>NW_018744626.1:5320923-5920923 GCF_001683475.1 Chenopodium quinoa | reverse complement strand
CATTCCAAGAGCTTGTTCGAGCCTATGAAATTCTATCCGACCCCAAAGAGCGTTCTTGGTATGATTCACATCGATCCCAAATCTTGTTTTCATCGAATTCTGGAAGTGATTCTAATTCCAATTCTGATTCCCCATTCCCTGATTTGTTTTCATACTTTTCTCCTTCTTGTTACACTGATTATACGAATCCTAAAACTGGGTTTTACAAGGTTTATGGTGATGTGTTTGATAGAATTTATGCGCATGAAATTAAGTATTGTAGGTTGATGGGGTTGAATTTAGGGTTAGTTAAGGAGGCCCCATTGTTGGGGGATTTGAAATGTGATTATAGTCAGGTGAATGCGTTTTATGGGTATTGGTTGGGGTTTAGTACTGTTATGGATTTTGGGTGGGTGGATAAGTATGATGCTGCTGCTGGGGAGAATAGGAAGTCGAGGCGGGTGATGGAGGAGGAGAATAAGAAGGTGAGGAAGAAGGCGAAGAGGGAGTTTAATGAGACGGTTCGGGGTTTGGCCGAGTTTGTGAAGAAGAGGGATAAGAGGGTGATTGATATGATGGTAAAGAAGGAGAAGGAGAGGGAGAAGAAAAGGGCGGAGGAGATGGCGAAGAAGAAGGAGAGAGAGAGGGAGAAGTTGGAGAGGGCTAGAATGTATCAGGAGCCAGATTGGGCTAAGGTTGAGGAAGTGGAGTTGGAGGATTTAGAGGAGGATGGGAAGGGAGAGGAGGAGAGGAAGGAGTTGTATTGTGCTGCTTGTGGGAAGAAGTTTAAGTCGGACAAGCAGTGGAAGAATCATGAGCAGTCGAAGAAACATAAGGAGAAGGTGGCTTATTTGAGGAAGTCTTTTATTGAGGAAGATGATTTTGAGGATGTCGAACAGGTGGATGTTGATGGTGGAATTCAACATGAAACTGTGGAGCCTGTGGCAGGAAATGTGGATGATAATAATGATGTGGCAGGGAATGTGGACAGTGAGAAGTCTGAGAACGTTGTCGTTGATGATGGTTTTGTGTCTGCAGAGGATGATGTTGATGAGTTAGAAGAGAGGTTTCAGGAAAGTGTTGGGTTTGAGGAGGGAAAAAGTAGATATGAACTCCCTTCTGATAAAGAAGATGGCATTGGTAATGATGAATTGAATGATATTAGACAGTGTCCTGGTGGATCCGATGATGAGTCAGTTGATCTTGAAGCCATGATATCTGGTCGCCGGAATAAGAAGCATGTGACTTCAAAGAATGAATCTTTTGAAAGCAATAATGTTCAGAGTGAGGATGATATAGAACCTATGGAGTATAATAACAAGAAAGTAAAAAAGAAGAGCAGAAGAGCCAAGAAAGAGAAGGACAATGTGCCAGTTATGGAAAACAATGGACTCAGTGTTTCAGATACATCAAACAATGGGGATGATGATCAAGTTGATCATGACCCACAAACTAGTACCAAGGCCGGGAAAAAATCTTTTGGAAGGAAAGAAAAAGGTACCATCAAGCGAGATACTGAGGCAAAACCAAAGAACCCGTGTAAAGGAAGGAAACAAAAGGTGAGTAGTATAACTAGTATTAATTTTATCCAGTACTTTGTAGCGATTTCCTGCTCATTGTTTGCGATGATCTTTGTTTTCGACATTACTTATATCATGTGCAATTATCATATGCAATAATAATATCCATCTTGGTAACTTTTTTTTTTTCTTATGCGATATCTAGTTTGTATCCTGAAATAGTATTTGGTGTAAAGTAACTTGAGAGATGCAAACATTTGTCGCTGAATGGAGAATAATATTCATTCTTGAGGAAGATTGGGTTATTGTTTGATAGGGAGTAAATATAAATAAAAGATATTCCTCATTGAAAAATAATTTCAGTACCATCAAATACCCTTTATGACCATAAGATCCACTGAAAGCTGCTTCTCACTTTCTTGCACATACCTGCTGGACGAGTTGCTTCTCTAGATACTATTCCCTCTACTATACTTTCCTTTTCGGGTGTCCTAAAATAATTTTTCCATTTCCTATTATGGTATTCCAAAATAGTCCCTCCTTCCTACCATACTTTTCCCATTGAGAAAATTTCATTGGAATTAAGGTATTTTGGAACATGTATGATTTGCAATTATTACCTTACATTTGTAATTGTATTTCTATTGGAAATTACATGATTCAATGTTTGAGGAAGAAAAAACATTTGCAATTGTAATCTTTTAGGAAATTACATGATTCAATGTTTTCGGGAGTAAAAACATTTGCACTCGTATTTTTATCCTCATTTTTTCCAGAAAATTGTACCCTTTTATGCACGAGATTACGGGAAAATGATTTTTGGTCTTTTTTGCAAGAGTGTTTAGAATGCAACAATAACATCTATACTTTTATCTTCTCCCGACATTGAATAGTGTAATTTCCAATAAAAATACAATTACAAATGAAAAATAATAATTGCAAATCATAGATGTTCCAAACTTCTTAATTCTTATGAAATTTTCATATTAAAAATATAGTGGGACGGGGGAAGTATGATTTACCTACCCTCAAAGGCACACTATTATTATGAGCATATGGCTTGCCTGCGTGTAATATGCCCATATTTCTATTTATTGCTTGTTTTATTTCCCAATAGTTAAAACGGAAGGAATTGTGTTCTTGACTCACTTGCAATTACTAAATAATAAGATCGCATTCGGGATATAATAAGTTCCTTTATTTGGGTCCTCGTTATGTCTTACTAGAGATCAATATTGATCAATGGACTAAAACGAAATAAATGCAACGCTGACCTAAACGGATTGTATAAGATTAGACATAATGTGTTAGATCAAACAAAAGAAAAAACGAGCCAAAGTAAGGGCTTGGTGTGGCCGACCAAGTGGAGTGGAAAAGGGGAGTATTAAGTTGCCCTAATTATAGTAATATGATCATTTAGTTGGGGTTTGGGAATAAAACATATACACAGTATATTTTACCCGAAAGAAATTACGTATAGTTTTACTCTCCCTCCCGCTCACATAGCCAATTCTATACTCTAAGTCTCCAAGAAGGAGGAGGTGGTTTTCTTCGGTCGGCGGAGGTTTGATCTACACCGATGGAATATTTGTAGAGGAGCTTTAGTTGTGGTTCTTAATCTCCCAAAATGTCTAGTTTGCATAGAGAAAAATCATGCTACGAAGGCGGTACTCTAATCTATTTTGTGATCCTTTGATTGTATATGCATTTTGGTCTTGGTTTGAGTGCTATGGATATGATACATGAAATTTTACTCGGTGTAACTCACATACTATATAGGGTTTTAGGTACTTTTAGCAAAAATTCATGTGTCATTTACATTGCACCTTAACCAAGATCAACATGCATATACAATTGAAGGATCATATAATATTAGAGTACAACCTTTGTAGCTTGATATTCTTCAATGCAAAATTGACATTTTGGGAGATCTAGAGCTGCAACCGAAGCTCCTCTACAAATATTCCACCGTTGTAGATCAAACCTCTACCTTCTCATTCTTGGAGAAAATAGTCGGCTATTTGTGAGAGAGGAGACGAAATTATATGTAGTTTCTTTGGGTGAAATATGATGTGTATTACAAGTACTTTATATTCCCAAATCCCTAATTATATGATCATATTATTAGGGCAACTTCCGTTTGGCACACTAAGCCTACTTTGGTTCGGTTTATTTTATTTATTTATTTATTTTTAAAATCCAACATTTTATGTCTGACCTCATAAGATTCGTTTAGGTGGGCATTGTGTTTATTTCATTTTAGCTCAATGGTCAATATTGGTCTCTAATAAGATATAATGATGACCCAAATAAACAAACCTATAACTATTTGCTCTATAATCTCATCCTTATCGAGGACACAATTCCTTCAATTACTATGACCAATCTACCAATGCTATAACGTGTAGTATAATGAACTTAAATAGATGATATTTTAAAAATAAATTTCCTCATATGATTTAATTAGTAAAAAGAATATCCTTGTGGAAGGATAAATTTTCAATAACATATTATGTAAATATGCATAGTTCTATTTCCTATCCTTTAATTTGATATCTTTATATCCTAATATTTACCTATATACTATACTCAATCAATTGATTGAAATGAATCAATTAATTTATTGCTTTTTCTTGTAAGAATAGGTATGATTATTGGATAATCCTCGTTCACGGTTTGCTTTTTTACTACAATTTTATATTAAACAAAATTAAGTTAAATGTTAGACCATGCTAGATTAGTCCTCTTGGAAGTTCTATCTTACATTCTACGGTTGCCTATTTCACATTACTCTCTGCCCTAAGAGTAGAAGAGTAAACTTGTGGAAAAGTTTTGTACATGAATCTCTAACCTTAAACTTCCATGCTTTAATGAACATGTCTTACTTTATTACTTGATGCTAAGTTGCTGGTTGATTTGTTAGGAACAAAGCTCTTACCTCTTTTTTATTTATTTAACCAGTTTGTTTGCATGCTTATACTAAACTTACATTCTGAATTGCTGCAGGAAAAATCTAAAAATCATGAACCTGTATGTGAAAAATGTGGGGAAGAGTTTGAGTCAAGGTAATAATAAAATTTGTCACTAATCCTTGTTTAACTAAACTGTTGCTTTGATGTTTGTCGTAGTCCTGGTTGTTTCAATTTTAATGTGGTGCGTTTGACAGATCTAAACTTCACAAACATTTAAGTGAAACTGGTCATGCAACGGTGAAAATTAGATGATGAATTGGAAATTGTCTTGCATGAACACATTCTTCTCCCTCATATTGATGGTGCTGATTAGCTGCATGAGGATGATTATTCTACGTTCAAGAATAGATGTTGTCTTGGCCTGTCAATTCTTGGGAGCTAATATCCACAAAATCTGTTGCATTGGGATATCTTGCTCGAGTCTCTTCAACATAAGAGAGAATTTTGGATGTAGCCAAATTTTTTTCATGTCAGGATGACCAGGTTATGTAATTGTTTGTGCCATCTTTGGATGGATGTTCTTTATCTGTATTTTTTGACGGGGCAAGGGAGGTTAGCAAAAATTATTTGTACTGTGCTGGAAACAAGAAAGATAGTAGACAGGAAAGAAGAAAGGTAACTCGAAAGGCAAAATTTTTTGTACTAAATGTTTACATGGAACTTCATATAAATTAAGCTGTAAAGAGATATACTCCAATGACTACGTTTTTTGCTTAGCTTGTGTATCCCGTAAGTAGATATTATAGCTTTAACTGCATTACAGAGGTTTCTTTGCAAGAACGATTGCAGACATGCCCAATTTTTATGTAGGCTGCCTGACTCTTGTATGCCCGTAATGGCCGTAAGTACTTGCAGAAATTGGCTTCTGAAGCTGGTACACACACACACACACACAAAAAAAAAAAAAATAAAAAAAAAAATAAAAAAAAAAAAATAAAAAAAATCCAATCCTTCATTAATAATAAATTAACAGAAATGCTGATCCATCCTTACAAAGAACTTTGACATGTTCATAGGACTAAGAAATTGATATGCCCCCCAATAACAATCACTGAGGCAGTACTGTAGCATAGAATTAAGTAGCCAAGCTAATTTACAAATTAGGGCACAACATATTTACAAAATCTAGTGCAAGCAACTTTGCATCATCACTAATCAATGATTATCCAAAATAATGATTTTTACAATAAATTAAGAATCTGCTCCATCTAGAATCAGAGAGGTCTTGCAGCAGCTTCTTTTATGTAAGCTAATGCTTCTTCTTCTGAAAGCTGTCCTCCTTCTGACAGTCCCCTGATCAAGGTATTAGCATAAAAACTGCCAGGAGCACATCGTGGTAATTTTGCAGATTTGAAGGCCTGTACATCATGCAGATCACACCTGAAATAGAAAAAGTCACATCATTTGATACTGGTTTGTGGAACTCATCATTTACAATCCACGGATAACAAGACTTGTAAAACGTACGTCATGGTAAGGATAGGAACACCCTGCTCCTCGCCCAAAAAGACTACATTTCGATACCAACCTCCCTGCATTTGAAAGAAATTGCTTTAATTAGCATAGCAGATGAAAATTTTCCTTGCTCCTACCATCAAAAACAGGAGAAATGGAGTGAAAGGAGGTTGGGGGGAGAATAAGTATAACTAGTGGATGTCAAAACTAAATTTAGGTCCCATTATCACACCACTTGAATCCTAATAAATATTATGGTAAAATCATGAAATTAACTTGAAGCAGGACTATTAGAATTATATTGCACAATTATATCCGAACTCTGGAATTTAGATGTGCACTGTATATAGGGCTGTACAACTCACCTCAGCAATGGAGAAGGATCCAGTATTTTTAACAGTATTAAGAGCTTCCGATGTAATCCAAGGAGCATCAACATTACAACTTAAGGAATTTTCTTGAAACAAAACATCATTAAACTGCTCCAGCCTATATACAAATCAGAGTTGGCATTTTAAATGTTAGATGTTTGCTGAAGCTGTTAATGACATACCAAGCTGTACACCCAACTTGGGGGGTTGTGCATCCGTGTGTGTGTGGGGGGGGGGGGGGGGGGGTTGGGCGAGATGATATAAGAAAAGATGGAAAAAGATCACTTACGTAAGTTTATACATGCAGATATAAGATTTTTCCACTGCACTACTTTCAGGATGAAGGAAAGCAACTCCACCAGGACCCCATGTTTTAGTATAATCACGGCCAAAGAATAATCTATGTGGAATACACTTCCACATGACATCTTTTGGTGGGCTACTGTCCATGGAACCTGAACATGACTTTTGCATACCTTCCACCTGATTACATCAGCAAATTAAAAAAGCCAAATGAGGACTGACATATACATAACTCACTATCGACTCTAGTAACATATCACAGAACCTTCAGATTACAACTATAAGATAACTTTACCCAAAAACCTCCTTGAGGACAACACAAACCACCACTCTCCAGACACTGAAAGTTGCCATTTGAGCATGAAATTAAATGCAGTAGGCTACGTATATGTTCTATTTTATATGGGACATCTAGAGGTTATACTCTGGTGTTTAATTACAATGGCGTACAGAGAAAAAACAGCATAATTACTTTTATTAACAGGAAAGGACATATAGAGCATGAGATTCATGCAAACATAAGTCAGCAGCAGCCACTAATTTAGTCCATCAAACCAATTCTAAAATATTATTTTTAGCAATTACTTGCATGTAGACAACATAGTTTACCTGTCCACCTTGGATATAACAGAGAAGTCTCGGTTTCCACATATTTGAACCAAAAGATGCATACCAAATATCAATTAGCTTCTGCTCAGCTCTCCAAGAGACTGAAGCATCCTTCTGATCTGCACTCCAATAAGACAGCAAATGAAATTAGATGGGGAGGGGCAGAAAAGGGTAGTGGCTGGAAACTTCTAATACTTGCTTGGAAGAAATAAAATTCCTTCTATCCGGACCTTCATCAACTTTCAGTGCTGAAAGTGGTTGTATAATATCCTTGATAGCTTCCTCAATATCTTCAGTTTCAGACTCAGAGCTCACTTCAACCAGCAGCTGTTTGCAGAAGAATTCAGTGACACATTAATGGAATATTGATTGTGATAAATAAATAAAATGGAGGTAGCATATATCTCAATTATAAGTCATTTGATAAAATAGGCAGATGAGAAGTCAGGTTAACCTCTAAGAGAATGCTGAGATTGCAATTAACGCATTAAGGGAGATATAGAAGAAAAATATATATAAAAATGAAGGTAGATAACAGTGGTAGATGGGTTGAGGTAGTGATTGTGCGAGGAGGGAAGAAAGGGGAATTATCACCCCAAAAATCAACCTCCCCCCACCCCAACACACACACTCAAAACTGAGGTTAATAATAAATGCCTCATCCATTTCCCTCGTTTTACCATCACAACATCATCCCTTCTATTACAAATTTACAATGCCTCATCCGATTTGCTTTTTGCACAATTTTCAATGCAATATTGTAATAATAATATCTCAAGCAACATAATATAAAAAAAGTCTGAATATTACATATTTGGAAACTAAAAATCAAGATGAATCTAACAAGATCTCATAAGACTATATTTTGAGGTATAGAAAAATCGTGAAAAGTATTATATTTCATTCGATTGTAATCTCTCAAGATTCCAAATAGGCTTTGGCCACAAATATATGGAAAATGACAAGCAAATTCATTATGGCCAAGATTCATGAAGTTAAAGTATTACCTGAGATGCAGGCGCTTTCTGGCTTGTTAGCTTTTTTGGTAATTCATTGGCGAGGCTTGGCCAATACACACTCAATTTTAGCCGAACCTATGATAATACATGCACTTTTCATAGTAATACAGGAATATGCCCTCAAAGTCAAGGTGCTGTACATCAAAATTAAATAATAAAAACCACATATATACTCACATTTTCTATGACGCGCCATGTTGATTCAAATGGATAAGCCTCAGAAGATCCATCAATTGGCTTTTCTTCTAACAACACTTGCACACATGCATGAGCGGAATTTGCCAAAGATTCAAGATTATACCCGCCTTCCAAAGAAAGTAAAATTTTACCTTGGGCAAAATCCATTAACTACAAAAACAGAGTATAAGAAAAGAGCAAGTTTTGGTAAGCAACAGGACCTACAAAGAATTCAAAGATAAAATGTAGAATACAGCTATGTGCTTTGTCATCCTTTTATCATGGTTGGTCAAGCACAGTTATCCAACAAGCATTTTGGGGACTTAACTTAGCAGAAAAATCTTTTACCAAGATTGTAAAAAACATTCAACTTAACAAATACCAAACCATTAACATGTAAACAACCAAGCTTACCAGCACTATGCCATAAAGAACAATGATTCGTACCACAAGGTCCACAATGTAAAACACGTTAACAAGCATATATGCCTAAAATTATTTATATACCAACCTTTCTCAGCAAAACAGAGTAGCCATATGGAGAAATACAGCAACCGCCAAGAGGATCACGAACAGCTGTTGCAAAAACACTTTTAATACCTAGAGAAACTTAATAATATAAATCTAGATAAATGATCACAAAATCACATCTACCAGCTACAGATAATGCAACATTTTAAGAATAGAAAAAAAGATCGGAAAGTACCAAACAACTTTTTAGAATTTTTTTGAATTTCAAAACCATCAAATATGGAAGGGAACTCAAGCTGTTCCATGGATTTGCTTATAGTCTAAGCATCCCAAGATCATATTATGACAAGTTGACAACTAAAGAGTAAAAGTTTTAAGAGAAAAGAATTACTGGATGTCATTATTAGACAAAATAGATAAAATTGTCAAAATCTCAACAAAGTTAGCATAAAAAATGGCCTGGGCAATAGTTGAACAGCTTGATTGTTCATCAATGGTCTAATAACTAGGGACTGTTTCGGTACTACACAGTTCACACAGAAATTAATGAAAGCCATTAACCAATTTCATCTTAATCAACCTGCATCAAACCCGGCAGAAACTATAATCATGTCTGGATTGAATTCTTTAGCAACGGGGATCAATATGTGGTCCCAAGCAGCAAAATAGTCTGGATCACCACATCGACCTTGTTCCCAGGGCACATTAATGTTGTATCCCTCCCCTGGTCCTTCTCCAATCATACTAAGATCGCCATCATCAGTTCCAGGATAAAAACATCCAAAGTCATGCCTAAAAATACAACGAGCCAATGAATAAAAATATTAAGGATATATGTATCCTAATTGTTTGAATTCATACAGAGAAAATGAAACACTCGGAAAATATTACATAACCATTCGAAGAATAGACATAGTAAAATTTTCTAATTTTTACCTGTGTACTGAGAAGAAAAGAACACGAGAATCCTTCCAAAACATTTTCTGAGTGGCATTGCCATGATGAACATCCCAATCAACAATCAAAATTCTGTGAATTCCCAATTCTGCCTGGGAACAAAATATTCAAAAAAAAAAGTAAAGTCAATCAATAATCAACACAAACAATTTCTTTTTCTTCTTTTTTTTTTAAAAAAAAAAAATTCAGGTCCTTCAATAAACTGATGGAAGGGGGCGTCAGCAGAGAAATCTCACTCTTTCATTCAGCAGATAACTAGCTGCAACAGCCACATTATTGAACATACAAAAACCCATGGGCTCATTTTCCTCGGCATGATGGCCAGGAGGCCTCACAATTGCAAAAGCAGAATCAAGCTCCCCTTTGGCTACTTTCTCTGCCGCCTAGTCATCTTAGTTTTAGTTCATAACAACATTAATACAAACAACACGAAGGAAAAACACCCAGTGGCCTAGTCCCCAGCAAAAAGGCAAAAAAAGAAATAAGCCTTTGCAATTGCAAGAGAAACCATGAACTAGCATTTTTGTCCAATACAAATATTTGACGTCCAAAGTTCATAATTTTTCTAAAGATTTTTAGAGAGAAAAGTAATGACAAGAAGTTCCTCTACAATGAAATGACTTTGAGTCATGATATTAGAAATATATACTTCCTCCATTTTTTTAATAAGTGCAACATCACTACTTATGGAAATGATCCCTCTTTATCTCTCTCCTCATCACCTGGGTCCACTTCTTTATCTCCCTTTATCTTTCCTACACACAAAAAAAAAATGTACTTCTCCTACACTTCGCACTTGTAAAAAAACAGAGGAAGTATGCTAATAAGGAAGAGCCAAATAGGACTCTTGTAAGAGTTGTAACAAGGCATACAATGAAACACCAACAGTAGACAGATCACAGACTGGATCACTGGATTAAATTTAATGGAGTAAAAATAGTCAATGACTTTTCATTAAAGATTTCAGCATAACAGACTCCCTACAATGGTATGAACAAGGCTGCTTGCAGATTTACCTTCCCTCCTTACCCCCACAATATTTACTCCTTTCCACTGACTCTCGGTCTCTTACTTTTTCCACTTTTTTCTTACACCTACTCACTGCATCAACACTCTCTCCATTAAGCTTAATTTGTGAGCAAATAGTAACCATAAAAAACTTACGAGATTTAACGTAGTATCATTATTATTTCTATTTACTAGCCTAAATAGTTTGCTAACTAATTTTTAACACACTTTCAACATTTATAGATTTAAATTATGCCAATTTGGTCACAGTATCCAGATCCTGCATAATTCCATTATAAGGAAAAGTTACCAAATTTTAACAGTGGACAGTGTATTATAACAAATTAACAATCAAGGGCAGCCATTAATTGGAGCAGCTCAGCATTGTGCTGAACTTATTACCTCTATAACAGACCCTGCAGCTAAATAAGCTGCTTCTGATGAACCTTTGTTAAGATAAATAGAATTATATTTCGAAGCGATCCTATCTCTGCGAGAATCAAACTGCTTGGAGCTTATATTGCGGATCAGGTCAACATGGGTTTTGGAGTGAACAGATTGTATGTATTTATCCTCTGCTTCCTTAGCATCCAAAACAACACACCTGAAAAAAGAGAAAGGAAAATATAAAATTTTAGAGTACACATTCAATAATAGAGTTGCAGTATAATGGTGCTCTAAACTATATAAGGTACTCATGAAAAAATAATACTGAACTTGCACAGCTTTACATAAACACTGCTTTCATTTTTCAAGCAACCACAACAGGACCACAAAGAGGCTGCGGATTTGCACAAGACTATATCAGCAAACACTTTTTCTGTACTATCCCTAGAAAAAAAGGTAACATAAAGTTTAGGGTGAGTTAACATTTGAACTTTCTTATATTATTCTTGAAGTTACCGTTAACTGAGATTTTCAAAGGAAATATACATTGTTATGATTGCAGAAAAATCTAAAAGTATACAACATAGCACTTTCCCACTGTTTTTGCTCTCCATACAAAGTTGTGGATTTGATCATTTACTTAATTCCAAGTTCCAACACAATAGTTGTTCATAAAAGTTAGATGCAAAAGGTGCACAACATCAAGCAATCCTTTACATCTTTTGCACGTCTTCAAAGAATTTGGTAAACCATTCTCTAGAACTGCACACGTCCACAGCCTAAATAACCTATGGATAGTCCATTCTCCTTCAGTCCAGCAAACTCCATATAAAGTACACAAAACCTTACCAACAAAATTTAAAGACAATAACAACCTGAACTTCAATAGTGACACGTACTAGACCGTAGACAAATCTCGTCCCACAATACATTACCAAGGCCAATTTATAGGGGCTCTCGTTACTAATTCAAACCAAATGCTTCCACTTAAAGAACAAAATTAAGTGACCAAATCACGAAAACCCTCGCAAAAGATACTAAATTTACAAAGAATAACATAGTCCCTACACTGCAGCGCCAAATTCGAATGCACAATCAAAACTTCTTTGCGCTCATCTACTAGCAACTCTAAATTAAAAGACCTAATCATGAATATCATAGTCCCTACTCCGCCAAATTCAAACTCTACAATCAAAATGTGATAGATCAACCTAAGGAGGGGTAGTATAGGTGTTCTAATATTAGCTCACTAGGTTAAGAGTCCTTAGTATAATTAGAGAGGGAAGGGAAGGAAAGGAAATAGGCAGGTAGAAATTTGGTGTGAACCTTTTGGAGAGTTATGGCTTAAAGCCATTATTGGAGAGTTGTGAGCTAAACTCACTATCGAAGATTGATAGCCTTAAGCTATTACATTATCCCTTGTAACCCTTTCTCCATCATCAATCAAACTTAAAGCTTCCATCTTTATTAATTCTTGCAACTTACAAAAATCAGATAATCTACATTATTCAAAGAATCAATCTTTCTCTATAATTTTACTGTTATTAGCAATAAACATCAGTCCATTACACAAAACTTCTTTCATTTAACCTTACACAAATTTGCGCTCATTTACTAGCAATTCTAAATAAAAAGACCTAATCATGAAGATCCTCACAAAAGATTATACATTTGCTAAGAATACCATAGTCCCTACTCCACCAAATTCAAACTCTACAATCAAAACCTCTTTCATTTAACAATACACAAATCCCCTTGTTCGTCTACTAGCAATTCTAAACAACTTCAACCACCACACACATTAAACAAATCATAACACCAAATTCCTCACAAAAAATTTCATAAACAAATCATCACCCAAACCCAATAAAAATAGTAAATTCTACTTCAATTTTGCACAACTTTCACACAAAACAAAAAAATTAACATAATAACCACATTAAAAAACCAAAAATCAGAAAAAATAGCAAACAAATAATTGAAATTAAAATTAAAAATAGAAATAAAGGGGGAAAAAAGAGAAACCTTTCAGTGAGACCGGAATAACGAAGTTTGTTCCAAATAACCCTAATTCGATCAGGACATTCAGGATGATCATCACCATCAGGAGTAGTATGGTTGCACATTCGTTCATCGTAGACTAACCCTACTCTTCGTCGCACCGTATCATTTCTCTGGGAATGTCCTGCTTCTTCCGCCATTTTTTCTCTCCAATTTTGGTTGCTAAAAAAGTCAAATGTTTAAAAGACTAGTCCACTCTTCGAAGTTCGAACTAAAGAAAGAAAGAATCTGAATCTATGTACTTTACTTTACTTTTTTTTTTTTTTCTTTTAAATATTTTTTATGGATTAATTTCAAATTTAAATCACATCCAAACAAAAAATCCTTTTGGACTTGGAGGGAATTTTTTTTATTATTATTACTTTTTTTTTTTGAGAAGCAAGTAAACCTGGGCAGGGGCCGGGTTGGCCCGCGTGCCGCCCGGCACGGCCCGCCGTTCGGCGCAGCCCGGCACGGCCCGAAGTCAAGCACGGCACGGCACGAAGTTCAACTTCCGTGCCACGGGCCGTGCCACGGACACGGTGGAGAATTCCCAGGCACGGCCCGGCACGAGCACGGACATGGCCCGCAGGCACGGCCCGTAGGCACGGCCCGCGGGCCAACGGCTATAAAACGGCTATAAACGGCTATAAAACGGCTAGTTTTTTGCCAAAAATTCTATAAATACTCACCTCCATTTCATTCCCAAATCACAATCTCTTCTTCTTATCTCTTATATTCTCTAAATCTCTAATAATCCTTATTTTCTTAAATTCTCTAATTATTCTCTTAAATTCTCTAATTATTTTCCTAATATCGGAAAAAATTAAAAAGTTCGTAATCGTAATTAGTGGAGCGTTGAAGCACGGTTGTAAGATCTAAACTAATCTTAAATTTATTATTGTTTTATTGTTATTATTAGAATAATCTTGTTTAATTATTATTGTTGTTAATTGTTATTGTTGTTGTTATAATTGTTGTTATTAATTATTATTATTGTTACAATTGTTGTTATTATTTATTTTTGTTGTTATTGTTATTGTTATAGTTGTTGTTATTAATTATTATTATTGATATTTTTATTGTTAAAATTGTTGTTATTAATTATTATTATTATAGTTAACCACTTTTTATTAAAAAATTAATTGTTAATTATGGCATCGAACAACCCATCATCTAGGTCTAGGGGGAAAGGCCGACTTATCCGTAGTAGTAGTTCTAGGGAACCACCAAATACAACGAGCCCCCAAATTACGAGTCAAACCAATGACCCCATTTACTTCCCCCCGGGCTATGAGCCATATAATACGTCGGGATTTCCAGCACCACCACTAAACTAATTTCCACTACCACCATACCAATTTCCACCTAATTATATCGGTAATCAACAAAACTATTGTTCTAGCCAAGGTAGCCAAGAAAGTACCCGAATTCCCTCCGGTTCTACCCCTTCTACTGCCACTCCCACTAGTCCCCCTACTAACCATCACACACATCATGAATGGTTAACCGAAACTGAGATGCTACTTTTGAAAAACCGAAGGAGTGAGGTATGGCGTTATTTTGTCCTAAGTAAAGATGGTGAACAATGGGCAAAATGTAAAACATGTAATAGTGTATTCACGGCAGTTACCAAAAACGGGACGGGACATTTATCTAGACACATGAAAGCTTGTGCAAAACCAGCTAGTGATCCAACCCAGCCCAAAATTTCCCAATTCCATCCATACGGCTTTACATACAACTACGAGAGGGATAGGGATGAACTAGGAAAAATGATAGTACACGTCGAACAACCTTTTCTTTTCTCGGAAAGTGACGCATTCAACACCTACATTAACAAAGCACTACAACCCCAACATAAAAGAATCTCTAGGAAAACCGTTCGTTCCGCCGCAATGTAAAATTTCCTAGAGTACAAAGTCCGGTTACAAGCCGAATTGAGTAACCTTAACTGTAGAGTATCTTTAACAGCCGATTCTTGGGATAGTGGTTATAAATATCACTATTTATGTGTGACTTGCCATTGGGTAGATGATCAATGGATGTTACAAAAAAGAATAATACATTTCAAAATGCTGGAATACCCACACACCGGCATTAACATTGCTCACCATTTAATGCAAGCAATAGACGAATACAACCTTCGAGATAAAATGATGTCTATGACTTTTGATAATGCAACCTCTATGACATACACAGCTAATCTTATCAAACAAAACTTAACCGATGTACTATTAGACGGTGAAGCTCTTCATACTAGATGTGTTTGCCATGTACTTAACTTATGTGTACAGGATGGAGTTCGGGCAATTGGCCCATACTACAGCAAAATCAGAGATGCTATTATGTCTATTAATAGCTCTAACATGAGATACCAAGAATGGAAGAGTTTTCTAAAACAACAAAAGATAAGGGTAATAAAAATTAGAACCGATTGCCCAACTAGGTGGAATTCCACCTATGACATGTTAACAAAGGCAATTGAGTACAAGGGCCCGTTAACATTATTTTACAACCAAAAATTTCCACAAAATGCTTTGTATGATGATGATTGGAATAACTGTGAAAGATATATGCAATTTTTACAGTTATTATATAACATGACGTATTGTTTTTCTACTGTTTACAATCCTTGTGCTCAAAACTTTCTTTCTAATGCATGCTTACTCGCCCAACTTTTCGCTGATCATCGCGATCAAAGTGATTATGATCAGTATCTTCCAGCAATGGAAAAAAAGTGGCGTAAATATTATAGTGAGATTCCTTTGATTTATATTTTTGCTTCCATATTAGATCCTAGGCAAAAGTATGAAAACACATTTATGTTAGTTGACATTTACTTTCAATGCATGTTTCTTGACGATGATGTAGAAAACTATAAGACTAATGTGAAGGATCAGTTTTTTGCTTTATATAGAGTCTATGAAGCCAAATATGGCACCGTTCCTCGCTCAGGGCCTTCCCAACCATCCAAAAACGTAAGTAAGAAGGCCAAACATTTATTTTCACAAGCTACTAACTTGATTTCAAGGTTTTCAGGTGATTCATCAATCAGGAGAACGCAAAGCGACGTCTCGGAGTTGCAGATGTACCTGAGTTACGACTTCACCAAAGGCATGGACGACGATGAGATAAACAGCCTCGACCTCCTTGCATGGTGGAAACAACAAAGCTCGAAGCATCCAACTTTGGCGGCAATGGCACGAGACATTCTTGCTATCCAAGTTTCCTCCGTCGCCTCCGAACGAGCTTTCAGCGCATCCGGAAGGGTTTTAGACGATAGAAGAACAAGTCTAAAACCCGAAACACTAGAAATGTGCGTGTGTTTCAAAGATTGGTTGGATGCGGAAAATCGCTCACAAGACCGTTCTTACGACCACAACGACAACGAAGAAGGAACCTCCGCTTCCGGTTCGGGTTCGGCTAGTTCCCAATCTATGCAACTAGCCGATGACCTTGAAGGCGAAGGCGAAGACGAAGACGAAGACGAAGACGAAGACGAGCAAGAAGAAGGAGAAGAAGAATAGACAATTATTGTATATTGTACGATTTTAAAAATATCAATTTTATCATTTTCCAATTTTTGTTTAATACCATCATTGTATGATTTTTATCATTGTTATCATTGTACAATTTTCTCAACTCAAGTAATAATAATATAAAGTACGCATTATTCACATCCAAAGTCCAATTTGCCTTTTTTCCCCGTTTTGTTACAATTTGTAAATTCATATTAAAAATAAATAAAATTATACCAATTACTAATAAATCATAAACATTAAATTTTAAAGTAATAGTATAAAGTAAATATATAAATATAAATATTGAATATACAAATTATAAAACATAAATATTCAACTTATAATTATAAAATTCATAACTTAATAACTTATAACTTATAAGTTATAAACTTATAAGTTACCTTATAAAACTTATAATTATAATTTTATAACTTATATACATTATAAACTTATTAATTTATAATGTTGTCATTAAAAAAAAAAAAAAAAAAAAAAAAAATGAAAACTGCATCAGCCCGCAGGCCGGCACGTGGCCGGCACGGCACGAGCCCGCCAGGCACGAGGGCCGTGCCGTGCCGTGGGCTGGCCTGTGAAAATGGCCGGCACGGCACGGCACGAAATCCTGGGCCCGCCGGCACGACCGGCACGGCACGAACCAGCCCGTGGCCCGCCAGGCACGGCCCGCGGCGGCCTTGCACGGCACGGTGCCCAGGATTAGAAGCAAGCAATAATAACAATTTTTTTTTATTACTTTTTTTTTAGTAGCAAGCAATAATAACAATTTATTTTTAAATTTTTTTTTGGTCTTAAGAGAGTCACAAGGGCGGGGTATCTCCTAAAATCGAGAGGAAAGCCCTAACCACTTGAGCTATCCCTCACTCTCAATTTTTATAAATTTAATAGGGGTTTTATATAGATTGATTTTGTTATCCGGT
Source organism: Chenopodium quinoa (assembly GCF_001683475.1). Classification (NCBI taxonomy): domain Eukaryota; kingdom Viridiplantae; phylum Streptophyta; class Magnoliopsida; order Caryophyllales; family Amaranthaceae; genus Chenopodium; species Chenopodium quinoa. The sequence goes on along the minus strand of NW_018744626.1, from coordinate 5,903,196 downwards.
GGAAGGTGATCTACTTAAAGTGGTTATGATATTTGCTTGATTTTTGTTCTATGAATGCTTGATTTTTGCTTTTGATCATATTCAAGTAAGTTTTATACTACCTCCGTTAAATGTTATGTGCAACTTTTGCCATTTCGGGATGTTTTGTATTATGTGCAACTTTCAGATTTATTCCTATTTTTAGTAAGGAAAACAGTGTGAAATGACAGTTTTACCCTTACTTAACTAACTTTTTTTATTTTAATCTTTGCCCTTACTCTAATCTAATCATATTAACCTAATCTAATCACATCACCTAAATCTAATGACTCCCTCCATTTATTACCCCCAATTCCCCCTAACTATCTCATTACTCACATTCCCAACCACCTTCAATTAATGATGATTGTTGAGCTTCTCTATTTCTTATGGAGATTTCTCGAGATGAACCCTATTTCATCAATTGGGGTTTTCTCTCTCCTGTGTTCTTCGATTTCCCACTTCCTCTCTCCAAATCTGCACTTCCTCTCTCCTCTTTTCTTCGATTTCCCACTTCCTCTCTCCTTCGATCTTTCTCAAACACAACTCCCTCCTCAACAATGGTTAACTTGGATCCTTTGAAGGATGCTTACATGGCAACCAACGACAAAGGAGAGGAGAATCTGATCTCCAATATCATCCACTGCTTTGAGACTGGATCTCCCTTCCCTCGTCAGTTCTATGAGTCAAGTGAAACGGGTCCCTATTGTTCCTTACACACCTACAGAGCTCTGGGTCAAGTCCTTAAAAGCATAGATGAGGAAGAAAAGCAGAAGAGGGAGGAAGGACAAGGTGAGTCCCGTCGGAAGTCACTCGATTTCTCTGAGGCTCCTCTAGATCTGGTGGCTGAGAGTGGAGAGGGGAATGTTGTGGCCCCAACTAAGCCCAAATCTAAGAGGGAACGCCCACCACCAAAGGTTCGTACTTGGAGGAAGGCGGCGCGTGTGGCGTTGCGTAGGATGCGTGGGCTCCCTGACAACGAGTACATCGTTTTGTCATCTGATGAGGAACCACCCTCCAAGAAGCCAAAGGTTGCCGCTTCCTCTGTCCCTGTTGTGCACTGCTACGTGAGACGGATGAACCCTAGGGTTCAACCCTCTGAGTGCTCTCGTAACGATTCCTAACCCTAATTTATTCTTTACTTTATTTGAGTCCCTATTTATTGATGGATCTGTTTGATTGTGTGCTAATTATATTGTGGTTGATGAAGTCCCAAATTAATGATTGATTTTTGGTGTTCAATGTTGTTGTTTGTGTTTGTTGATGGGTTGTGGATAATTTGTTGGATCTGGTTATTTTTGGCCTTGAATCTGGTTGTGGGTGTTGATGGGTGACTGAATATTGTTGCTGGAGTATTTTTGGCTAATTTTTGGTGTAATTGTTGGCTTTATTCTTGTTGTTGTTTGTTGATTGATTCTTGGTGTATGATGGCTTTGTGGACAGAATGCTGGTTCTGATGTGTGTTAATGGCCCTAAATGTATTTTTTTTTGTGTGATCACCATGTTAGAACTAGTTTTGGCCTATAAGGGAATATGGTTGATGAATGATGAGGCTAATTTGGGTTGTGTGTTGCATATAATGTTCTCAATGACCTTTGTGGAAGAGAACACCTTGAATGTGAGTCCCTCATTGTTGCCTTTGTAGTACTCAGTGTAGAGTCCCTTTATTATTGTGAGTATGTTGTTATTGTGTAATCCATATGATGAAGGGACTCCATTGAATTTCAATTTGAACAAGTATGTTGCTCCATCAATCACAATTTTGTGAGTGATGTTGAGGTAAACTTGTTTGAGTTGTTATATTCAACAAACTTATGAACTTCTAATGGATTTTTTGACTTCACATTTTAACCATTTTCATTCCATTCAAAATGTGGCTACAAAAAGCCTATTACATGAGTACTTGGACTTTCACATCACTGCCTTAGTGGTATATGACACTCTAACACACAAAATACACCTAACCACCTATTCATTTAGATTGCAAAACATAAAAAAAAAATTAAAAAAAAAAAAAACAAACTTCAGATGGTTATGTGTGGAAGTATATGTTGTTGTCATGAGTTGATGTGTACCCTTGTCTAATTTGCATCCACCTCCATGTCCTCTGCTGCTGCATGAGTCTCTTCTGGTGCTGGTCTGAACATTGTGTTCAAGTACTCTACAGCCTCTAGCACTATCTCTTTCTGAACATACACTTGATTTGGCAGAATGCCAAGATCTTCAAGTTTTTTCTTGTTCATATATGTATGGAATTTTGTATCTATTCCCACCTTATGCCTTGAGTATTTTGGTCATGCATCTCTGTAGAGTGACCCATATGTACTTATTGATTTCTGGCTTGAATGTGTTGTATGACTCAATCACCTTCTCAACTAGCTCATCAAGATTGTTAGGAAAAGATTGATACTGTAAGGACTGGATAGACCTGAAAAGACCTAAATCCAACACATTTAGATCAGGAGATTGAGGTGGTTGGAGCACAAATTGAATATTAAATCCATTGGATGTTGTTGCTGCAACAAACTCTTCATCTCTTGGTATTTGATGTGGCCTTGCATGTCCCATTGTATGACAACATTTTTAGGCAGACTTTCAGGCCATTTATCCTTGATTGCTGGAATTACTTTGTTAAGTAACATGTCCCTTATGACCTCCCTGTTTACATTCTGAAGGGCCCTTGTCACCATTGTTACTGCTGCTCTGTTCTTGCTTGATTTCTTTGCTTTGTCTTGGACTGTGAATGGGAAAATCCCATACTTTCCATCATGTAGTAGTTCACCATTTATGCCATACAATGGCTTACCAATAATGGCCATGAACATTGCCTTTAACTTGAATCTTCTTGACTGTTGTGCCATGTATGGATCCTCTTCACTTGGAAGGAGATAAAACCTCCTTTTGTCAGGGTTCAAGTAGAACCATTTCTCATCTATGTGAATGGCATAACTCATGTCTTCAAAACTGGGGTCCTGATTTCCTTCAACAGGGTTTATATGACTTAAAACCCACTTCATTCTAGCTATCTTGTGATTTGCTGTAAGTGCTGGTTTGCAACTTGTTGTGTGTGTTCTCAACCTTCCCTTTTTCTTCAAGTAGTGCAAAGTGACATGTGAAATGTTGAGTGCTGCTGCATATGACCTCTCTGTCTGCCTTAAATAAAGAGAGACTGATTGTAGGAATTCATCAGTGAATTCCCTTGGCTTTAGACCTGTCTTGGCATACTTCTTTGTCCTGACATCAATCATATTCCCATCTGCCATCTATTTTTTTATGTCTGTGAATATTCTGGTGATTGTTGATTTATGCACTCTGAATTGTGTGGAAAGTTGCATTTTGTATCCTCTTGGCAAAGCTCCATCTTGCATCTTCACCAACATTGCATCAACAATCTCTCTTCTCTGATACATGGTAAGTTGTTTTCTGTTGATTGTAGTTGTTGCATGATTCTGTCCTTGTTGTTGATATTGATCTTGATGGATGGTCTCTTGCTGACCTGGCTCATTTGTTTCTTGAGTCCCTTCTGTAGACTCTTCTTCATGTTGCATGTTTTCATTGTCAGAATCATACAACTCTATGTCTTCATCTTGAATTTGTTCTTCCTCTTCAAAATATATTTCTGTCATTAGTTCCTCTGTCAGCAATTCATCGATATCAAACTGTTGAGATTCATCGAAATCTGCCATTTTTAGGGTCCCTTCCTTTTTCAGGTTGTTGATGATGCTGTAAGGGTGGCAGATGAAGTTTTTTGTGAAGATGAAGCTGCCCTACACTTTTGTGTACATAGAGAGCGAGGCAACAACACTCTTGATGATGGTGGATATCTCTGTGCAGGACTAATGTAGCCTAGGTTTTAATTTTTTGGGTTAATAGGGGCTAATTTCAGGATTTAGGGTCTAACTTTTGGGATAAACATTTGGTTGTTATGTTTAAACATTGATGATGGTTGTATTTAATGCTTTGAACTATCAAAGCTTGGTTGACAATGGGGGCTTCCTTTTATAAGCCTCTTAAATGCTGATTGCTGCTCTATTTATGTTGATGTCAAGAATTGAATGCTAGTTTTTTTTTTTAAAAAAAGGCGGAGGGAATTTTAAACCCACCCAATTTTTCAAAATGTTTGAAATTTTTGATAAAAAAGGGGAGGGAATCTGATTTCCTACCAAGGGAATCAGATTTCCCCACTAAAGCACATGGGGGGACCATTTATTCTCTCTCCTCCTAATTTAATTAATTCCATCTAACTATCCCTTAATCAATGCCCTCTATTTTTTGCATTAGCAACCGTGAACCCACTTAAAGTTACACAAAATAATTAACGGAGGTAGTACATTATGTTATCAAAAAAAAAAAAAAAATTATAATGACTTATTAGGTTGGGATCTAGTGAGAAACATATTTAATGTGAGAAGCATGATGAGTTGAGTACTTTGAAAGTTCAATATGAATACATTGTAAGCAAATAATAGATACATTGAAGATACACTATATATATATACATTCAAAATCTAGTTTATATGAGAATGATATAAGAAAAAAAAAAGAAAGAAAAGAAAACAAAACAAAACAATAGGCTCAAGTTAATTTTAGTTTAGGACACAATTCAAAATAGAGGGCTTTGACCCATTAGAAAATGCCAAATCAATGTTTTGCACTATATATGTACCCATCAGCTAGGTTGCACAAGAACGGGTACGGACACGGATACGAGTACGAAACGGATACGGTAAAGCGTCTATCCCAAAATAAGGGACACGGGTACGGGATGTTAATATTCATAAAATATCCTTAAAAAAAAAGAATTTGACCATATATTTAACATTTCGTCTCATAATATTATATAGTATCATATAACAACATGAAGGCACCCATATCATTTAACAATTACCTTATTTATCTTACTCTACTTAAAATTTCTCAATAAAAAAAAGTTGAACAACCTATATCATAGTAGGATACAGTTCGAGACGTGTCGTCGTGTGTCCCACGGGTATTGGTGTCTGACACGGCGTCCGACCTGGACACGACAGTTGGATGAAGTGTCCATGCATCCTAGCCCATCAGATGTACAAATATCTCTCAGCATTGATCTAAACTCCACAAAATACTCAAATACATCTAATATGAATTGATGATACATTATGTCTTCATTACAAACTACCTCAAATACATCTAATACAAATTGATGATACATTAAGGGCCTGTTCACATTTACTTAATTTTAGTTCAGTTCAGCTCCAATCAGTTCAGTTCAGTTCAGCTCCAATCAGTTCAGTTCAGTTCAGCTCTTGATTTCTCTCTCTCATAAAATATTCATTTCAGCTCAGTTCAGTTCCAATCAATTCAGTTCAGCTCCAATCAGTTCAGTGCAGTTCAGCTCAGCTCAATTCAGTAAATGTGAACAGGCCCTAAGTCTTCATTACAAATACATTGATTCTGCATTATACATATGTCAAGTAAAAAAAAAAAAAAAAAATAAAATAAAAAAATATTACCAATTAAGATCCAAAATTAATCATCACCTACTAAGTTTGCCATAATACACTCACGAGATCGTCATAGAAGAGTTTACATTCTTTCAATCGAGTCACAACATCAATTATTAGAAACAAGAAATGCCCTAATATTTTACATCTGAGTGGCAAGGTATATAATTTACTCTTGAGAAATCATGGACCATAATTTGAACATGTGAAGTTACCCAAAAATTGCAGAAACGCATCGTATTTGATTAAGACGAATCATCTTTAAAAGAAAAGGCTAAGAGCATATGAGGTCCAAAAGTTGGAGTATTGCAGTGCAAATAAATAAAAGAATACTTAAATATACCTATATTTACCCTTTTGCCACTAATAAAGTGCAAATATTAGAGTCTTTAGATTTATTCAAGCCGATGGTACGTATACTATGTAATGCTTCTCACATAAATTATTCTTCTCACATGAGCCTAAACCTTGATTTATAAACAAATTATACATATTATATATATATATATATATATATATATATATATATATATATATATATATATATATATATATATATATATATATATTTCGTCATAATCTATACTAGTAGATGTTGTTTGCTAGTTATTATTTAAAAAAAATTGATTTTTGCGGAGATTATAGTAGAATGAACATATTCATTCATTAAGATCTCAACAATATATTATCTCTTTAACTATATGTTCATTACCATATCATTAAATGTTGATAAACAATAGGTTCTCCATACTAATTTGATTCTAACTCTTTTTCATTGATTAAATTTCTCCTAAATAATAAACGCTGAAAAAACTAGATCAAATTTAAGGGAAAGATGTCTCAATTGCAATTTTTCAATTAAAGTATGCTCATTTAGATCATATCCAATGGTGAGACTCAAGTTTTAATGTTGAAATACAAAATGAGTTGGGTTTTTTTTTTTTTTTTTAATTATTATTATTATTATTATTATTATTATTATTATTATTATTATATTATTATTATTATTATTATTATTATTATTATTATTATTATTATTATTATTATTATTATTATTATTATTATTATTATTATTATTATTATTATTATACCTCCGATGGTGATACCATACCCACTTCTCAATTTAGCAACTCATGTGAAGTCTAATTTTCCAATTGTGAGACTCTCTTAAAATACGAAGTATACAAATGCCCCTTTCAATTTATGGTCCACCAAATCCATTTCTTTTTTTTATCAAATATCATAAGATTAAAAAAAAAAAAAAGTAAAACTAAAATAAATTACAAAATATATTCGAATATTGACAAGAGGCCCACACTTTTTGTCAAATGAGACTCAAAGTTAAGTATCTAAACTTAGTAACTTTCTTTTGGAGTTGCTAAGTTTAAATACCAACTTATTGGTATACATTACAAAAAATACTCTCTATCCTAAAAATACTCACTTGAGTCTCACCATTGGAGTGAGTCTTAAAGGTACAACTCACAATGTTCACAATAAATTATTAATACTACCTCCGTTAAATGTTATGTGCAACTTTGAGGTATTATTTGTGAGATATAAAATATTCAAAAGCTGTACGTAACATTTTACGGAGATAGTAATAATAATAAGGAAATTTTAGAAAATAACACCAAAATAAAACCCAAAAATTGATTATAACACCACAAATTTTAAAACTTTTATTATAACACCACAAAAAAATAAAAAAATTGGTTTCACCGCCACTTAACTTTGTCATCTAAAAAAATCGTTAAGTGGGTTCTACACGGTACACGTGTCAATCATCTATTGGATTAAAAAAAATTAAAAAAAAATTCCTAAAATGCTAAACAAGCCACCATCGCCGGTGGGTTCCCACCACTGTCATCCAAACCCAACCCCCAAGGCTCCGAGACCGTCGCTGAACCACTGTCGTCACCATACCCAGCCCAGAACCTCCGAAACCCCAACCTAAACAGCCGATACTCCAACCCACACCGTCGTCGAACCACCGTACACAGCCGAAACCACCGTCGTCGAACTCGTCTGCCCTACCCATAATCGTTGCTGAATTGCCGAAATCCCAACCCACACCTACAAACTGCCCTACTCTTCTCAGTCTCTCACCCTTACCTTCACCCTCACTTGGACCCAAACTCGTACCCGAAAACCAAATCGGGTTGGGTATGGGGTGGTCGACTGGTTTAGATTGAGGTTAGGGTACGAGATTGGGTTGGCTGGTTTCGTCAGCCGAGGGTGGTTGGCTGGGATTCGGTGACGACGGTGGGGGCGGCTGGGTTGGGGTGATGACCCTGGGAACCGACGCCAGTGGTGGGAACCGGCGCCGGTGGTGCCTGGGTTAAAATTTAAGGGTTTTTTTTTTTTTTTTTTTTTTAATTTTATTAATTTTTTAGGTTATTTTTTAAATTACCACCCAAAAATATAACCATTTTTGAATTAACCACCCGTTTAATTTTTTAAATAAATGCTCACCACCCATTTTAAAAATCTGGTGGATTTTCCGTCTGTACGCCCCACCTAACACTTATTTTGACCATTTTGACTGATTTTTTTTCTCGGATTTTTCTCTTAAAAATGCTCTATAAACTTTAGATTTTTTTTATTTTTTTATTTTACAGCAGAGAAAAAGGGACTTAATCCCCACATTTGCTAATACTAAGACAGTGAAATAAAGGAATAAGGTTTTGGATGCTATTGAGCAAATCCCTGGTATGGTATGCCACTGCTAAGTCACCCTGCACTCAGTTGGCCAGCCTGATGTCTGGAGCAAAAAATTTTAAGTGCCACTACCGCTTATCCAAAGCCATTCTGATTCCTTTTGTAGCAAAGAATTTGCGCCCACCCTTATACTACTATAAATATCCATCAAGGGGCCAAAGGTAAAGGAGAGGTCAGTCTTACACTAAGATGACCATCCTCCTCCACTCTCTCCTCTAAATCCTCTCAAATACATGCATTGTATGGCATCTAACTTGGGCGTTGGAGGCTCTGCCTCGGGGTCCACTCCCTGGGGTTTATTTTGCACGTCCATTCAAGGACCAAATCCGAAACACTTACATTGCTTTAATTATACGGATTTGAAGAAGTTACGACCTATATTTTCTTTAGTTTGACTTTTATTATCCTTTAAAGCATTCTCAAATCATTTTTTATATAAACAACATACACCATCAGTAAGGACTATAATCATAGGATTATAAAATCAAACACACCACCAAGAAAATAAAACAAAGAACAAATTGGATCTTTCATTCAAACACCATTTTTGATCCCCCAAAAACATCACCATGGCTGCAACTTCTAACTCTTAGTGAATAGATCAACCAAGTGAGAGTAAACCCTTTCCCTATATGTATCCCTGTTATTAGGGTCGAGCGTGTAGATGATTGCCCCTGGATGGTTTCTCAGCCTTGCAACTGCATACATGTCAATAACAGCGTAAAGGATTAGCAACTTTCATGAAAGCAACTTTGAATGTTGAAAACAGATAATAACACATATAGAACGAATTAAGGATAGAAGAGACTTGAGTTGGTCATACAATGAATAATCTCAAGTAACACTGACTGAATACGGTGTGAACACATAGTAAAAGACTTAAGAGTATATATATATATATATATTCTAAATGATAGTATGACTCGTCAGAGAACAAAGAAGCTTAAGTCACTAGCTACCATACCTCCGGGTATATCTCGGCCATGTCTTGCGATTGGTATTGTAGCCAAGAGAGGGATATTGGAGTTCAAGAGGTTCAAGACTGCAGGAAAGAATGATGAGCTATACAACTCCATCTTACCAACTTCATCAATAACAAACAAGTCCGTATCTTCTTTAATCTGGCAAGACAAAATTAGGCTGTCAAAAACCGGATGAGAGATAAATCTTTAAACAGATATCAAAAGGTTTTTATAGATAGTTGGCTGCTGAAATCATAAAATAATTTGTTACTGAGTAAATTTTATTACAACTGAATCTTAAAATGGTTTCAGAGTCAGCACTTGATATACAACGCTACCTTCTATGATTTAATCAGAAAAAAATATAGGAAACTCCCTCCATCAAGATTGAAAACAACAGATTTAAAACATAAACCAGTCAAGTATTCAGCAATAATATACTAGACATAATTTCAGTTGGCTTAGAGTTTTCACACAAGCATTACACGAATAATCCAAGCAGCAACTTTGTAAGGCTTATTATATTTTGTAATAAGAATTTCACTGGATAGTTATATCGCATTTGAAGTAGTCTTGGGGGAAGGAAAAAAAAAACTCATTTTCACCTGACAGAAGAGTTAGGACAGTGCAAGTTACCTGCAACACAGGCAAAGCTATATTATCAAAAGAAGCTATATCCACCCGATATCTTCCAACAGTAGGCCACCGCACAGATTCAGGGCTGCCACAATACAAAAATGTGTTAGATGTGAAAGGCATTGTTTCATGAGGCTAGAGATATTCTTCAACAAACAATTAAGGTAGATTCTTTCAAAATAACAATTAAGGCAGAGTTTAACATGAACATATAGGCAGTTGGTGCCTTGGTGGGATAGAGGAGAGGCAAAGCATAATTCTCAGCAAACAATTATTTCACAAGGAAGCTGGAAAACACCAGAAACTGTTACTCTTTCCATCGACAAGTGAGAATCGTGTATAGGTAACTAATGTAAGTGAAATGCCCATACAACTGTTCCACTAATTCAAATTTCAAACAGCTCAGGCAGATCATTGCATGCTTTCAGAATTACAGGAATTTGAAAGCATAATCAAACAACCAAAAAGGCATTCATGTTTAAATCGAAACAATACCAAACAATGGAAGACCCTGAGATTTTCAAATCAAAGTTAATCATTTGCCAATCTCAATAAGCAAGTTCATAATATAAAGGGAAATTTCGCCATATATGGAAATAAAGAACCCCATAATATCTCATTTGGTTATCTGGGTTCACAAGCTCAATTTGACTTGGTGATAACATACTCTTCAATAAACTAGACTAAAACCCCTTCTCATATGAAGGATGATATGACATTACTTTCACTCAATTATCCCAATTATAAGCACAAGAGTTGTAAAGTAAACATTCAATTATCCCAATTAGATCACAAAAAATGTTCAAAGCCCCCGAGGATGTCAACCAACTTAGTTGATTAAAGTCATTTTGGACGAATTCCAAAATACGCAATCAAATCCCGTCTACATCATTACCAGACATTATATCTCTCCACACACACACAAATATGAAAGGGTTGGTAAAGTTTGTACCTGGGATTGTTAATAGAAGCAAGGGTACCTCTTTGACCATTCACAGTTACCACCTCAAAACCAACCCTCTCATTTCCTTGTCTAATTTCACCTTCCCAAATACACAATCACATCATTATCACATAAGTTTCATATTAATCAAAATTATTACTTTGAATAAAAAATTTGCAGAAAAGGGCAGCATAATTGGATAGAATTACTTACGAGTATAGAAACCTTGGACCTTCAAATTGGGGTTTAAAGCTCTCAGATTTTCCAATACTCTGATTATTAAAGTTGTTTTTCCTACACCCTAATAATCATAGAATAAGAATTTAAGCTCATAAATTGATGAAAATAGAATTATTAATTAAAAAAAAGGTGTTACTTACTGGGGCACCTGAAACCAATATGCATTTTCCAGGCGCTACCATTGTTAAGAGAAGGATTCAGAGTATAGGAGGAATTGAGGAAATAAAAAGAAAAATTCTACCCCGTTGTCGCATTTAATACTCCGTGTAAGGTCCCTTCACATCACCTTATTTTAAGAGGTGAACTGAAGAGGCCCATGGAGTACTCCGTACTCACCTCTCATCGTCTTTTTATGTATTATTCACGGGTTCCGGTTATATGAAGAAAAAAAAAAACCATAAAAACCTCATTTGAATATCGAGAAATATATCGATTTTTGCGTCATTATTTTATGTAGCCGTGAAAAATACTCGAGTAAGGTTTTAAGAGTAAACTCTTAGAAATTCAAATTGAACCCGAAATTGACAAAATAACATACCCCTCCCATCCTTTTCCTTCTTTTTGCTACATGAACAAAGTGAAAAATGTAAGCTCATTTTTTAGATTTATAAGATTCAGCATCTATATCATTCAAGGTTCAATCATTTCTCCTCAACAATAACAAGCTAGTGTAATCCAAACTTAAGCTTCAAGTTTGTATGAGTTAAGATTCTACCAAAAGGGAGGAAAAAAAGGCGCAGGAAAAAGAAAAAAAACGAACACAATTTTCCATTTCCCACATGAAAAATACTTGTATGATGTAAGAAACAAAAAAAAATCGAGTTTTGGGCTTAGTAAAGATCCCTGAAATTAGCCATCGCGCATACTTCTTTTCTGAGGAAACCAAGCTATTTCTGTCCTATATCTACACTGATTCCTGATGTAGCTCACTAATTTCCTGTATGCTGTTTGCTGTACATTTCTGGTATTGCCTAATTGTTAACAAGTTAATGCTGTCCACTGTCTAATTACAGATGATGTTATCACGCTCATCGCTTAGAATAGCTGCTCTTGGGCATCAGCCTCTTGTTTGACTTTGCTTACAAAACTGCCTGCATTTTTTAGTTCCATCAATGCTGCAAATCTATCAAAACTCCTTTGCAATTCTTTCTCGAATTCCAAGCCAGTGTCCTCTATTGCTTTTGAGTTAGTCCACTCTCTTTCAATTTTGATCGGAGAGAATTCAAGTACTGACTCCCCTGTGCTCTTTGGCGATGCTTTGACCTTGCTGCCTGTCTCTATCTCACTTTTTATGAGGCCATCACATGAATTGACAGTGGGTTTTAAAACAACAATGTCGATATTATCCAATTCCCTTCCTCCTAACATATCAACAACCATGTCTTCGGCTTCATGCTCTTCTGACATTGGCTGCTGTACTTGCTGGCTGTATGAAGAATGGACAGCATCATCCCTCGCTGACAAAGACTTCGTTCTTGACGGTTCTGTGATCTCATCTATCACCTCAGAGTTTTGTGCAGGAATAGTTGTCTTGGATGCTCCAAATTTAGCCACAGAAGGACGGAGGACTCCCCACAAGAAAGACTTTTGATTTATTTCTGTGGTAACACAAGGAAACAGAAATAATGACATTAAGTTGGAGACATAAAGTTGTCAAAAATACAAGTTTAAAGAGTAAGGGCAAAGCTTACTGCAAGAATCTTTTGGCAAATGTTTAGAGGAAAAAACAATTAGCTCCACTTCATCAAAGCTAGTTCTCAAGAGATAGTCATGCTCATCAAGATAGTCCAAAAGGGAATAGTATCTTTGCTCAAGGTCACAAGTTGATGCAGGAAAACCTCCATTCTTATTGGACAGCCTAGGAGGGAGAAAATATAGGCCAATGTGAAGCTCACCAGGGACATCGTCCTCAAAGATATCCACCCAATAATCCCTTTGAGGCAGCATGTTTAATGCAAGTGTCTTGGGAAATTGTTTCGACACCTGGTACACTTTCCTGTGAACCTTACAAGGAGGATGTGCTTGAATGTCATTGAAAATATTACAAAGCCCAACATCATTTGTGATCTGAAAAGTTCCCCTGTCGAAGCAAACAAGATTTCACATGTCAGAATAGGAAAGTCAGGTAAGTGGCAATGTTTACAGTTCAGCATATATCAGCTATAATGTGGTAGCTTCTGCTAAATTTGGCTACTGCAATGTTGAATAATTTGCACTCTTGTCTACACTGGGAGGAGCCAGAAAATTCTCCAATTTTTTCCACAGGGAATAGGGTCGTACCAAATATATTTAGGGGGCATAAGTTTTCCAAATCTGTGTTTGAAAAAGTTCATGGCACAAGATAACAGGGACCTTAGTCCCTAGGTGCAAAGCACAGATGTGAAACGTGTGCCTCATCAAACTAACGTGCACTTCTAAAATTTAAGAGATTATATACTTTTCATGTAAAAACATGTTGCAGGGATGAAATCAATAGTCAGTGCACCCTCACAAAAACTGCTCCAAATTAATAATCTTCAATATGTCAAAGCAAAGTGTATATCACCTCCACGTCGGGGACATTGCAGGATGGTTAGGTAGATGGCTATCAAACACCATTGTAACTTTTGGAGACTCCCTCCCCTTAGGATCAGTTTTCTTATTCCAAGCCTCAATACAAACATCCATTCCTGGTCAAACATATTAAACTATGAGAAATTCAGTCTGGAAAGTAGTAGGCTGTACAGCACTACAACTTGAGGACATATGTTTTGCAACAAATGCAGTAAACCAGGCTGGTGTTAGCTGGCTATACACCCTTTAGGAGTGGGGGAAAAGGTAAAGGGTTCCCCTCTCCCAACGTGCCACAAGTGGGAAATAAACCCCCAACCTTGAGGTTGGGAGTTTCTCTTTTCCACTAGGCCAAACTTAGCTTGGCACAATGCTTATGTATATGATCACAACTAAAAAGCTTTCAGAGAGAAAACTGATTGTGACTTTTATAATAAGCATTTTGAACACAAATTCCCTGATTTGGTTAAAATTAAGAAGCCAAATGCACCTGGGTAATTCTGTAATAGACAAACAATTAATCTACATACTTCCATAGACATACCCGATGTTACATTAGGAAAAGTATGGACTAACTGAGAAGTATCCCCTGAGTTTATATCAGTTCTAGAAATATTTTTATTCGGCAAAAGCTCAGCAGCAGGAGTGTTTGCACCAAATTGCTGTGCACATCCATCTGGAACAAAGGTCAAGAAGTTGAGAAAGATAAATTTTGCAACGGCCAGCTAAAAAAATAAAATATAAGAATGATATAGGTAAAGAATCAACAAGTTGATCATGCTTTGGTTGTATAGTAGCAAAAGAAAGGTTTTGGTTGTATCTTACTGAGCACATTTAGTAGGAAAATCTTGATGAAACAACATAATAAGATTCTTCATCCTTAAAGTATCTGACTTGATCAGAAATTAATTTCTCAAGTGTCAACGTACCTGAACTTACAGCAGGCAAACGCTGACCTAACTGCGTGGAAGTATGGCCTGAATTGATATTGTCTCTTTGAGCAGCAGGCTTGGGAAGTTTCCCAAAAGTCACACGCTTAGCAGTCGGACTTTCCCGTGCAGATGCTTCTAGAAAACGCACACGAAGACAAGTTGAGCACTTGGGAATATGGGATTAAGTAGTACATTTTGCAGCAGAAAAGCAAAAGCTACAAGACAATACAGAATTTCAAAATTCCGAGCTAGACAGTAGATTACTTAATAAGACTTTCTTTTATGACATTCCATGATAATCCATATAAATCACAATCTCATCTGAAGCCCAGTGGATGCACCTTTTTATTTAACTAAACATGAATTAAGGAGCTTTTCTTAAACTCATTCCTTCATTTAACAAGGCATAATCAAACATAACAACCAAAAGCAAGTCTATTGTAAATCAGGCAGATAATAAAAATAAAACAAAGGGAAGAAAAAAAAAACTCAATTTTATAGTTACAAGATAGTAAACATACATAATTACTTACAGGAACGCGCTTATACATAAACATTGGTTTTGGCTCACTGAAATAGAGAGGCATAAGGGAGATCTTTGTCAAATGGAGGTCACAAACATAAACTCCAGGAAAATGGAATTTAGGCTATAGTCATTCATCAGCTAGTCATGTGGTTTGTTCACAGTTCACTCTTAGCTGACACTGGAAAGGGGGGAAAAAGGCTTAAAATAGGCCATCTTTACACAAGTGAAGTTGGAGTTAGCAGTCAATGAACCATAATAAACAGTGAGAAGAAAAGTGAGGTTATGCCTTGACCAATACACAGAAAGACAATGTCACTCAATCTTGAAAAAATTTCGCAGTTGTAAAAGGGAGAAACTTTTCAGCCATAAGGATCTTCTAGAGCTCGTCAATCTAATACAATATCAATATTTGACGCACAACACAGCCACCCAAAAAAAAAAAAGGCTATACATGCCTAGAAAAATTAGGACTTACAGCAAATCACCTACCCCAAAATTGCACTCATGGTCTCACACTAGTCTTCAATTTTCATGACTTCAATACGAAGTAATATGCACTCTGTAGTGTAGATGTACCTCATTCTCTTCCTTATACTTACATTAGTCTTACTTTTTTATAAAATAATCCTTTCATCAAACTTAAGCCAATCTTTTCTGTTATATCTTTCAACTTCAAATAATTCATTCCTTGAGACTACGAGTTTGAGAATGGCCATCCTGTTCAAGCTTAGCAACGCAGTAAATCATCATTTTGCTAGCACATACATGAAAATCTAAACAAGAATGCATATTATAGAATTTAATAGCAAGAAATATGAGCTTTTTTGCTCATGCGCTGGTAAGTAATGTACAGATGATGCTTACCTTTTTCCTTATGCATAACATTTGATGTTTGCGTATTTCTAGCTAAGGACCGTCTAGATGTCGATGAATCTTGCCAAGCATGCTCTTTTTGGAATACAGAATTCTCTACCACTGCCAAAGAGATCACAAATGTGTCATGCTTTGATAACATACCCTAGTAAATAGATGAGAAAAGACGATGGAAGCAGCAGCAAAGTGAATCATTGAATTATAGCAAAAAATGACCTTTTCAGGTTACAAAGAACATGTACAAATTAAGCAGTAAACTTTATCAGATAATGTGTTTCCTCTAAAGCCTAAAAGGCCCAAAACAAATTCTCACTTACAATAACTCCAAGGATTTATAAGAGATGGAAAACACTCAATATAAAAAACAATAATAATAAATAAATAAAAATCATGGTAAATTTTCAAAGACTATTTTAAGATTCAGAATGAAATGCAATCCTTCTATGCATTGCTCTATTTTTCTTTTTCATTTTTATAATGACACAAGGCTAGGAAGAGCACGGGGAAATTTTATAATGAAAATCCTTCTACGTATTGTTCCAAGTTTTATTGAATCATACAGCTTATACAAGTAAGCAATACTACAAATTAGAACCTTTCTACTGTTCTCCATCTCCACAGCTGAAGTTCAGAACATGTTTAGACTACACTACAATACTATCAATTACAAACCACTCATACAGAAAGCAGAATTATGCCAATTACATAAAGACAAAGGTATATCAATAGAGGACTAGAGATGTCAGAAACTAGAAAGAGATGGGCATACCAATCAATTAATGTGTGAATCAAAGCTACCCCTGGAAACACTCGTGCAATCATACCATAAAACAATAAATATGACTACACCACAAAGGTTTCTAGCTTGGAACACATATACTGATTGGTTTTGATACTCCATTTCAACCACAATTACTCCAGCAAGAAGAGCAAACCAACAGAATCTTTAGAAGGGTCCATAAACAAACTCATCCAATCCTCATAAATGCAATACCTTTGTTTCATATAAAAGGAATCCAGACCTATATATCATGGGTATATTATTGGAAATAAATGGACAAATGAGAAATCAGGTCAGCTATTATTATCAGACAAAATTTATTTGCAAAAACAGTAATTGGTAACAAGTCTAACAGCTACGACACATCTAGCCAATTTGGTCTTCCACTAGCTTAAATTAAGACTCAAGAGTGAAACATTGTGTTGCAGCAAAATACAGCTTACAAGTAAACAGACATCACAGGGTCAATTTATATTAAAATTAACAAGCAGAAATTAAAGGACCTAACTGCTAGTAATTGAAACTTTATCTAAGTCTAATTCCTGCAGGAGCAGAAATGGTACCAGAATAGCAACAAGCTCTATTAAACAAGCTTCAGTGGCAAAAAAAAAAAAATGGGAGAGGATTAGACATACAGAATCCTACACTCATTTATCTGTACTTCTACCAGGATTGGGTGTAATACAACAGAAACACAAGAAAACAAAAAAAGAAATGAGGATTAAGAAGAGAATTTGAGGGAAAATGATAGTAGATTGTAGTTTGATGCTATCAAATCATTAAATGAGGTTTACAATCCGAGTCATTCGAGTGCCTGAACAATCCCAGAAACAAACTAAAATAAAGTGAAAACCTCTCAATAATTTTCTGTTTAACCCTCTCTAACCACCTCTATACAAAGCATTTTCCATTCCTTCTAACAAACTCCCTGCCCCCTTTCCCAAGCTAACTCAAATAGACTAATTTGCATTACCACAAATTTTAGGTATCTTTACCCTCTTGCCAACTTTATCTGAGTAGCTTCATAAAGATCAAAAGCATTCTGCAAAATAAACATTTCTTCCTTGCCTATACATAAAAATAATCTCAGAAATAAAAAATTATCCATGTTATGCCCAGCAATTAACCATTTAAACCCTACCAAAAAATAAACAGGCACAGATCTTTCCACGAAATTTTCCAGGATAGAAGTAAAAAGATTCTGAATTGTCTGATACCAGTAGAAGCTAAAGACTTCCTATCTTTTGAACCGCTAGGCAAGCTCCAGTCACTCTGGGGCTCCCTGCGTCGAGAAATCCCAACTGTAGGATTTGGTTTAATTCTGAATGGTGTTGGCGACCTATGTGCAAAAGATGATTTGCTTGGAGAAGATAAGTTGTTTCTCATTGCTTCAGTTTCTAGGACTATTGCTTCCTCAGGTGATATATACTGCACCCTTGTATTTGGAGGGGGCTTCTTGATTGAAAACCTCAGCCCTGTGCCACTAGGCTGTTTGCTTGAAGCTGCAGAACAAATTAGTCATTGCTAGAAAAAATTATACAGATGTTTCCAGAAATTCAAAAGGATACCTGGTTTCGAAGGCAACTGATTTGCAACATTGGAGGAGTCGCATTCTTCGCAAACCCATTTTTCTTGATCACCATTATAAGCTACTCGCATGCAATAGCTGGAATTCAGATACAAACAAAAAGGAGGCCATCAAAACACTCAAAATTAATCAGTTTTTCAATGGAATTATTAATGGCCTTTCAAGAAATCCAAGTTATCCTTAAAGGGCATTACAGCACAACCATCCCCACCCCACCCCCCCCCCCCTTTACTATCTTTTTACAGTTCATGATGAACAAAAAAAAAGTATGAAGGTTGTAAACAAATTAACACGTTCAGGAAGATAGAAGGACCATGATCCTGACCCTCTTCTTTCCAGCTCTAGCAGCTAATATAAAAAGTGATATTGTGTATGATAATTGATGCAACATTGCTTGTGATTGATGAAGATGCAGTGAAAAGTAGGGACATAATGATCTTAAGGATGTGAACAATCTCCAACTCTGAAGATAAGTATGGTACAATATACCCAAATGGCCAAGAACAATAGCTTCAGAAGTCAACTTCAGCAATCAAATATTGTGGAATAAATGTCAAGAGAGAAGCCTTTCTAAAGACATTAATTAACTTCAAAACAAGATAGAGAATGACTTATAACTAATGGCTAAAATTTGCAATAATCAGAAGATATAAGTTACCATACATGTGTTCACGGGTTACTTTGCATTTAGAGCAAATTCTGAGGGGATCTACCCAGCCAACACTCCCACATATCTCACATGGTTTGTCCTGCACATAAGAGGAGAAAATCTTAGACTGTCAATCTACATAGCTCCTAAAACAGTTGCTCTTGCATGGAGAATATAATGCTCAAGTATCACTGGCCTTTGCAAAATCACGCAACTTTAAGGACAATTAGTGTCTCTAACTATTCAATAGTACAATAAAGATGTGTGCCAAAGAAAGTTAGAAAGGCACATTAGTACAGGCAAGGCAAGGCAATCATGCATGATTAATGTGTTTTGCCAGAGTGCAATTCTCATGCATGAAATGAAACTATGAAGTAGACAACTATTCACAAAAGAAACAAGTATTTTAAGGGACAATAACCCCTCTACTTTGGCCATGTCCCTTGACAAAATTTGTTTTTCACGGGTAAATTAGCTCAACCTTTGTTACGATAAAAGGCAAGTGCTGCTTCACATAAAGCAAACAAATAAGCTATAAGAAAGATTCAAACACCAAGAAGGCAGAACCACGGGATGAAAGGTTATATGTTTCATTTAAGTCAAAATTGAAACGAGGACCTTTCATATGACACTAATCATAATTGAAACGCAATAGAGACTACATAATACAAGTTATCACCGCTGAGCCTTGAGAAAATTATGTAATTGATGGCCCATTTACAGAATACAAAAGAAGTAATCCAAATGAAAATTGATGGCAGCTATTAGCATAATTCAAATCTGCCTTCTTTCCATGTGGTGAAGAAGTGTTAACAGATCCTAAAGTCTTGTGTGTCATCACATTGTAGCAAAAAAAAAAAGTAACTTAAACACGGCTTACAAGGATTTATAAGAGTCTATCACTTAATAACAAGATGTGACAGCATAAATACACCTAAATGCTGCCATTAAAACGTGGTCTCAGCCCCCACAAGTTAAAACAATGAAAAGCAAAATATACTTTCAAATATGCATAAAACAGGTGAAATCAACAGTATAATCCTTCAGATGCTAAAAGAGCATAAATAACTAAGAAAGACTGTAAGCAAAAGAGTGGGACAAGCTGATATTATCCCTCTTCCCTTCCAAGGAAACTAAGGATATTATCACAAAATAAATCAAACTTAATTAGTAAATAATGCCTAGATCAACACAATATCTGGATGATCAAATGTTATAAAGACAAGACCATGTAATCTTTATATTAATTTGAATGCAACAAAATCAACTAGTAGCTTAGCGACATGACAAAAGTCAAAGTTTCTATCTGCCTAATAATGCATGGAGATTCTACTAATAAGCTGAATTCTTCAACCCATTTTTACAATTTCACCTCTCAACCAGACTAGAAGGATACCTTAAACTTAATAACACAATACCTATTGACATTGTCATTGCTCAACATGTGAACCTCTTTGCACCCAAAGGTCAACAACAATATCCTCTTCCTCGCAACTAGTTTTCTACTTCTAATGTTGTAAACATAGCATCTTAGGTTTTAATATTAAATCTATGCTTTTGAGCTAAGATTTCATTGGCATTTAATATATGTGCTCCTTTTACATCATTGCATATTTCTCAATCTAAGAGGTAATATCTCTCTACACAATGTCACAATTAAGCCTTTAATAAATTAACATATTAAAATAAACAAAATTCAAAGAAAGTATACATAAATAAGATGCAAGACAGTAGTCATTGAGAAGTTAACTAAACACAAATTTGCTATATCTAAAAGTATTAAGTCCCAAGTAATCAGACAAAAATACAAAGAGCTAATTACCCATTTTCCAAGCTAAAGAGAGCACGAAACACGTGAATAGTAACCCAAGGAACATTTACAAATCAAATCTCCATTAAGAACAAATTTATACAAGGTAAAAAAATATTACAATGATAAAATGAATTCTAAAAAAATTATCAACCTGAAAATGCAATAATATGCAATTTTTCCAGAAACTCATACACTAAAAAAACCAAAAAGTGCAAGTAAGCAAATCTAAGGAGAAGAAAGAAACATAGTGAATGACAAACAAATTAATTTATACTTGGGTTCATTCATAGTAAAGCTACAACCCACTTTAATAATCATTCCACAAAGGCACGGAGAACTAGAAAAAAGCCAAACACAAAAGGCCCATACACTTAGTACAGTAAAAATAAGCCTAACATTAAAAAATATAGTTGTACTTTGTGTTATTTATATACTAATACTCATGACTAATGAGCAAGACAAACTAGGAATTCGTGCCTGTAGAATGTTTGTATGAACTCTTTACCACAAAGCCTTGTAATTTTGACGGAACTTGATTTGCATTAATAATAAATTTTAAGCCAAATTTTCCCCACAATTGAAAAAACACGATAAGCAAGATTTTCTAAGTAACGTGCTACCCATTTACCATAACTTTGGCAGAACTTGATTTGCAACATTAATCATTCTGGCCTGTTTTTGACCTCAATAAGCTATTCTTACCAGATTTTTGTGGTAACCCTAACCCATTACTATCCTATGACTTCCCACCAATAAAAGCTTTTTGAACTCAGTACATTATTTATTAAAAGCAACAAAATGTACAGATTTTAGAGCTTTGTTCCCAAGTATGATTAAAAAGTTCAGGAGTTTGCTGCTGTGGGGACTGGGATTTAAGGAAAATCAGAAAAGGGTGTGGGTAAATTATTTATAAATAAATAATGAGTAAATTTATGCAAAATCATCAAACTAAGCATAAGTGCAAAACCTAATTATAAGCCCAAATCTTCAAATTTTATTTTTCACCTAATTCTTCCAAAGTCCTCCATTAACAGTTCAAAGCCAAAAATTAAACAAATTATCCAAAAATGTAACAAAATTAGTGAAATGAACAAAAACCCATTTTCACCCACATGTATACCATCACATTGTTCATAATTTTACTGCACCCACAAAGTAAAATGCTAGAAAATACAAAATATATGCTAAAAAATGCAAACAAAATACAAAAAATAGCCAATTTAGGAAATAAATCAAGAAAAAAAAAACCCCATTTTCACGTTACATTAAAATTAAAATTGCAATTGTGGGTAGTGCAACAACGAAGATGATCAACAACCCAACTCAAAATAAACTCAAAAAACAATAAAAAAAAGAGTAAAATAATGGTGGGGTTTGAAGGTTTTTACCGTAATTGGATTGTGTGGGTCACCCATATTTGTTGAATATTACAGAAATGATTTGTTTAAGCAATATAAAATGGCAGAAGAAGACTGAAGAGTGAATGCGACAAGAAAGTGGAGGAGAGAGAAAAGAGAAGACGAAGAAGAAGAGTATTACCAACGTCCTTGCATTGACTGGTGGGGACTAGTAATATTGGGGTGAAATTTGATTTTCCGTACACTTTTTTTATCCAGGAATTTCATTTTATTCCTTTATTACAACTTTTCAGCTTTATTTGTTTTTTTTTTACAAAAAAAAAAATTACTCCGTAAATAATTAGGTGAATGGTTGAAATATTGGTTCGAAAACTTTGTACTACCTCTGTTAAATGTTTTCTGCAACTTTTACTATTTTTGTCCGCTAAACATTATGAGCAACAAAAAAAATTCTTTCCACTTTTAGTAAAAAAAAAACTAGTCAAATGTTAATTTTACCCTCAATTAAAAAATTAAAACACAATTTACTAACTATAACCAAATTTAATTAATCACTAATCTCTCACCCAATTTTGATGAAAAGTTACTGCTTCTGAAGGAATTTCAAGGGGGTGAAAAACCTTCTAATTGTGTTTACGAACTCACCAATTTGGGTTCGCTTATACTATGTTCCTTTGAACAAGAGGAATCCTGAAGTGATGTATGAAATTGGGGAAGCCATGGGGGGTTTTATTGAGCTAGACGATTCAGACCCATTGGGGTGGAGTGAATTTATGCGGATCAAGATTTTGCTAGATGTGAATAAAAAATTGAGACGTGGTATTTTTCTGGCAAATAGAACATCTGACTCTGGGATGAAATGGGTGGACATCAAGTATGAACGATTGGGCGATTTTTGTTTCTTTTGTGGTATGTTAGACCACACTGATAAGGAGTGTATGCTAAAGGAATCTAGTGAAGAGCAAGAGAATGTAGTAGTATATCAATACGGTGCCTGGCTTCGTGCATCTCCACTGAAGAATAATAAAAAAAAAAAAACCTATGCTATGAGGGAGAAGGAAAGAAAGTGGAGTGATAAATTAAGTACAATAAAAGGGGGTTACGGTACGACTACGTCAAGCCGTACCACCATCAAGTTGGGTCCGATTGGAGCTGCAAGGAGACTACAATTTTCATCGCCAACTTCCCCTGATAAAAGTTGGAAACAGATAAAAAGACAGGCTATGTTGCAGCTAGAAACTGATGCCACTACGAATAAGAAAGTTTTGAGACTGAGAAAGATTGCTACTGAACAGAGCTTTGGGTTAACAAAGGGTACGAGCGAGGCTGGAAATTTGGGGAATGAGATTATCCTTCCAGGGAATGGTGATGTTCAGCAGGAGGATGGTGGTAAGGGGGCTGATGTAAGCAGTAGTGAGTGTGAGATAAATAAGGATGTCGAAGGAGAGTTGGGTGACGGATGTGGAAATGTTTCAATATTAGGGGGTATGGCTCGGAGGATTGTTATAAACGGAATTGCACAAATAAAATAGTAAGAACAATGTTACCGAGAATAAGACTGAGTCGCGGACTATGTCGCTCTCTTTAGAACATTCGCGGCACTGCCTCAAACTTGTGCAAGCAGCTCGTACCAAACCGGATGCCCCCAGGATAAAACAGTCTTTCACAAGTATAAAATACCGGCGGTTTTGCACCGAACCACCGGACAACGGAACACCAGAAAATCGGAAAGAAACTGCTCGACTGTTTTGAGAGGAAGAGAAAATATATTTTGCAAAGTGGTTTTCTGTATTTTTTCCGTGTATTTAAAAACAAAGCTGGAACCGTCCTTTTATAGGTAAAGATACGTAACAGCTTAAGCATGAAAACGGGAGAAAGATTAGCAACGTTTACTGCAATTAGTGTATTCATTAAGCAAGAATCAAGGCATTAAATCAGTGTAACGGTGCAACGTTTAGCAGTAAAACAGCAACGAGAATCAAGCAATGTAACGGAAAAATTTAAACCAAAACAGTAAAACGTTTTGTAACTGAATATTAATCAAACCGGTAACAAAAATTAAGTTTGTTTAATAACCCAAACCCAAACCCGACCCGACCCAGCCCAGCCCGGCTCGGTTCGGTTCGGCGCGCGTGTGTGTGATATATGGTTTACCATATAGGTCCTCCCTCTCCACAAAATGTGGGTAGCCCAAGGGCCACACCCCTTTAGCCCACTCTCTATATTATAAAGAGAGTAAAACTCTCATTTCCCACCAATGTGGGACTTTGAGTTTTTTCACAAAATTCACACACTACACACTTGTTGTTCCAACAAGGGGTGATGAGCTTATTATCAGTAAAGAGGCAGGGAGTGCAGTGGGGTCAAATATTGGGAATGAGGGAATTCAAAGAGGGTGGAAAAGATATGATAGAATCGAGGAGGATACACTGATGCTGAGGGCTGACGTTGGGGGTGAGGGTGTGGGGCAAGGAATGACAGGGATTAAAAAGAGGAGTGTTATTTCTAGAGATGGTGAAATGTTATGTTGTAATGAGGAGAAGGGTGATAAAAGAATGAAGGTGTTTTTACCACAATTTACTGGAGACATTCTAAATCTAGTAGAGGCTATTGGTGGGAACCAATCCCGGCCCTCGAACAGAAATGAAAATTTTGAGCTGGAATGTCCAAGGAATTGGCAACCCTTGGACAGAGAGGACTCTCCGGAATTTATGTTGGAGAGAGAGGCCGGAAGTGGTTTTTTTTTATGGAGACGATTGATTCTACAGTTTTGGAGAAAATAAAAAGAAGATGTGGTTTTAAAAATGGTGTTTGTTTGAGTAGTGATGGTCGATCGGGGGGGATGGGATTTTGGTGGAGGGATGTGAATGTTGCCACTATTTCTTTCTCAAAACACCATTTTGCAGCGGATGTGTTGAACAGGGATGGTGTTCCGGTGTGGAGAGCGATTGGGGTGTACGGTTGGCCGGAAACAGAAAATAAATATAAAACTTGGGAAATGTTGAGAACCCTTAAAACAGATTGTATTATTCCATGTATCATGTTCGGGGATTTCAATGAAATTGTAAGCATGGAAGAGAAGGAAGGAGAGCGATGAGGAGGGAATGTTTATGGATGCGTTTAGAGAAACCATCGATGTATGTGGTCTAAGAGATTTGGGGTATACAGGGAATAAATTCACTTGGAAAAGAGGTAAAACACCGGAGTCTACAGTGAAGGAAAGGCTTGATCGGTTTCTTGCGGATAATGATTGGTGTTCAATGTTCCCAAGGAATTTTGTAAGACATCTCCATAGGGAAGAATCGGACCATACTCCTATTGTGCTTGATACAATTAATTACTACAAAAGGGGGAGGAAGAACAATCTATTTCATTTTGAGGCGGTGTGGTTATCAAATGATGAGTGCGCTTCGGTTGTGGCAAAGGCATGGGCTAATGGATGTGGGACTGAAGCTCATATGCGTATTGCAGGGTGTGCGGAGAAACTTAAGAAATGGGCTGCTAAGTCTTTCGGTGAAACCAAGAAGAAGATTCGGCAATTAGAGGAAGAGATTCTTAAGGCTCAAGGAGGGAGTGTGGATGCAGAAATGTTGCATAGATGTGAAAAGTTGGCAGGGGAGCTTGGAGAGTTGCGCCAAAGGGAAGATTCGTATTGGTATGCTCGTGCTCGAGCAAATGACATGCGTGATGGTGATAAAAATACGGCATACTTTCATCACAAGGCAAGCTCAAGGAAGAAGAAAAACACAATTCATGGGTTAGTAGACAAAGATGGGATATGGTGTGAGGAGGATACAAAGATTTGTTCGATAGTCGAGGACTATTTTGCGGGGTTATTTACTACGAGCAACCCATCTGATATGGAAGAAGCTTTGGTGGGGTTAGAGAGTCGTGTGTCAGGGGAAATGAATAATGTGTTGAGTGTGGAGCCGTGTGATATGGAAGTAAAGGAGGCGCTTTTTCAAATGCATCCAAACAAAGCACCCGGTATTGATGATATGCACGCTTTATTTTTCCAAAAAATTTGGCATATTATTGGTCCCGACATTGTTACATTGGTGAAAAATTGGTGGAGGGGTGGGGTGAATATTGAGGAAATTAATAGAACATGCATTGTTTTAATTCCCAAATGTGATGACCCAAAAAATATGACAGAGTTCATACCTATAAGCTGTTGTAATGTAATTTATAATATAATATCTAAGGTTTTGGCCAATAAATTAAAATCTTTCCTTAATGATATTATCTCTGTGAGTCAAAGTGCTTTTGTTCCAGGTCGTTTGATTACTGACAATGCTCTTATTGCTTTCGAAATTTTTCACTCTATGAAGAGAAAGGGGAAAGGCAGAGAGGGGAATGTAGCTCTGAAGTTAGATATATATGGGCAAAGCGTATGATAGAGTGGAATGGTGTTTTTTGGAGAGGGTGATGGGGAAACTGGGTTTTTGTGAGAGTTGGATTAGTAGAGTTATGGATTGTATTCGAAGTATCTCCTTCTCGTTTAAGGTGAATGGTGAAATATCGGGCTCGGTTATTCCCACTAGGGGGATCCGACAAGGGGACCCCATATCCCCGTATTTGTTCTTGTTGTGTGCGAATGCTTTCTCTAATCTGCTAATGAAAGCGGCGGAAGAGAGGAAGATTAGTGGTGTGAAAATCTGTAATGGGGCGCCAAGGATATCTCACTTATTTTTTGCTGATGATAGTATACTTTTTGCAAAAGCTAATCTGCGGGAATGTTCGACAATAGCTGATATAATCAGTAAATATGGAAGAGCATCTGGTCAGAAAGTGAATTTGAGTAAGACAGAAGTAGCTTTTAGCTAATGTATTCCGAGGGATATGAGGCAATTGATAGTTGATACTCTTGGTGTTAGGGAAGTGGACAGACATGAAAAATATTTGGGTTTGCCGACCATTATTGGTAAATCTAAAAAATCTGTGTTTTTGTGTCTAAAGGAGTGGATTTGGAAGAAATTGAACGGATAGAAAGAAAAATTGTTGTCTAAGCCGGGTAAAGAGGTTCTTATCAAAGCAGTGGCGCAGGCGATTCCGACTTATATGATGAGCATTTTTAAAATTCCAGATGGTCTTATCGATGAAATTCATACGCTGCTAAATAGATTTTGGTGGAGGTCAAGAGAAAATGCAAGGAAACTACATTGGCATATTTGGGATAAATTATGCTTACCAAAGGCAAAAGGCGGAATGGGGTTTCGTGATATGAAGTGTTTCAATCAAGCTCTGTTGGCAAAGCAATGTTGGCGTCTTCTCACTAATAAAAATTCTTTGTTGTACCAAGTCTTAAAGGCACGATACTTCAAAAATTCTGATGTGATTAAAGCAAATAGGGGTCATGACCCAAGTTATTCGTGGCGAAGTATTTGGGGTGCAAAGTCCTTACTACGGGATGGGCTTGCTTGGAGAGTGGGGAATGGAGAGAGCATTAATGTGTGGAATGACGAATGGCTGCTAAAAAATGGCTTGGTATCAGACATGGCACGGCCACCTGTGGATGATGAAAATATGAAGGTGGGAGACCTGTGTAGGGGATTATAGGTACTACGCAGCGGAAATAATCATGAATCATATTCATATAGCACCTAACCAAGGATCTCATGCATAACACATAAAGAGTAAGAATTATACCTTTGAAGCGTGATTCCACTAGCAATCGAGCAAGAATAAGGGAGACAAAGAACCTCAAACGTGATTCCTCTACTTGGTCCACAGGCACAGGTTAAGACCTCCACTAATGCTAGTTAGTCGCGATCGAACTCTTCAATCGACCTTCTACGGAGAGGTATGAGCAACGAACTAGTCACGAACCACCACGAACCACCGCGAACACCACCAGGGGTGGTCGGCCGCAAGTCCAAGCGGGGGGGAAGAGGGGTGCTGTGAGAGAGAAAGAAGGAGGTGAGGGTATTGGGATTTGGTTGCCTTGATTCACAATTCACTGTAAGTTGATTATGACTCTTGTGTCTGCAACCCTAGGCATAGATCTTATTCATAGATCATATCCATAAATAAGAGTCCATGACCAAGCCCAATTCCTAATCCCAATCAAACTACACTAGCCCAATCCTATTCATGATTAGTTAAATACTCATAAGGCCCAATAACGGGCCTCTTACTTTCTTAACCCAATACCTTTGTGTGTGACCTCATAGGATCCATTCTAACGGGCTTTGGGCTATTTTACTAGCCCAAAGATCATCTCTCATAGTCTAGCAACAGATGATGACGCCCCAAGAGAACGAACTTATTATCTCCATAATAGTGATCCTTGATATATCTAGTAATTGCACTTATCGAAGACATAACTCCTTCAACCTGTTATCGGCGGATAGATTGAGCTGGAATGTTGAGGTAATTCAAGGCATGTTTAATCTAGAGATAAGAGATTTAATCCTTGCAATCCCCCTGCCTAATGTGGGCTCTCATCAGTTCTGGTTTCTGGCGAAAAATGGAATATATTCAGTAAAACGGACTACTGGCTGGCTAATCTGGGCGCGAGTAATGTGGGTGATAGTGCTGAAGAAGAAGAGTTGTGGAGATCTGTCTGGAAATCAAAAGGTCCGCCAAAGCTCCATCATTTTATCTGGAATGCTGTGAAAGGAAACATCGCTGTAAAAGAGAGACTCGGTCAAAGTGTGTATAACGGCATCAGGAGTGATATGCCTTTGCATGAGTGTATTGTGGCTGCTGAAATATGGAAATATAGTGAGTATTGTGAGCTGCTAGTTGAGGCGCCACGCTCTTGCTTTGCTGAAATATGGAAATGGTTGTGCAGGAAGTTCAAGGCGAGTATTGTAAGTTCAATGGTTGCTCTAATGTGGGCAGCATGGAGGGGAAGAAATCTGATTTTATTTCAAAATGAAACACCTGATGCAGTGTTGCTAGTTGCGGGTTTCTTGCGGTTGGTGCGTGATTATAATAATTACGCTGATAAGGTGTTGCGGCTCCCCTCTGTTCGTATGCAGCCTTCAAGTTGTGCTGGTGGCCGTGTCCACCTAGGGGGGTTATTAAAATAAACACGGATGCTCATGTTTCGGCGGGATTGAAATGTGGGTTAGGTGTTGTCTTGCGTGATGCTGATGGCAGGATTGTAGCTGCTGCTGTGAAGAAAACTCCCTATACTTCTCATGAGATTGCTGAGGCTATGGCGGTAAGATATGCAGTTCAGTTGGCATGGAGGTCGGGATACAAGATGGTCGAAGTGGAAAGCGATGCATTGAATGTTATTAATGCAGTGAAGAGGAATGCTCATGGCTTAGCTCCAATTTATCTTGTCTTTGATGATATTAGGAATGGTAGTTTGTTGTTTGATAGTTGTCAATTTAAACATGTTAAGAGGTCGTGTAACACGGTGGCACACTTGGTTGCTAGGTGGGACACCGGTGAAAACGGAGAGGTATGAGCAACGAACTAGTCACGAACCACCACGAACCACCGCGAACACCACCAGGGGTGGTCGGCCGCAAGTCCAAGGGGGGGGAAGAGGGGTGCTGTGAGAGAGAAAGACGGAGGTGAGGGTATTGGGATTTGGTTGCCTTGATTCATAATTCACTGTAAGTTGATTGTGACTCTTGTGTCTGCAACCCTAGGCATAGATCTTATTTATAGATCATATCCATAAATAAGAGTCCATGACCAAGCCCAATTCCTAATCCCAATCAAACTACACTAGCCCAATCCTATTCATGATTAGTTAAATACTCATAAGGCCCAATAATGGGCCTCTTACTTGCTTAACCCAATACCTTTGTGTGTGACCTCATAGGATCCATTCTAGCGGGCTTTGGGCTATTTTACTAGCCTAAAGATCATCTCTCATAGTCTAGCAACAGATGATGACGCCCCAAGAGATCGAACTTATTATCTCCATAATAGTGATCCTTGATATATCTAGTAATTGCACTTATCGAAGACATAACTCCTTCAATCTCCCACTTGTCTGAGACAAGTGCGCAATATTCAAATTCCTTAAGTCAATGTGTGCTGATTTGATAATATGATTGCATCTCATGTCGTGATCATATTAGTCCACAAATCTTTTCTTGAAAACTGAGTGAGAATTACAAAGCAAATGATTACTGTGTAATCCATTTGAGCACGGCCATGCATTTTCTGAATTCTCCCTCTTCAAGGGGCCAAGACACATTCCTAATTAAATAGGTAGACTCAATCCAATCTTGTGGCAACCAAAGCTCCCACTCAATTTCAGAAATAACCGGGAAACACCCTTTATAATCTCCAATTACGGGCAGACGTTTGAGTGTACCACAGCCATAACATCCATTGAGTGAAATCAATGTTCCACTCATGTCAAAGGAATCCACTAATATATCCGGAAGTTCTATACTTGAACTTCAAAGTAGGTCTATAGTTCGATCATGCATCATTCATGCATATCCATGTGATTGACCGAGCCTCACTATGATCCTATAGCCCATGAAACTGCGCTATCCAATCAATCTTACATGCTAGTCCATTATTAGAAATCATTTATGTCCAATTTAATGATTCTGAACTAGGAACTTAAATAATACATGGATTTTGTTCACCTGTGGGGTTTCATTCACCAGGTCATCAACCTGATGAGCCCATCAATCCATAATTATTTTGGACATTTTATTTAATATTGAAAACCATCATTAAATAAGAGAAATAATAAAATTTCTGATTAAACATAATTCTGCAAATGAGTGTATTACATATGTAACTTATTTTTCTCCAAAAATAAATACAACTTCTAATTACATCATTTGCTTCAATCCAGCTTCACTAGCATGTTTCTCATGCTTAGGTAGTGGAAGGGGTTTAGTAAGAGGATCAACGATATTCTCATCTGTATGAACTTTGCACATCTTCACATCTCCTCTGTTAACGATTTCTCGAATGAGGTGATACTTCCTCTCAACATGTTTGGATTTGAAATGTGACCTAGGCTCCTTTGATTGAGAAATGGTGCCATTGTTGTCACAATACAATTCAATTCCATTTTGAGCACTTGGTACGATATCCAGCTCAGTTAGGAACTTCTTTATCCAAACTGCTTCTTTGGCTGCCTCAACTGCAGCCAAATATTTTGATTCTGTTGTAGAGTCTGCGACAGTGCTTTGCTTCGAACTCTTACAGCTCACTGCTCCTCCATTCAGACAGAAAATGTACCCAGACTGTGATCTAAAGTCATCCCTGTCCGTTTGGAATCTCGCATCCGTATAACCTTTGACAACCAACTCATCTTCGCCACCATAAACTAGAAACATTCCTTTCGTCCTCTCAAGTACTTAAGGATGTTCTTGGCAGCTGTCCAGTGTGCATCACCTGGATTTGCCTTAAACCTGCTACACATGCTTAGAGCAAATGCAACATCCGGCCTCGTACAAATCATGGCATACATTATCGATCCTATTGTAGAAGCATAAGGAGTGATAGCCATACGTCTCATCTCATCCGGCATAACCGGACATTGAGGTTTATTGAGCGTGATGCCATGAGACATGGGGAGAAATCCTCTCTTGGAGTTTGTCATCTCAAACCTGTCAAGAACCTTATCAATATAAATCTCTTGACTTAGTCCAATCATCCTTCGAGACCTGTCTCGATGGATCTTGATTCCCAAAATGTACTCGGCGTTACCTAAGTCCTTCATAGAAAAACAACTCTTCAACCATTCCTTGACTGACTCAAGCATTGGTATGTCATTTCCCATGAGTAGTATGTCATCTACATACAAGACTAGGAAAATTATGCTTCTCCCACTAGACTTCTTGTATACACAAGGTTCCTCTTCACTTTTGAGAAAATCAAACTGTTTGATTGCTTCATCAAAACGAAGATTCCAACTCCTGGATGTTTGCTTCAATCCATAAATGGATTTCTAAAGTTTGCATACCTTACTAGGATTTTCTGGATCCTCAAAACCCTCAGGTTGTGTCATATACACTTCCTCCGTCAAGAACCCATTCAAGAAGGCGGTTTTGACATCCATAAATGCAGCAATCGCTAGAAGTATCCGAATGGACTTAAGCATGGCTACTGGGGAAAAGGTCTCATCATAGTCAATACCATGAATTAGTCTGTATCCTTTCGCAACCAGTCTTGCTTTATGGATGTAGGCATTTCCATCCTTGTCTGTTTTAATTTTGTAAACCCATTTGCAACCAATAGGTTTTACCCCATCAGGCAAGTCAACTAGGGTCCACACTTCATTTTCAGACATTGATTCCATTTCGGACTTCATGGCCTCAAGCCAGTTATCTGAGTTGGGGCTCGCCAAAGCTTGCTTGTAGGTAGTAGGTTCTTCATTCTCCAGTAAGAAGATTTCAGAATCCTCAGTTATCATAACCTCAACAAACTGTTTGTTTCTGATTCTAGCAGACCTACGAGGGGTAAGAGCAACAATAGAAATATTCTCTCCAACTCTTTGAAGATTTTCGCAAGAACTAGGTTCAAGTGGGACGATAGGAGTTGTAGACACCCATTTGTGTCTCCCCAAAACCAAACCCGGTGATGAGTACCTTTCACGTCGAATCATAATCGAATGAAACGAAAGTGTGGAAAGGTCTAGTGTAGCGGAAAGTTTCTTTTCTCTTCTATCTGTTTTTGAAAACTCATTTTAAGAAAACAGCCAATCCAGTTTGGTTAGTCCATGATATGGGTCCAATAATAGTGTAGTTAGATGGGGCTTCACAAGAGCTTTCTAACGATATATTATAAGCCCAATTCCGATGAATATTGAGGAAGTTATGGCCAATTTACTGAACTGGGCCCGGTTTGAGCTTTATATGCAGCCCAATGATCTAGGGGAGGGCTTAATATGATTTATCATTTCTAATGCAATTAGGAATGGTTTTAGTCTTCTAGAATTTTCTAGAAGGTTCTTTTCATTCCTAATTCAATTAGCATTGATAAGTTGACTTTGTTGACTTCTCAGAGTTTTAATCAAGATCAAATAGCATTTTCGAAGGAATTATATTATTTTATCTTCCAGTACGGGAAATTTATCAGATTTTCAAAAACGCGTTGAAATCCAGTTTGGCGTCCAACCCCAGACCTTGGCGCCTGGAACCAGGCTTGGCGCCAGATTGGCGCCTGGCGCCAGCTAGCCAGGGTTGGCGCCAATCCTGTTTTGCGATCTTCAGACTCTGTTTTGTTAATTTTATTTTTTTGGCTGATTTTCTCTATAAATAACGTATTAAAACTCCGTTTTCGATAACAAGATTTCATCAATTCTTATTCTTTCTAATTCTCACCAACTCTCATCAAGATTTTCTTGATTATTCTCTCTCTCTCTCTTTTCTAAACTTTGTTTTCACAAACAAAATTCCACATTCGCAAGATCTAGAAACACCTAGCTATATTCGAAGTTGCCTTCGCCCTAGACGTGAAAGGTTTTAATTTCTGAGGGTTTGGTCCCAAATCTCTCTTTCAATTATTTAATTTAATTGCTTTGATTATTATTTTTCCTTAAAGTTACTAACGTGTGTATTTTGTTATTAGAAAGAGGTACGAGGCATCGAAGTAAGTACTTTATTGATTTATTGATATTATGATGCAGAAATCATGTTTATATTGTTATTATGATATTCCTAGTATCATGTCTAAGTTAATTTTAATATTAAATATGATTGCTATGATGCCTTTTATTCTCTTCCTAATATTTATGATTGTTAGTATCATGTTAGGGTTAAAGATTTGACTTTTATTGCTTAGTGACATGCTAGGGTTTGCTATTAATCTTGTTAGTATCATGTCTAGGATCTTGCTATTTTTATTATGCTTTAATATTAACATGAACATGATTATGATTATAATTGTTATAATTTATGATGATTGTGAATATTATTGTTATTATTATTTTGATGATAATTATTTTATTTATGATGATATTATTATTATTATAATTATTATTCATGATGTTGATTATTTATTATGTTGCTTGATTATATTTATTGTTATTGCTTGATCACGCCTTTTATGCATGTTTAAAGGGAATTGGTACTTGTAATCACGCTTAATAAGATAATTAATAATCTTGTTAGGGTTAATTGTGATCATAATTCAAGTGATCGCCAATAATAGTTTATTTGTGCATTAATATTCAACCAACATAGATAAACAGGTTTAGGGTTAATCTTATTGATTGTATGTTAGTCAGAAAGCGCACATGAATACGATTAGAATAAAGTAGAGGCCTATTATTAGGGCAGGTTCAATCTCTTTTAGGTTGGATTTGTACCTTCATCCCCGGACCCTTATTTGGTTCATGACCTTATGGAGTTGACGATCTCTTGGATCGTTAAGGGGTGTAACCTTCACCTCGTGAATGGTTTACAAGTTCCTTAAAAACTTGTTGGCGACTCTTTTGCTCTATCTTCTTCCCTTTTGGACGCCACCGTACTTTAGTGTATGATCACAGTGGGGTTCAAGCTAGTGGGATTAAGGCTTGAAATTATTCCCTACAGGAGTCTTGCTAGTCGAATTAGCTTGCTCCGACGCATGATTAATCGATTCATGCGCCCTCGTCTCTGATGTGGTGTTATCCACATCCATTTGTTGCTCGTCCCAAATTTCTTTCGAGAATCAATTTACTCCCACTTGGCTTTCTAGACGGGAATTCCTTTTCTATAAAGACACTATCGCGAGCAATAAATACTTTGTTATCTTCGCGATTGTAGAAGTAATACCCTTTTGTTTCTTTTGGAGAGCCCACAAAGAAACACTTGTCTGATTTAGGTTGTAGTTTATCACCTTATAAACGTTTTACATAGGCTTCACAACACCAAATCTTGAGATAAGACAACCTTGGAACTTTTCCAGTCCATATCTCATATGGTGTCTTCTCAACTGCTTCGGACGGGCTTCTGTTTAGTACTCCGGCAGCTGTTTCTAATACATATCCCCAAAGCGATATGTGAAGATCAGTAAAGCTCATCATGGACCTCACCATATCAAGTAAAGTCCCGTTCCTCCTTTCTGACACACCATTCAACTGTGGCGTTCCTGGAGGACTTAACTGTGAAATTATTCCACAATTAATCAGATGTTCATCAAATTCTTGGGACAAATATTCACCACCACGATCTGATCGTAATGCTTTAATTGTTTTCCCAAGTTGGTTTTGTACCTCATTCTGGAATTCTTTGAACTTATCAAAGGATTCCGATTTGTTCTTCATTAAGTAGACATAACCATATCTACTTAAATCATCAGTAAAAGTAATGAAGTAGTTAAACCCACCCCTTGCTTTTGAACTCATTGGTCCACATACATCCGTATGTATGAGTCCCAAAAGATCACTAGCTCTTTCACCTATACCCGTGAAGGGTGACTTAGTCATTTTCCCAAGCAAGCATGACTCACAATTTTCAAATGATTCATAATCAAATGAAGAAAGAAATCCATCCTTGTGTAATTTCTGGATGCGCTTTTGGTTGATGTGACCAAGCCTACAATGCCATAGGTAAGTTGGGTTTGAACCATCTATTTTCTGCCTTTTATGATCAATATTGTAGACATGGGTTGTATATTCTAACACATATAAACCATTAATTAATTTGGCGTTAGCATATAACATATTTTCTTTCGAAATAAAACAACACTTGTCTCTTATTTCAAATGAAAATCCTTCAGAATCTAAAACAGGAACTGAAATAATGTTTTTAGTTATTGTTTGTACATAATAACAGTTATTAAGCACCAAAATAAGTCCAGAAGGACGTCTCAAATGATAGCTTCCAATAGCAAGTGCAACAACTTTTGCTCCATTTCCTACTCGAAGCGTTACTTCCCCTTTTGCTAACTTCTTACTTTCTTTCAAGCCCTGCACGTTATTAACGATATGAGCACCACATCCGGTATCAAATACCCAAGTGGAAGATGAAGTAAGATTAATTTCAACAACGAAAACATCAAGTAACTCTTTACCTTCAGTTTTCACTGGCGTATAGTGGGGACACCCTGGTGTATGGCATGGCCAACTACCGCAAAAGAAGCATTCGCTTCCTCTCCTCTTCAGGAACTCCTCAGCATGGTTAAGCAACAGATTGATCAATGTCACCGAAGATCCCTCATCATTATGAGTGAGCCTGACAATGTCAAAACCATCATGGAGTGAGAACAAAATAATATCATGAGCAGAGTCATCATCGATCGGTTTCCCAAGGACATCCATTTGATTGAACATTTCAATCAATTCCCTTACATGGGCCCTTACTGACTGACCAGGCATGAGTCTTTTAGCCATTATTTTACAATGGACATTGTAAGCCTCATACCTTACACTATCAGTCCAGGAATAGTAAATCTGAGGGATCGAGTTAACGATCTCTCTTACATTTTGATCATTTATGCCTCCACTACCTAGAGCTCCTATGCCACCTCGACAGATAGCACGAAGACATTTGTACAATATAGTTAGCTCATAGTGCCTGAATCTTCTTTTCCAACAAGTTGGAATAGATTCTAAAATGAGCTCTCTGATTTTCTCTGCAGCTGAAACAGCTTCAGCATGCCTTTCAGCTCCATACTTTTCTGTGTATTTGCTCTCAACAGGAATGTATAAACGAGATTCAAGCCCATGGCTTGTGAGAACATTTCTCAACTCCTTTTCCCATTCCCTGAAGTTTATGAGATTCAGCCTTAAGTTAAGTTTCATTGGTAAAATTGTGTTGTCGTATAAGTTATTCATCTACAAACAAAAACAAACGAGGCAAAGTTCAATAATTATGTTTAATAAACTTTTAAAGTACCATAAGCGATTATAATACTGGTAACTTTAAAACATTCATTCAATTTTTAATTGATCCCTATTGAATAGAATGATTCCAAGATCCTTTATTTGTACAATAATTGATCGGACTTTGGCCCTACCATCAACTATTACATTTTCAAGGTGAGTAAACTCTTTACTGATTACAACTCTTTGTAATTCTTGGTTGAATAATTAACCATCACATGTTTAATTATTACCCTTAGCTTCAAGGTTCTAAACTCTTTAGGTAACCTTGTTGAATATAACCAATCAAAAGTGTAAAATTTGTTTTACCCCCACTCCCCTAAGATATAATATGACACCCTTCTTTGGCATGACCCATCATAAATATCAAAGGTTTCATCGGGTTTTTGATTGGAAAAGCTACCTCAATATTACTAGGACCTAGATTTATTATGTTGTGATTATTTAGTGAACTCTAGCGCATCATCAAACAACATAAATAAAATCTAACATGCATAATCTACTAATGCATAAATAAAGCATGACATAGTATGGCCCCTTAATCCTAAGAAAACTAATAAAGCAAAAGCTCCCACTTGAACCTTCTTGGATCTCATCCATCTTGCTCCTTTGGGCCTCCACTCCATGGATTCTTGGATTAACGGCAACCTGCAATTCTATTCTATTCTATCTACTACTTAAATAAAATAAAATAAATTCCAAAAATACTTAACGGTACGCAGACCGTATTTAGATTACAAAAATACGAAACGATGCGCAGATCGTATTTAGAATCTATGGGCCATACTAGTCTATATAGCAATATATAACATCATATATTATAAAATGCCATATAATAAATCACTCATCATGCTTTCCTAGACTACAACATCGAATGTTCACAGTAAAGGAAACATGGCTCCTAAAATATCTCATATTTTAATTAATTACTGTAATTAGATAATATCATATATTATTCATAACCAATTATAAAATATCATATATTTTAATTTAGGTATGAGATAGAATCAAATCTTATTTTAATTATGGAAGATAAATCATATTTATTTTCCATGATCATCCTAACCTTTAGGAGATTCTATCCTAATTACTTGCCAATCACATATTTTAAATCAATTAATATCCTAAAATAATTATGGGATAATCACATTATTTAATCAATTATTATCCAAATAGAATCTTTTGCACCATAGTTATCATATCTTAACAAAATTAACAACTTTATTTTTGTTAATTATCTTTTCAAAATCAAAACTTATCTTTTAATTTTAATTTTGAAACTTGATTTTATTCAAAATAAAATAATTTTTTTTTTGAAAATTCGCGTCAGCCACCGTGGTGTGGCCAGCCGAAGCCGGCCACGGTGGCCGCACACCTTGTGATGTGCGCTGCCCCTGCAGCGACGCGCGTACAGCAGCAGCAGCACACCTATCGGGGTGGTGCACTGCTGCGCTGCCCCTTTGACTGACCCGTGCCCAGCCCACCCTCCCTCCTGGACCACCGCTGGTGCGGCAGTCGCCGTGGCTGCGCCACCTAGCCGCGGCTGCCGCACCTCAATTCCCTTTATTTTTTTAAAAAAAATTTGAAACAAAACAATTTTATTAAAATTAAAATTAGTGTGGTCCATCCAATTTTAAAATTAAATCATATTCAATTTTAAAATTAGGGTTCTTCATGAATTTAATCCCAATTCAATTTAACTTTTAAATTAAATAGGTTGATCATGAAAAATTCATAATTTATCATGAAATCAATTAGATTAAATTCTTTAAACATAAAACTTTCGAATTAAATCAAAATCAAAAACACAAATTTCACAAATTAGGGTTAATGATTTCGAAAATTTCGAAATATTAAGGGGGGGGTTCGAATTTTTTGAACTTCATAGGGCAATTTTCGAATCAAATTAGGGCTAATATGGAGCAAATTAAACAACTTTAATGATTCTATATTGTTAAATCACATTTAGTATAATAATTGACCCATTATTAAATTATTCTCCCTCCTAATTGAATTAAAATTGTGGATCAACAAAGGTTTAATACTCAATATATGAAATTGCAAGAGGCTAACTGATACCACTATAGGGGATTATAGGTACTACGCAGCGGAAATAATCATGAATCATATTCATATAGCACCTAACCAAGGATCTCATGCATAACACATAAAGAGTAAGAATTATACCTTTGAAGCGTGATTCCACTAGCAATCGAGCAAGAATAAGGGAGACAAAGAACCTCAAACGTGATTCCTCTACTTGGTCCACAGGCACAGGTTAAGACCTCCACTAATGCTAGTTAGTCGCGATCGAACTCTTCAATCGACCTTCTACGGAGAGGTATGAGCAACGAACTAGTCACGAACCACCACGAACCACCGCGAACACCACCAGGGGTGGTCGGCCGCAAGTCCAAGGGGGGGGGGGAAGAGGGGTGCTGTGAGAGAGAAAGAAGGAGGTGAGGGTATTGGGATTTGGTTGCCTTGATTCACAATTCACTGTAAGTTGATTATGACTCTTGTGTCTGCAACCCTAGGCATAGATCTTATTCATAGATCATATCCATAAATAAGAGTCCATGACCAAGCCCAATTCCTAATCCCAATCAAACTACACTAGCCCAATCCTATTCATGATTAGTTAAATACTCATAAGGCCCAATAACGGGCCTCTTACTTTCTTAAC
This sequence comes from Chenopodium quinoa, assembly GCF_001683475.1. Classification (NCBI taxonomy): domain Eukaryota; kingdom Viridiplantae; phylum Streptophyta; class Magnoliopsida; order Caryophyllales; family Amaranthaceae; genus Chenopodium; species Chenopodium quinoa. The sequence goes on along the minus strand of NW_018744626.1, from coordinate 5,863,685 downwards.
CCAATACCTTTGTGTGTGACCTCATAGGATCCATTCTAACGGGCTTTGGGCTATTTTACTAGCCCAAAGATCATCTCTCATAGTCTAGCAACAGATGATGACGCCCCAAGAGAACGAACTTATTATCTCCATAATAGTGATCCTTGATATATCTAGTAATTGCACTTATCGAAGACATAACTCCTTCAACCTGTTATCCGCGGATAGATTGAGCTGGAATGTTGAGGTAATTCAAGGCATGTTTAATCTAGAGATAAGAGATTTAATCCTTGCAATCCCCCTGCCTAATGTGGGCTCTCATCAGTTCTGGTTTCTGGCGAAAAATGGAATATATTCAGTAAAATCGGACTACTAGCTGGCTAATCTGGGCGCGAGTAATGTGGGTGATAGTGCTGAAGAAGAAGAGTTGTGGAGATCTGTCTGGAAATCAAAAGGTCCGCCAAAGCTCCATCATTTTATCTGGAATGCTGTGAAAGGAAACATCGCTGTAAAAGAGAGACTCGGTCAAAGTGTGTATAACGGCATCAGGAGTGATATGCCTTTGCATGAGTGTATTGTGGCTGCTGAAATATGGAAATATAGTGAGTATTGTGAGCTGCTAGTTGAGGCGCCACGCTCTTGCTTTGCTGAAATATGGAAATGGTTGTGCAGGAAGTTCAAGGCGAGTATTGTAAGTTCAATGGTTGCTCTAATGTGGGCAGCATGGAGGGGAAGAAATCTGATTTTATTTCAAAATGAAACACCTGATGCAGTGTTGCTAGTTGCGGGTTTCTTGCGGTTGGTGCGTGATTATAATAATTACGCTGATAAGGTGTTGCGGCTCCCCTCTGTTCGTATGCAGCCTTCAAGTTGTGCTGGTGGTCGTGTCCACCTAGGGGGGTTATTAAAATAAACACGAATGCTCATGTTTCGGCGGGATTGAAATGTGGGTTAGGTGTTGTCTTGCGTGATGCTGATGGCAGGATTGTAGCTGCTGCTGTGAAGAAAACTCCCTATACTTCTCATGAGATTGCTGAGGCTATGGCAGTAAGATATGCAGTTCAGTTGGCATGGAGGTCGGGATACAAGATGGTCGAAGTGGAAAGCGATGCATTGAATGTTATTAATGCAGTGAAGAGGAATGCTCATGGCTTAGCTCCAATTTATCTTGTCTTTGATGATATTAGGAATGGTAGTTTGTTGTTTGATAGTTGTCAATTTAAACATGTTAAGAGGTCGTGTAACACGGTGGAACACTTGGTTGCTAGGTGGGACACCGGTGAAAACTTTGAACTTGTTCGTTTGGGTTTTTTCCCCCAAAGCGTTATAGCTTTGGCGGATCTTGATTTAGCTTAATAAAATGACAACGCTACCGTTCGTTCTTTCAAAAAAAAAAAATCTCTCACCCAATTTTTACCCCAACCACCTTCATCTTCATCTTCCCCTATATTTTCTCTCTCCTCATTCCATATCATTATCTTTCATCATCTTTTTAGATCTTCTTTTTCTCTCTCTCTTCAACTTTCAAGAAATTGAATTCTTGATGGGTTTGTTGAATTGGTGGTGATTATTTTGTAGTGGGTTTCCGTCGATCTATGGGGGCTTTCGTGAGAATGGTGGTGGTGGTTTTGTGGGGGTTTCGTTGGGCTGAAGGTGGTTTTGTGGGGGTTTCGTTAGGTTGATGGTTGTTTAACAGGGGTTTCGTTAGGTTGATGGTGGTTTTGCGGGGGTTTCGTTAGGTTGATGGTGGTTTTGCGGGGGTTTTGTGGGGGTTTCGTGGTGGTTTCGTGAGAATTGTGTTGGTGGTTTGATGGTTTCCGTCAAATCTAGGGGCTGGTGGTGGTTTCGTGGGGCTGGTGGTGGTTTCGGGAGAATGGTGGTGGTGGTGGTGGTTAATTCCGTCAGATCTAAAATGGTGGGGGTTTCGTGGTGGTGTCGTGGGGATGGTAGTGGTGGTGGTGAAGCCGACGTTGAAGGCAGCGGCGGTGGTGTTGGTGAAGGCGGTGCCGCGGTGGTGTTGGCTGGTCTTAGGGGTGGTAGTGGGTGGTTAATTAATCATCCAAATATTCTCTCTCCACATTAATTACATACCCTTAGAATACATTAATCACTATTATCAAATTTTGATTCGTGAACCACAAACCCTCCCAAAATTGCAGAAAACATTTAACAGAGGTAGTATTTATTATTCAAGTTCGGTTGAATCTAATTCGTGTTTTGTTTATTTTAATAAATAAATGAGTCCAATTTGAACAAATTTTAAAGCTTGTTTAATGAATGAGTTGTGTAGACACCCATTTGTGTCTCCCCAAAACCAAACCCAGTGATGAGTACCTTTCACGTCGAATCATAATCGAATGAAGCGAAAGTGTGGAAAGTCTAGTGTTGCGGATAGTTTTAATTTCTTTTCTCTTCTCTCTGTTTTTGAAAACTCATTTTAAGAAAACAGCAAATCCAGTTTGGTTAGTCCATGATATGGGTCCAATAATAGTGTAGTTGGATGGGGCTTCACAAGAGCTTTCTAACGATATATTATAAGCCCAATTCCGATGAATATTGAGGAAGTTATGGCCAATTTACTGAACTGGGCCCGGTTTGAGCTTTATATGCAGCCCAATGATCTAGGGGAGGGCTTAATATGATTTATCATTTCTAATGCAATTAGGAATGGTTTTAGTCTTCTAGATTCTTCTAGAAGATCTTTTTCATTCCTAATTCAATTAGCATTGATAAATTGACCTTTGTTGACTTTTCAGAGTTTTGTTTAAAATCAAAAAACATTTTCGAGGAAAAGATACGATTTTATCCTCCAGTACGGCAAAACTTATCTGATTTTCAAAAACGCGTGAAAAACAGGTCTGGCGCCTGACTCCAGGCATTGGCGCCTAATGCTAGCCATTGGCGCCTGGCGCCAATTAGCTGGTTCTGGCGCCAGCTCTGTTTTGCGTGCGCCAACCTCATTTTTTGTGCGTCAGACTCTATTTTGTTTATTTTATCTTTTTGGCTGATTTTCTCTATAAATAACGTATTAAAAACTCCGTTTTCATTCACTAACAACCAGATTTCATCAACAATCAGTTTCAATTATAATCACCTACAATCAGTTTTCATTCGTAATCATTAATTCTCTAATTCTCTCTTAATTCATTCATCTCTCTTCTCTTTTCTAAAATTCTTTTCACATACAAAATTCCGCATTCACAAGATCTAGAAACACCTAGCCATATTCGAAGTTGCCTTCGCCCTAGACGTGAAAGGTTTAATTTCTGAGGGTTTGGTCCCAAATCTCTCTTTCAATTATTTAATTTAATTGTTTGTTTATTATTTTCCTTGAAGTTACTAACGTGTGTATTTTGTTATTAGAAAGAGGTACGAGGCATCAAAGTAAGTACTTTAATGATTTTTATTGATGTTATGATGTAGAAATCATGTTTGTATTGTTATTATGATATTCCTAGTATCATGTCTAGGGTAATTTTAATACTAAATATGATTGTTATGATGCCTTTTATGTTCTTCCTAATATTTATGATTGTTAGTATCATGTTAGGGCTAAAGATTTGATTTTTATTGCTTAGTGACATGTTAGGGTTTGTTATTAATTTTGTTAGTATCATGCCTAGGATCTTGCTATTATTATGCTTTAATATTAACATGAACATGATTATGATTATAATTGTTATAATTTATGATGATTATGAATATTATTATTATTATTATTTTGATGATGATTATTTTATTTATAATGATATTATTGCTATAATTATTATTATTATGATTGTTATAATGATTGATTATTATTATGTTGCTTGATATTTATTGTTATTGCCTGATTACGTCTTTTATGCATGCTTAAAGGGAATTTTATATTTGTAATCACGTTTAATAAGATATTAATAATCTTGTTAGGGTTAATTTGATTATAATTCAAGTGATCGCCAATAATAGTTTATTTGTGCATTTATATTCAACCAACATAGATAAACAGGTTTAGGGTTAATCCTATTGATTGTATGTTAGTCAGAAAGCGCACATGAATACGATCAGAATAAAAAAGAGGCCTATTATTAGGGCAGGTTCAATCTCTTCTAGGTTGGATTTGTACCTTCATCCCCGAACCCTTATTTGGTTCTAGACTTTATGGAGTTGACGATCTCTTGGATCGTTAAGGGGTGTAACCTTCACCCTGTGAACGGTTTACAAGTTCCTAAAACTTGTTGGCGACTCTTTTGCTCTATCTTCTTCCCTTTTGGACGCCACCGTACTTAAGTGTATGATCACAGTGGGGTTCAAGCTAGGGGTTAACGCTTGAAATTTATTCCCTACAAGTTGTAACATGAATATCGATATGTTTATTTATGCTTACAAACTACTCGTTTATTTATATTCATGGAATACTTGTTTATATGTTCACGAGCTACTTGTGTTAGTGTGATAAGATATGATATCTCGGAGACGTAAAGGGTTTTTATGTAAAACCTTTAATATAAATTGATAATTTTATAACTTTTTATAAATTATTGACTTATATTCACAATTATTTCCTTAATTTAAATCTAAAATTTTATAATTAAGATTCAATTATTAAGCTAATTTTGGTATTTTCAAATATCAAAAGAACAAAGCTCATTTATTAGACTTATAATTAAGCTTGTTCAGGAAACACTTGTTTCATTTCTCGTTTAATAAATGAGTTGTTCGTGAACACTATAGTGTGCCAAATAAAGAGAGGTTGAACAATTTTTTTTTTTTTTTTTTTTTTTGCATCAGTTTGACCGGCACATTTGTCGAGACACAACTTTGATCGTTAAGTAGTTTAGTCCCGTGCGTTGCACGAAATAAGTAGCCATTATTTGTTTAAATAGTTGTCAATTTTATATTAGGAAAAAAAATCATAATCTCATCAATTAATTTTGGAAAAAGCACTATATTTATTTAGTTTTGGAATATAGGAGGGGAAAAAAAAAGGATGATGGCAAAAATAGTTTAGGCGAAAAGAATTTTATTAAGAAATTGACATGTGTCCCTTAATGATGTCAACATGTTTTGTTTTAGTAATAGTTAATAAGATAGATATCATGCTTATAATTTTTGAATTTAGATTTTCTTAGAAAGATAAAATAAGTTTGAAAAGATCAAAAAAAATTAAAAGAGAATAAAATATGATGTCATAAGCAATTTTAGAGGGAAAATTTTCAATGATAAATGACACGTGTACAAAGATGATAGCAACGGTTTTTACTTTGGTAAATAGTTATAGATTTATTTAATTGTTAATTAGTAAAAATTATAACAAAATTATAATATGAAACTAGACATTATGAGGAATCTAATGATATACTCTGTACTACGTATCATACAATAACATTTATTTATTTTATAGAGGTGAAAAAAATTATCTCAACCATGGTATGTGAATAGTGCAAAAATCAAAGTGATGCTTTAAAAAAACGGAGGTAGTATTAATATTCATAGATAATTATATAATATATGTTAAATGGTCTTGGGTAGGTGGATGGCTAGTAGGTGGAGAAGTGCACCATTATCAAACACTAATATTTTCTACTCCCTCCGTCCCCGAAAGAACGACCCATTTGGATAGATTACGCGGGTATTAAGAAAGTTAAATAAAAAGAAGTAAAAGTATATATTGAAAAGATAAATTTACATGGGGTTTGTAAAAAAAATAGAGAGAGAAAGTAATAAAATTACATGGAAAATCAAATTTTTATATGAGAAAGCTAAATTTGCATAATTATTATTGCAAATTGATGGGTGTTTTAATTTAATGCAAATGGATCATTCTTTTTGGGACTAAAATTAGGCCAAATGGGTCGTTTTTTAGGGGACGGAGGCAGTACAAAGTAATCATTTGAATAAGTCAAACTACTAAAAGCTACCTAAAAGTTACTCAAAAACTAATGTCAAACACGCCCTACATATGATCTGATATATCATCTACTTCATCAATCACCCGCTTTCACCATTTAATTCGGATTTTTGTTCATTTATTTAACGCATGCAATTGGATTAAATTAATGGACATTCGTTCAACATTGTCATCTCTACTTGTATCTTCCAAATCCTTTACACTAACATTCTAACAAATGCACCTTCCTCCAAAAGGTAATTATACTACTATCTCCGTTACAAATTATATGCAACGATTTGACATATAGCAGAGAGGAAAAATGTCTAATCGTTGCACATAACCTGTAACGGAGGTAGTATATAAAATAAAAGATACTTTAACACTCAAACAAAGAATAACACTATTATAAAGAAAAAAGGTAAAATGACTAAGGACTTGTTCATTTCAGCTTAATTTCCGTTCAGTTCAGTTCTTTATTTCCTTTTCTCATAAATAATTCACTAGGTTAGAACCCTATTATACTTATTTTTAATTTGTATATTTTAATAATAGATCGCTATTATACATAAATATAAATAAGAATTACATACATTTTGTAATTTAAAATCTTTTATTTTCATCAAAAATATGATACAATATCTGTCGACGTCGTCTAATTCTAGTTTAATGTAGGAGATCATTTATTAGCGTGTTATTAAAAATTATTTCAATTTCCTACGATAAATTGATATGTTTTATTTGTAAGATAGAAACTTCTAATATATAAATTTTTAAAAATGTTAAATAGGACAACTGTACTCTACAAAAATAAAATGATGACATCATCATTGCATTTAGGCGGGAAATTTTTTATTAAGAGAACTACGCGTGGGCAGTAATGATGTCATCATCTTCTGTTTTAATAATAGTTAATAGATTTTAACTCAATTTAGTTCAATTCAACTCCAATCAGTCCAGTCCAGTTCAACTTAACTCAATAAATAATAACAAAACGTTATTGAAAGGGGGTAAAGACTAGAATAGACCCGGTCTACAATAACTTATTGTATTATTTGTATACTCAACTTTCTAGTATACCATACGAATGTGATTATATCATACAAAATGTGATTATATTATTACAAAAGTGATTATATCATCCTGAAACTATTATGTAAATGTATTACTCAAAAAGTAAATTTATCATTATAAAAAGTATCAAATAGTAAATTACATCATTCAAAAGATGATTTTTAAATTTTATCATCTTAAAGATAATTATATAATCTCATTAAATGGTTTAATATGAGATTATATAATTCAAAATATGACTTATAAAAAGATAATTATATCGTCTAAAAAAGTAATTATATCATCCAGAATGTAATTATATCATTTGAAAGTGTCAAATTTTGGGTCTATAATAATTTATTGTAGACCGGAATTATTGTAGACAGGATCCATACAAGACCAATTGTTGAAAGGGAACCAAGGGTCAGTTTGGACAATAGTTTACCATTTATGAGACAAAATGGAGAATTTGCTAAATTTGGAAAGTTTTGCGACCATAAATTTACGAAACGTGTAACTACTACTCCGTATCATACGACCTGAACCTATGGTTTTAAGAATCTTAAAAGCCACCACCTTACTTTTTTCCACTTTATACATCTTACATGCTTTATTCTTCCATTTTTTTTTTAGCACCTGTTTAGGGATTGTATTTTTGCTAGTCATGTCTGGAAGGGATGTAAGTTGGGAATAGATGTTTCCCATCAGGCTAACATTCCAATTGCAGATTGGATCTTCAATTGGCAAATGCTGTTATGTGAAAAGAAGAGAGGCCTAGAGGAAAGCTATGCACTTTTTATTGCTGGACTGGAGTGCATTTGGGAGGCAAGGAATAGCTTGGTTTTCAAGAACACAAAGCAAAGTGCTCTGGCTACAATCAAGAAAATGGAATATAGAGTGGCTGCATCCCACAAAAACAGCTTGTGTAATCTTGCTGGGGAATCTACTACTGCAGCTCCTGGGGAAGATATGCCTCCGGGGTTTGAAATTACAGGTAAAACGTGTGAACAGCAGACACAAGACAATTCTATTCAGCTTATTGCCGGGAACTTGAAGTGCAGAACAGCTACCTTGAGACTATGCAATGTCAAGGGCAGACAGGACAGAAGATGGGATTGGAAGCTTGTGTGCAGCGAAGGCTATACATACAGTGGTCACACCCAGCAGAACGGGATGGAGGATCCTAATCAAATGATGGAAGCACTGCTTGAAGGAGTGATCTGGGCTCTGAACATGAAGCAGTTGCACTTGAAGATTTTCACTAAGGACAGAAGACTGAAGGCCTGGATGCAGGGAGATCTTACAGGGGCTTTAGATGCTAGAGGAGTCATCAGCAAATTAGAAAGACTTATGCCTTTATTTCACTGTTTATGTATTACTATATTATCTAGGGGCTGAGCCCTTTTTCTCTGCTGTCAAAAAAAAAAAAAAAAAATTTCTTCCATTTTTTTACCTTTTTTTTTTATTTAATTTTTGGGTTTTTTAATACAGTAACCCTATTTTTTTTTTCACTTTTCTACGTTGTGTCTTAACATATATCACTTTCTACACTGTAACCCCAATATATTTTTTATCTCCATACGGTAACCTTGTCGTTAAAAAATTCTATTAGTGGGGCTCAATCTCCATTATTAATATTTTTTAATAGATTTGCGCGTTAGAAAATATTCCGTCAAAGGTTTTGTGGGCTATTTTGGCTCTTAGGGGTTCAAATTGAGCTCAGATGTGGCAAACAAATAACGTAAATGTCTCGTTTTGTTGGTTAAAATATGAACACGTAAATCGAGACATTTCTTAAAAAGCAAAACGAGGCATTTACGTTATTTTTTTGCCAAATCTGAGCTCAATTTGGTTCCTTAAGACCAAAAATAGCCCTCAAAACCTTTGACGGAATATTTTTCAACGCCCAAATCGATAAAAATATTAATAATGGAGAGTGGGCCCCGCTAACGGAATATTTTAACGGCAAGGTTACCGTATGGAAACAAAAAATATATTGGGGTTACAGTGTAGAAAGTGATATGTGTTGGGACACAACGTAGAAAAGTGAAAAAAACAGGGTTACTGTATAAAATCAATTGTTTTAAATACATCAGATCATACCAGATTAGACCAACTCTGATCCGTATCAGATCAGATAAAATAAGAAAAAATAAGGTGAACCAATAAACCCTAAGAAAGACATGTTGTATTGTAGTGTCATTAGTGTTTGAGTTATTTTAGCTAAATTGTCCATTTAGGGTCTAGTCTGTTCAGCTTAATTTCAGTTCAGTTCAATTCAGCTCCAATCAGTTTAGTTGAGTTCCTAATTTCCTTTCTCTCATAAACAATTCATTTCATCTCTATTCAGTTCAATTCATTTGTTTTCAATAAATCGGAACATGCCTTACTTTATCCAACTTACAAAATGCGTGTGGAAAGGACATGTTTTACTTTAAAAAAAAATACTTTATACCTTTGTAAATTTCTGGCATTAACCAAACAAGTATACAAAATTATAAGTATAAAAATTTCCCATTTTTGTAGGAAGTAATTTTCATGAATTCCCACTTTGTTTATTTTTTGTGACTTGCACAGTTGCACAAGACTAAGGATCTGTTCTGTTTAGCTTGATTTAAGTTCAGTTCAGTTCCTAATTTTCTTCTCATACAAACAATTCATTTCAACTCTATTTATAGTTCAACCCCTCACATCTTAGTGTTCAATAATTGATTTCCCATTTCCCCTACTTACAATACTACGCATTATAAAAAGGCCTCAGAGAAATTATGTTTTACCAAAAAAAAAAAAAAAAAAAAAAGGGAAACTAGGACCAAATCTTTTGGACTCCAAAAATAAAACCGGGCCTTATTCATTCAACTTGTTAGAAGCCCAAATCGTCGATATTTCTTGGCAGTAAATCATTGATACAACTCCCAATAAGTATATGTCTTTTTGAATGATAAATTCTGTAATGTTGTGCACCTTTTTTTTAAGGAGTGATTGCTTATCTTCTAAAAACGGGTGTCTTCCCAACAATCATATCGTGCAAGATGATATGTTTCGGTTTTTTCCAAACATACTTTCTCTTCTACAATTGAATGATTAGTTCTTTAGTGACCGGTTCCATTTCCATTCCCCAGCTTGAAGATTAACTCGTTAAGGTAGCTGGTAAAAACTAACCCGGGAACATTTTAATTTCTTTGGATATCGGTTAAATTCACAACTCTTAATCAGCTCCGGTACAATTCACTCTTAATAAGGGTACAACACTACGAAGTAGTATCTATATGTCGTGTTTGACATTGATGTTTACATACTATTTGTACCTTGTGTGGCTTTAAAATGTGTAGTCAATGGTTGCATGACTCCTGCACCGTGATCTTTGATGTTTTGTAAGCCTTTGAGAATCAATTTACAGTTAGCTTGTTCATGTCACTTCTGAGGTACAAATTTGTAATTCTAAAAAGCTTCAGAAATCGGAAGATTTTCAATATAAATGCATGATGTATCAGTTTTACAATTGAGAAAAAAATAAACATACATATAACAGCTAATACTTGGAGAAGTCAAAAGAAACTGATCTAGATATATTATTGAGCTGCCTATATCTGCAAATGTACAAGATTTTTCTGAAGAACTATAAACTTGCTGCAAATTTGCAAACCAATACTTCGTATTTGCTTAAAGCTACTTATTAGATGACATGAATGAGATCAACCCCGTATATTGCAATAGCTTGCTGATCTTCAGAAATGCAATAAGCATATACTACCTTGTGCATTACTACTTATTACATGTGTCTTTATAGACTACTATGTCCCTGCAGCAGCTGTTAGGTGCTATTATCCGCATTCTAAGGTGTGTTTGATTAGCAGTGAAGGAGATGGTGCCGGAAAGAGAAGGAAGGGGAAGGGTGGTCTCTCATATTTGCATCTTCTTTCCCGGTTGTTTATGGTCTCTCATATTTGCAAACGACGATGATGATTAACCTCTTAAGACCATCGAATTTCAAGGAAAAATATACTTGTATCAACCTAATTCAGTATGACATTGAATAAGGTGGGAAGGGGAAGGGTGGCCTCTTGTTTTTTCCACTTTTTTCTACTCATACTCACCTTCACACTATCTTATGGAGTACTTCCTTTTTTTCATTACTTTCTTACACAAATTTACTGTATTAACACTCTTTCTCAATTATTAATGTACAAACGGTAACCCCGCTAAATCTTTTAACAACAGAGGTAGTAAACAAAAAATAAGACGAGCCAATCTAAGCGGGACTGAGGGAGTATCAGAGACAACAAAGTATGATGCGAAATTTTGATTCGATATGTAAAGGACCTCTTGCTACTAGTACAAGAAGTCAAAATTAGGACCCCACTCCCCACCATGCTCCCCACTAATGGTGCTAACCATGCCATAAAACAGCATACTTGCCCTTTACGACAAAAGAAAGCAGCACAGAACAAAAAACAGCATGAAATCAGAATAATTTAAATACACACACAATAATTGAACATTTAGAAATAAAAATAAAAAATAAAAAAAAAGGCTACTAATAATAAAGATTTTCCTACATAAGTTACACAACCCAGGGATGCTTACAATATTTAATAGGTACGTAGTATACTAGTAGTCTCTCTCTGCCTTCCTAACTAGATCTAGATTATACAGAACAAATAATACGTCTTAACAATCCGTGGTCGAAAATGCGAAAAGAGAGCTAGGAAACAAGCATCCCTAAAAGATGATGTGAAGGATGGGTTGAAGATACAAAATAACCCTACTAAGCTTAGAATTGCATCATACATATGACTTGCTCTACTTTGAAAAGATTGAAAACCAATAAGTAGTGCTAATTCACATGCTTGCCCCACAAATCCTGCACATGGGCACGTACTACATCATTACTTGCAAAGATCCATCCTTCAATTCCACATAAGCGCGATGGCTGAGATCGCTAGTGTTGTAAGGATCAAGCCTGAACTCATGCTTTGAAGCTTGTTTCCAGCGTGGCTGTCGTCGTAGCTTCCAGTAGGAGCTAATCCGGTACCAACCCCACCAAGTACCCCGTTCCCTGAATTTGGTGAAGTATTGTAGGGAGAGGTGGAACCTGGGTTCATGCCAACACCACCAGTGCCAGTACCACCCATACCACCGGTGCCACCAGAAACTGGAGTTACACCGGGGGTGGAGCCAGACCCAGATATCGGGGTGGAGGTTGGTGTAGTAGGAGAAGTTGTAGGCACTGTTGTGGTAGGGGTACCACCCATACCGCCGGAAGTAGGAGAGCCACTGGTTCACAAAATTAACAAGTCCATCAACATTTTTTGAAATCACACTTGAAAATGACATCTAGATCTAGGCACATATTTGCTCAAGGCACTTAAAAATTGATGAAATTTTTTAAGAATGTACAATAAGACATATCACAAGGTCAAACAGAACAATGTCATAGTTAATACAAGGCAATGCTTTTTTCCTTTACTATAATAAGATTTTCATAGAGGTCATCTACCGAGTCCGGTCACTTGAATAAATTATATGAAGAGAAAAGATGTTTTCGCTTTCAATCATGCAAAAGGCCGGAAGATATATATATGATAAAAGATTTAGATGCTTACTTTTATGCCTTTTAAACAAGGAAGACAAGTAAACCTTGTCATCACTTTGAAAAGAAACCTAATACAGTGTACGAAGTAGCTTTAGAGGATCCTTGTTAAATTAAATGATAGGTTCCTAAAGCCTTTTATGTATGATCCAAATTACAAGTAAGCAGCTCCTATTTTAAAGGTAACAAACAAAGACAATCCCACATGATCAAACACATGCCAAGGTCCAGAAAGATGTCCCATGTGCAAAACTATAATCAAACACCAACAATATTACGGGCCAAACTAAGAACTACGCGAGTCCTCATACCACAGTAACCTGTAACCACACTATAAACTGTCCCCTGCTTCCGCTTTGGTTGAAGAGTATACAAACGTTATAGTTCATAAGTAGACACTATACACGTCTCCTAATCGTCAACATAGCAGTAAACTAGATAGCCTGCCCAAAGAATAACGACACGAACTTAAAACCGAACGACTTAATCCTAAGTTTCTTAACATTTCCAAGGTCTTAGAATTGAGGCCATTTAACCTAATATAATAATCCAGTTCCAAACAATAGTAGACAGAGCATTCTAGACACAGCTTATCAACACTAGAGGAATCTAAAATATCCAAGACAGAAAAAGAAGTGGCCACAAAAAGATTAACATCAAGTATATACAGTTGCATCTATAGAAAAATCCAGCATTATCCGAAAGCTGACAAATCACTGTAAAATGGTACAGTTTTGTGCCACTTTAATCATCCATGTGACACAGCATGATTACCTTTTTTTCCAAGGGTATTATTGGAAATGTATAAGAGGGGTAAAACTGTCTTTTTATGTCAGGTTAACACAGTAAATTTCGTGGCACATTTAACTCATCAATTACATTATACTAAAGGCGAAACTTAGAGAACACTTGGCAAAATATTATAAAAAGTTTTCCCTCCAAAACCACTTACTAAAAAAAAAAATTATTGTAATTAAATTATGACTTTTAGTTTGTATAAAATCTAAAGTAAATGTCCTAACAAAACAAATTGCCCGTACTACTAAGTATATTTATAATATTTATATCCATTATTTTAGGTAAAATTTATTGTCATTAGAATTGTTTAACAACCGTGCATTGCACGGGGTTTAATCTAGTTAGATATAAAGTAGAAAACGTTATCTTTCATCAAAGTGCAAGCCACCTGTCCCTTAAAACACTGACAGGTGAGTCAAAAATGTAATCATACATGAAGGATTTGATGCAGCAAATTGCAAAATGACAAAATGATTGTGATTACCAAGTGTGAAAAGGAAATTTGGATTTGATTAAGATTGTTTTTAATTAAGATTATTTTTACCACACTCACTTCGTCCCACTAATGTAGTCTCATTTCTTTAATTCACTCTAGTTTATTCAAAAACATGTAGAGTTTAATATTTCTCTATGGTTGTAAGGGGGAAGACGCCGTGTTTAAAAAATGGGGCAATATTAGTGCAACGAAAGATTACTCTGTACCAGAACTGTTTGAAAAGGATATGCTCTCATCATAGTAATGATATTAAAGGAGAAGATGCTCAATCTATCCACCATAGGAAAAAGTGAAGGCTTTAGGCAAAGGTCTTACTCATATCATACAAAAAGTAAACTCTTACTTTAATTTAGATTCATACTATAATCAAATGAATAGCTCCCTCTTTAAATTATATCATCTCGAATCCGGACCGGCCAAATCATTCTTATTATTTATGTAAACAACCAATTAATGCATAATTAATGAACAAACACAATACTACAACTAAGGAGTTTTTTGTATGGATGTATTCCACCGCTTTGTTTGCTTTAGAGCTTAGAATCTTTTGAGCTGGGCTCCAAAACTTTGAACAAGGGAAAGAAAAGGCAATTGTTTGAAATAATAGAGATGGTTTCAAGCATTTTTTTGACTCAGAAAAAAGCAACATATTAACAAATTGAACGGCTATAATTTTCAATGGACCACCTTTGAACTAAAGTAGACAAGTTTATCAAACAACAATGCATAATTTAAGGCCACCAAGGGAAGGGGATGTATATATGTGCAGGGTTAGCAAATACAGCGACGGAGACATCATAAAAATGACATGCCACCTAAGGCACCTTTATGATGAGATAAAAGCTTCTTACTACGTAATATATCAATACTTTATGATCACAATACATGATCTAAAGAATCACATAAACAAATTTCAGTCTCATCTAACGTACCTCCTAAATATATAATTTACAAAATCAATAATGCAACAAAACACATTTAGAAAGGTCAATTTTCCAAATTTTTGACTGATGAATGGTTACATCTCCAAACAACTTTGTTTGACATTTCCGTTGATGAGCCATAGTCCATTCACACATGGCTTCTAAATGCATCCGAAACATTCCTTCCCCCTCTACTACTTTTTCCGATGAGGTAATACTTTCCGGATACCACAAAGGACAGGTAAAGAGATATAGGGGGTAATTTTAGACGAGTCAACTTATGTCAGTTTTGTTATCTCTCACTCCAAATGGACCCTATTTAGAAGTATTTTTTTGAAACCTTGGAGACAGTCCTTATATGTAATTATCGTTTTAAAATGTTGTTCCCCCTCTTTAATTACACGAGCAATCATACTAATCCACGTAATCCAAGCTAAACAACACTAGATATGTGATGTTTTCTAATTGGGTGTTACCGCTTTCTTTATCTAATCTTCAATAAAGTTAACAAGGAATGTATGTCATGCCAACCAAGTGACTCAACTATTGATGGTCTATGTAAAATCATAAACCCACGAAAATAACGATATTTAAACAGATTACGCGAAAATGAGACATACCCAGATGAAGCTGAGTAAGAGCAACCTCCACCACCTGTAAGAATTAACACAAAAGAGAGAACAAATGAAAAATCGCGTCAGCAACCACCATTTGGGAAAGAAAAAGTGAGTAAAGTTTCTTATCTTCTACTACATCAAATTTGACATTCAATCAAAAAATAACCAATATGAAGATAAATAGGCCAATTTAAGAGTACAAGTTAACAATTTTATCCTCTATGGTCCAACCAGAACAAAAAGTAACCAATAAGAAGGTAATTAAACCAATTTAAGTTTGATAACAAGTTTTAAAGATTGATAACAAGTTAATAAAGTCATATATTCATACTCGAATGCAGCAAACAACCTCATGGAAGTCACATTTGATATTCCCTGCTTTGCTGACTCGAAAGTCGGAATTAACATAGGATACCTCTAGATTTCTTATACTTCCATAGTTCCATATCTTTCTAACCCCATTTTTAGTAATAATAGCATAGAAGCCACTAGATTCAAATTTACACCTAAGTTGTCCACATATAACAAGAATTTCACCAAATAAGCCTTTTTTTGCATATTTTCATAGCCACTATTCTAAAATTTAAGGTTAAATTGGCAAATTCACACTTCATTTCCATTTTTTTTTTACCATACCTATATTTAACAACATTATAAAAACACCGTCAAAGTAGGAACAACATTTAGAGACATGACAACTAACAATAAGTCCCCAAAACAAACATTATAATCATGTAATTAGTATTAAACTGAGATTATTTAACAAGAAAGGTGGAAAGAACTTACTCGGGTCAGAGTTAGTGAGAGTGGCAGCACCACTAAAATCACAGGTGGCACCTTTAGCAGCATTTTTCTGGTAATAGCTGTTAACAGCATAAGAGCAGTGTGCTGTAATAGAGTTAGGATTGTAACATTGACCACTTGGGCTTATTGGTTTACAATCTGCTCCTGCTCCACAAGCATAGTCTATTGCTTTCTGCATCATGTTTGGGCTTACATTTGGCTTACATACACAAAAACTGGCACCTACATTTAAAACCCGGGTTAGTCAGTACGACTCGTATGACCACGACCACTGTCGTGTCACACTAATTTATTGTGAGACATTAAAAGTTACCCCCAACCCCGTCGGTTGGTAAGACTCGTGTAACACTAATTTATTTTGTTGTGAGACATTAAAAATTACCCGTATCTCTCACAAATCTAACAATTTCTACTAATAATAAATTAAAATAAGGTTAAATCCAAATACTGTAATTAATTGAAAAAATATTATTTTCTAAGAATATTAGAGAGCAAGAACTAAGTTGAAGAACAAAAACTTTTAGTATGAGTATTACTATATTTAGCAAGGAAAACAAAGGAATACCTGAAAAAATTTAGTTAAAACAACAAAAGATACTATTTTAGGAAATATGTAAAAACAAAAGAAAAAAGTGAGCAGCTTACTTGAGTAACCAGCCATAGATAAGATGAGCAGACCAATAACAAGATGCACAGCCATTGATGAAGCTTGAACAAAGAAAAAACTAAACTGGGTTTTTTTTCTGAAGTTTATGCTTTTGAGGAGAGAGAAAGTGGAGATTTTAGAGAGAGAAAGTAGGGATTTTTAGAGAGAGAGAGAGAGTAAAATGAGGGGAAAATGAAAGGGGAGGTGAAATCCTTTAAAGTAGAGAGGAAGTGATGGGATGCCAAAGTGATGGTGTATAGGGATGTGTGTATGTGAGCAAATAGTTTGGAAATGGGGTAGCTAGGTTCATTTTTAAGGACCCATAAAACAATTTTTTTAATTACTCCCCCTGTTTTTAAATATTTGCTCTAATTTTTATTTGCGGCTGTTTTTGAATGATTGCTCTATTTTCTTATTTAAAAAGTTTTTACAATATTTAATTAATTTTTCACATCTAGTGGACCCAACATATATTTTCTCTTCTCCAATTCTCTCCACTACTTTTTTCTTTTACGTTTTTTTATTCTTCCACCAACCCCACTACCTCCATATTTTATTACAATCTCCTAAAACTCCGCGCATAGAGAAATTGAGCAAGTATTTAAAAATGGAGGGAGTATTATTATTGTTACTAAGTACTTTTTCCGTTTTCTTTTAATCGTAATGTTTGAACTTTAAACTTTAAACAAAGTATTTAAATGGAGAAAATACAAGTTTATCTTTGTGATAAACGAAAAAATTGGTTATGAATATTATTTTTGTAAATAAGTCAACAACTTTTATTAAATGCGGATACCGGTTGACTGAGATATTTTGTTGATTTATTTACCTTAATTTTACTGAACAAACGATTAAATCTAAATAAAAGTATTAATTTATTATTTAATCATTTGTAGGTGATGTGTTGCTCTACATGATCAAATTTGTATTTTGAAGACCATAAAATTTTAATGTAGCATTCAATTTATAATTAAGGGTATGTTCTCTTCAGCTTAATTTCAGTTCAGCTCCAATCAATTCAGTTTCTAATTTTCTTCTCTCATAAACAATTTAGTTCAGCTCAGTTCAGTAAATTAAAACATGTCCTAAAAGAGAACATAAGAAATACCCATATAATTTTATTTTTTAAAAAAAAAAAGGTAAATACTACTCCGTATAAAAATAAAATAAGTGATATTAATGGCAGATTGGTAGGAGAGAGTGACAGCACAAAACGGTGGTACACTTGTGGTGGCTCTTTTTTAAATGTCGGCTTCTTTGCTTTTGTAGTACACTCCTGTTAATTTTTTAAAATTAGATTGGCAACGGCAATATATGAACGATAATAATGCAATACTCGATTTTTGACATTAACAATAATATTTCATTCATTCGGTAAATCTTTCCCTTTTTTGTTTTTTAACTTGATTCTTGTCTATTTTTGAATTGAGGTTGTGGTTTAACCAATGCTACTGTTGGAATTTTTTATACTACCTCCGTCACAGATTATGTATAACGATTTGACAAAAAGCTGAGATGTACCTTTAACGAAGGTAGTACTTCATTGATCTTTTAATCTACTCAATTCTTGAAAACTTGTATTTGGGAGTAGTATGTATGTAATAAAACGGTGAAAAGCAACAAAAATTTATAGTATAATTCTAAAGCTCATATAAGGGAAATAAAAAAAATTGTCGAGGAAAACAAATAAGAGGGTTGTTTAGTACGACATAAAAATGGTTCAACTTAACACAAGTTTGTCATAAGGTCGACACACCATAAGAGTTATGCCATAGGTTATGGCCTCGTGGGTCATATATAAGCTTTACTTATAAAAGATCAACACACAATATAACTAGGAGTATATCTTAGCTTGATTTGGGTGTTGAGACCCACTTGAGCACGAAACACGCTATCATGGTTGTGGGCTTGTGGCATAGCTCGTGCCCAACTCTAGGTAAAATACTATATAAAAAAAACTACTAAATACTAAGTGTGCAATAATTAATAAGATGTACCTTCTTACCTAAAAAGCTCACATAACAATAGTTAGTACAAAGTTGAAAGAGGAACCCAAAGAGCAATGCATTTTAATGGAACTTCTTTACTAGAGGCCTGGAGCTAAGGTTATCTATTTTGTGTTCTTCTTTTTCAATCATATGGAATAAACAAGCTAGAAAAATATTACTGGAATACTCGTACCTGTAATAATTACTTATGACTTATGCGAATTCATAGTACTTTGTACTTCATATTTGGCAGATCATAGGGTCTATTATGACCGACTAAACTGAACTAAACGTATTGGAGCTGAACTAAATATTTTTTTTTTAACAAGAGAACTAAATATTTTATGAAAGAAGGAAATTAAGAACTGAAGTGAAAATAATTAAAAAGAACAGACCCATAGATTACATAAGATAATGATTACGGGTTACATTAGGAATTCTCTTGATAAGGTGGATTTTTTTTAATGCTTTTTTTTTGGTACTTAACATTATATATAAATAAAAAATTATAATAATAATGATTACTCGTATGAGTTTTAAATGCAATTTTATGTGGAACGTTAAATTGTTTTTTATCTATATTTTATTACGTAGTAGTATTTCCTCAATTTTGCACTATATAAATACTTTACTTTGAATCACATAAGTTGCATAGCACTATAGCTTTGAACATTATAATGATAAACAAATATTTATAAGTCACCGACCAAGCAAAAATGCGAAATCCTTAAAAATCAATTCATACATTAAACTACAGTCCCTAGGAGATTATCATCAAACGGCAAAAGTGTTTATGTTAATTATTTTTAAAAAGCACTCTATTATTAAACACTTGACTGAACTTTCAGTCTTACATGTTCTTGTGTTTTGTACAAATCATCAGGCTTTTATAATTTTGAGTTTCATAGTTTTAATTAATTATAAATTGTGATTTTATTTTCCCTATTTCAAGGAGATAATTAACCCAAGATGAAATTTAAAAAATAAAAATAAATATAAAGCCAAATACAGTAATTATGGGAAGTCGGTAAAGGTTTTTTTTTTTTCATTTTAGTTTGTTCTTTTGTCTTTTCATAATTTTGTGGGCTCAAAATAGAAAGAAAGAGTTTAGAAACTGGAAATAAAAAAAAACAAAAAAGTGCAGCAGGATTACACAAGTGATGTCTTTGGATTCTCATCAACTATGAACTGTAATTGTATTTTGGAGTTTGTAGTAAAAATTTCAAATTAATTTATTGATCATCAAATGCCGGACGTGGGAGGGACATTGTTTATTACAAATAGGTACATTGGGTCCTTCACAAAATTTAACCCTTCATTTTTTTGGTTGCACTTTATTTTTTTATTTTTATTTTTTACTTAACCTCGTATTAGGGCTTGTTCATATTTACTGAATTGAGCTGAACTGAACTGAACTGATTGGAACTGAACTGAACTGAACTGATTGGAGCTGAACTGAACTGAACTGAATTGAACTAAGCTGAAATGAATATTTTATGAGAGAGGGAAATTAAGAGCTGAACTGAACTGAACTGAATTGAACTGATTGGAGCTAAACTGAATTGAACTGATTGGAGCTGGACTGAACTGAACTGAACTGAAAATAAGTAAATATGAACAGATCATTAAAGTGGTCAATTAATCATTTTTGGTATACTCGTAATTATTTACTTACTCCGTAATAATTATATATATTTGATAGATTTGTTTTCATTGATGTTATGTCTTTTTTAAAAAAAATAAAAAATAAAAATTTAAGTTGGTGGAAAATTATACCACTAAAAATATTTGTATACACATTCCCTCTCATTAATATTACTACTCGTAAGTTGTAACGACTATAGTTGACTTTAAGACAAGAAGAAAGAGCTCCCAAGACATGATTAGTTATGCCGCGTGCGTGTTAGCCACCCTGATAATAATAAAAAATATGTTTTTGTCAGTTTTGGTATATAAATATAGCTGTAATGACACTGCTTTGTTTCTTAAAAAATTTCCTATTTGGAAACTACACGCTATTATCTTTAAAATTATTTTCAATATATTAGAAAAAACATAGTTAAGGGCCTGTTCTCATTGACTGAACTCAGCTGAACTGAACTGAACTAAACTGAACTGAGCTGAACTAGACTAAACTGAACTGAACTAAGCTGAACTGAACTGAAATGAATATTTTATAAGAGAAGGAAATTAGGAGCTGAACTGAACTGAATTGAAGTGAGCTGAACTGAACTGAGCTAAACTGGACTGAATTGAACTGAATTTCAACGTAAGAGAATAGGCCCTAAGTGGAGTCTTAATTTCAATGTAAGAGAACAGGCCCTAAGTGGAGTCTTATTTAATTTGTTTAAATAACTTTTAGAATACCAAATCAACGCAAATTTTTATATACCGCATGTTGTATCGTGCGACAGGGGTTACTTGAGTTTCTCAGTCAAGGTTTACTTGAGTTTCTCGGTCATGGGTTACTCGAGTTTCCGGGGTTACTTGAATTTCTCGGTCGAGGGTTACTCGAGTTTTTCGGTCAAGTGTTACTCAAGTTGTCGGGGTTACTCGAGTCACAATTTTACTTGAGTTTCTCGGTGAGGGGTTACTCAAGTCATAATTTTTTGTATGCGGCCTGACCGAGAAACTTGAGTATCCCTTGATTAAGTAATCCTTAATTGAGTGTACCCCTCGAGTAACCCCTGTCTGAACCCCTCAAGTAACCCTGACCGAGTTATTCAAGTAACCCTTGACAGAAAAACTCAGGTAACCCCTAACAAAAAAACTCAGGTAACTCTTGCCGCATGGTGTGCCTTGCTGCACCAAATAGTTGCTTCCAAATCAATGATTTTAAATGCGTATTGACAAACACGAAAAGGGGGCATGAGAATAACTTACGGAGTATATCCTATTCACTTTTACCTTATTTTTGTTGAACTGAAATTATTTTTATTAAATTGAAATTCTTTTTGCTCAACAAAAATAATTTTGATTGATTCTTTACTATATCTTTTTTGTTTTTTTAATGGAATAGGGAATGGTGAATTCATTAAATAAAAATAGTCATTCAGCACTTATAATCATCCCTTAAGAGAGCTAAATTCTCAATAAAAGAATTAAACACCCCTAAACTAATGACATCACTTTTGAACTGCTCGTGGATAATAAATTTTAGGTACGGTGTCTGTATAAAATTTTATAATATAATAAACTAAGTCATGTGGTTCTGTTCCGCAACTTGATGATGACACATGTGTGACACCTGTAAAGTGACTTTTGATGACGTTGACTTGAGTCTGAATGCAGGGTGATGTTTGATAATGTCAACTTGAATTCAGGGGTTTTATTTGAATACACCTAAACGAGGGCTTATGAAGCTTAATCTCGTTCAAACGTGTTTGTTGTATTTGAACAAGTCGGCACGAATTTGATGTGCTTATTGACTTATTTCAAAGAGAACTCCGTTTGAGTTTTATGAGCTCTTGGGAATAATGATTTTTAGATCCCTCAAATGAGGAATGAATGGTGTATTTATAAGAGGCAAGAACCCCTAAGTGGATTTAGTAGGTTTGGGCTTGGCCCACTTTAATGACTTGGAAGTCTTTTATTTTATTTTATAACCCGAATTGTATTTGATTAATTCGGATTATTGATTGGGCGGGCCAAAAAATAATTAAAATGGGGATTATTAATATGATTTTAACCCAAATTAATTTATTTAATTTAATTTAAAACACTAATAAAATTTCTATGTCTACAAATTGTCCTCTTAAGATTGTGACACATACACGATTTGAAGTGTTTGCGTGACAAGGTCTCGACTCTTTTATTTGACTTGGGAGTCACTAGCACTTAGTATTTTATTTTATTTTTTTTATTTTATTTTTTTGTACCGAGTTTGATGTATGGGGACGCATAAGCTTCAAGATAAGAGTCATAGTCGTACTAGGTTTTGATCTCCTAAAAGATCATTGTCCATATATTAGGGTAGCTATGTGATTCTATAGTGATCAAAGAAAATTTGATCATCATAAGGCAAAAGTGGGCCCAATGAGGTGTCATCCTCATGGCCACAAAAAAAATCCCTCCTTATTTTAATTTTTCAAGATTCATTTATATAATTTTCCAAAATATTGAAAATCAATTTCAAATAAGATTTTGTTATTTACATAAATCAGAAAATGAAATAATTAGAAACTTAAAAAAAAAAAGATTTTAAGTGATGCTAATTACTCTCTCTCTTAGGGTTTACTTAATCCCTTTCTCTCTCTTTTCTCCCTGTCATCTCCGGGGTCCGGCGACGATCGAAAATGGCTAATTACATTATCATAGTCTTTATAAACGTCTGGAATGGAGCTCATATTCATGGAGGCTATCTTTTTTAGGGTGTCTTCTGTTAGATTTACTAATAATTTTACCCCCTTTTCTCTCTCCTTTGCACCACTGGGATTCGTTCTCCGGAAACCACTTTAAATCACCGCGAATCGATTTGTGGAAACAGATAGCCCTTGTATGGACTTCAATGGAGTTCATTGTATTCCTTGTGTTTTGGGTATGTGATAAATCTCGACAAACAGACTTTTACATCTCAATTTGATATGTTGTTCAATAAAATTAGTCTTTTTCAAAAAGTGAATTAGAGTAATTATGGCATTTTATGTGCAATTTTAGAAATTTCTGCAATTTCAGAAATTTCATTAATGGTGGTCGAATGATCTGAGGGGGATGATGAACAATAACAATTCCTGAGTTGGAACGAGACATATAGTTAACGGAAACTTCCACCTCCGAACTAGGACAATTCCAACACCCTACAATTTAGGATATATTAAAAATTAAATAACAAGATATAACATGGTCGAAGAATTGTCCCATTGACACTAAAGTCCTACTCTTAACATGGCTATTTGGTCCAGGGTTCGATTCTCACTAAGAATTGCTAAAAAAATTCTCTTTTTTTTGGGCATTAAATTATTTGGACATGTCCAACTTCGTACAAGATATATTCCAAACAAACATTATGTAGGATCTATCTATAAATCTACGTGGTAATTACCTTACTATATATTACTTTCGGATATCACAGTTATCAAAGTAGGTGGTTTGTCCACAAACCAAAAAAAAAACCCTACCCCTAAGAGGAAAATAAAAAAACCAGCAATCACAAAAATCTAAATACAAGCATATAATCATACAAAAAAGAGCTACAGGGAATTGAAATAAGATTATAATGTTGTTTAATCAATTAAGTTAAGTGAATATGTCAATAAAGGGACAATCATTTAACATATGGTATGAAGGATGTAACAATGCAAGGAACGAGTGAGTAACATGTCCATATTTATGTAGCGAGCACAACTGACAATTTTAGCACATGGTGAGTCAAATATGTACCCTATATTTCAAGAAAAGAAACTACATGGATACAAACAGAACATGAAACATGAAACCATTTACTGATCTATGAACACTGAAGAGGAGTGTGACTTCATCCTAATGTTGATTCCATACAAACCATGTGAAGACTATTAGATTTTAGATGGGAAAAGAATACCTACGTATACTAGTTATGGTCACTCGTCATTACAAGAAAACCAAAGAGCAACTTCGATGATTTCAAGGGTTTCATAGAGTACGAGAATTCATTTGATATGTACACCGAAATCACTTAGGACCTTGGATTACACAAAATGGTCAAGTTTGATCACTACAAAAAATCTCAGCAAATCCACCGTCTACAACTATGAAAACATAAGTTCAATACATTGTAATTAATTTGTATGAAGAATTCATTTGATCCGAATCACTTAAGACCTCGGATTACACAAAATAATCCAGTTTAATCACTCAAAGAATCCCCACCAAATCCACCGTCTACAGCTATGAAAACAAAATTTCAATACTCTACAACAAATTAAACCCTAATTATTATAACCAGATTTCACATTAACAACATAATCGGTTACATCTTACCAACTAGTTTACAATTTAAGTAGTTCACAAAGAAACTACATTGTAACAGTTTACAAATTACCTTGCACCGAGGGGGAGAGTTCAGAGGATGAACGGTATGGTAGAACAAAGAGAGAGAATTGAACGAATAATTTAGAAAAAGAAAACGAAAAGGGATTTATGAGGAAAGAGAAAATTTAGGGGTTTTTGTACATAGACGTTGGGGAACACCTACAAGGAACCGTTAACCACCAAAAAAGTTAAAATTTTCAATTTTGGGAAACCGCCCACCTTTGGCTTCAAATCTTTTAAAGGAAATTGGATTTTGAACGCCATGGATATTACTAAGAACACATATGGATGGTTCAAAAAAAAATTTGCTAGCCAAAGTTTTGGGGGTAGATATTCAACTAAATTTACACAAAATTCAAAAGTTTGGTTCTTTTAGCACAAGTCAAGGTTATATAGTAACGCGTTGTAGGTTATTGCGTACTCCATCACTGGTGTCGAGGCTATGTGTTGCCACTGGATGTTATTCACGTGCAGATAGCGTCGTTATCTGTTAGTGGAAAGGACATGTTAATGGTATATCAACATGGTAACTGTTTCTACGTCATTGACATTGATAATCCTATGAGCCACGAGTTACGTATAGTTACGTACATGTTCACAATTATTACGGTCACATGCCCCTACTACATAAGTATACATGTTGTAACGTTGCGGCTGTAGTATATATGTAGTGCATTCACCTATACACATATGTGTATATGTTCTATAAGTTAATAGCAATATGTAATATAAAGTTCAAGTTTATCCAAAACATATGTGTCATTTTTATTGATCTTATTACCTCGTTTTTGTTACAGTGATAAAATATAAGTTACTGATGTCTTCTCATTTGAATGACCACAACCACTAATATATGCTAGTAACTACCACTTGTGTTTATGGATAATACCTACATATTGTGTATTGGCAAAGCCATGTACGCTATTGGATATATCCACGTAGTTTGTATATTACCCCCACCTATCCACCCCATCACATAAACCAATTTTCTATACTCGGCGGAGAGAGAAACAGTGACGGGGTCGTTGGTGATGCACAAGTGTTTATGTGGCAATCACCAATAATAACAGTTCACCATCTTCTTAAACTTATACGACCATCATCACGACAATCTCTGCAGTTTGAACTTGCCAGAAGTTCAATAAATACAAATAAAGTGACTCCATCATCACGACAATCTCCGTCGATGACTATGAAAAGGGATTTTTAAAAGAGAGAGAATCCCCATGGTTGAGAGGAGATTCCAGAAGACCGTCGGTGACTCCATGAATACGAACTCTAATCACTCGGTTTATAAAGGCTATGGTGATGTTCCATAATGATACGACAATTATGTCTTTCGTTTCCGGACAACGGACCCCGGTGGTCGACAGGAGAGAAAGGGGTAAAACAAACCCTAAAAAGAGAGATTCCAGAAATCTCTCGATGACTCTTTGAGTACATACTCCATGTTATTTGTTTATAAAGGATATGGTGATGTTCAGCAACGCACGACCGTTTCTGGGAAGCAGTTGGTAGCTTGGTACAACCGGTGACCGTGAAGACTAATTCAAAGGAGAGAGAAATGGTGTTAAGCAAACCCCAAGAGAGAGAATAATTAGTATTACTCACCTTAATTTACTTAACTAATATATAACAATTTCTAATCAATTTATTTTCTGATTTTCAGAAATATTATAATCAGATTTTTCTAAATTATAAAATTAATTTACAAAAATTTCTCAGGTAAAACCTTTTAAAGTGACCTTTTTGTTCAAAAAAACCTTTTAATTTTTTTTTGCCAAGAGAAACCTGTTTTAATTTTTTTTTTGTTCAAGACAGCCAACACCCATTTTCCGACGTTGACTGAACATTTCCTGGCGTTGACCACGTGTTTTCCCACATGTGTGTGGCACAAGAATTCTAATTTCCTAATGATACCCCATTTTTCCTAATTTCACACTCTTTTCCCTCGAATTAAACATTCTCTCTCTCTCTCTCTCTCCTTCTATTTAATTTCCTTGTGGATACCCTCATCAACCCACTCGATTTTGTCACATCTCTTTGCCAGTCTAAAATACCCTCATCAATTCACTCGAATTTGTCACAACCCCTCTGCCAGTTTCATGGTCATAAATTTTGCATGCAATGAATTTCCTCCCAGGATTATCATGGGTCCATGAAGTCCTCTTTGCAACAGGAAAATCACAACAACACCTCATAACACCTCTTCAATCCATATTTGCTGCATAATTGAGAAAATTTAAAAAGGGGGAAAAAACCATAATTTCCAATCAAGAATCGAAAAACACAGAGATAGACAAATTAAACACTTACCTCTAGTCGAAAATTGGTGGGAAAGTCTTCTATTGCTTCGAATTGGCTGCACTCCAACAATGGTGTAAGACCCCCAAATCTCCCTCTATGAAAATACCAGTATAATACGTATAATTATATCGTAGAGATAGACTTGGGCGTATTACCGCCGCGTGATTACGCAAGGCTACTCAAAATACTTAACTCAACAACAAAACTTGCAGCGGAAACTCAACTTTCTTTTATTAATACTTATAAAAAATAGTAACATTGTTATGAGGGCTCAAAAATAAAGGCAAGACCAACATCCCTAAACTAGGTGAAGCAAATCCCTGGACTCCCATATGCTCATTCATGACTCCACCTGAAAACAGTCAACACTGCTTACCATTACGGTAAACAGGGCGAACCAAAACAAATAAGAAATACGGATTAGCAAAATAGGCTAAGTACAATAAGTTCAAGATAGTGTAAACTCCATTTATTTGCAAACATGCTTTTAAAACCAATTCCAATAATTAATCCAATAAATTCAAAACTCATTATTCCAAAACCGATTCCAATGATTCAATATTCAAAATAATAATTAATAAAACCAATTCCTTTATTAAGAACCAATTCTTTTTAATCCAATTCCTCACCCAAGTGTACTGTGCACACCCCCCAAGCTAGTCTCCTTATATTACAAGGCTATTCTTGAGGAAATACCCGGTCATACAAAGTCCAAGGCCTTATCAATAAACCAAATCCGCATAGTGGGATTACTAACATGCTTATAAAGCATTAATAATAATAATAATAATAAAAAAAAAAAAAAAAAAAAAAAAAAAAAATTCTCTAGGTTAGGGCGATTAGGGGGGTTCCACGTTCATTTTCAGGCGGTTTTCCGGCAGCAATTCAGGCAGCTTGTGGCGGTGGTTTCAACTTCCTTACAGGTCCGACGAAGATTCTCGATGGTGGCTCTGTTTTCAGGCGTTTAAGGGGCGATTTTCCAGGCTATTTCTGGCGTTTTTCAAGCGTTTTTTTGGGCGTCTATTCAAGGGGTTTTCTCAAGCAGCGACAGGGTTCGTTTTTCTGGTGTTATTGACGGTATTTTGTGGCAGTTTCAGGGCGTGTTTTGGTGCAATTTTGGGGGCAATCAGTAGCAGTTTCGGGTCCAAATCAGTAGCAGTTTCGGGTCCAAATCAGCAGCAGTATCGGGGTGCATTTCAGTTGCAATTTAGTAGCAGTTTCGGTGCTATTCTATAGCAGTTTCGGCTGCTATTCTTTTTGGGTTTTTGTGGTCAGTTTTTGTTCTAGCGTGATTGGTTTTTTTTGGGTCTGTTGGCTCGAATTGCTTGTGCTTTGGTGCTTCTGGCAGTTTCGGTCATTT
This sequence comes from Chenopodium quinoa, assembly GCF_001683475.1. Taxonomy (NCBI): domain Eukaryota; kingdom Viridiplantae; phylum Streptophyta; class Magnoliopsida; order Caryophyllales; family Amaranthaceae; genus Chenopodium; species Chenopodium quinoa. Next base: position 5,835,243 of record NW_018744626.1, on the reverse strand, counting down.
TATGCGATCAGGTAGTACTTTATCGCATTGCTTTGTTATTACCTTGCGTTGTCCAGTTTGTGTTTGGTGTTGCTATATATTGTTGTGCTTCTCTTTGTGGCTGCATTCGGGGTTTTTGCATAGTTTTGGTGCTCTTTGATATGGTGATTTGGTGATGTGTCTATTTTATATAGTATTTTATCCCCGTCCCTTGGTCATAATTAGTAGTGTTTTTGGCTCTTTAGAGCCACTTTTATTACTAATTGGGGTTTTCTAGTGTTTTCGTAGATTTGGTTGACTTTTGCAGGGATTTATGCTTTTGGAGTATTTTCCCGAGATATTTTGGAGCAATCACGAGCATTGGAGAAACACGACCAGATTTTATAGCCCAGGGTCGGTTAGAGCCATCGAACCGGTGATTAAGGGCTCGGTATAGGTGATACCGGGGCGTTTGGACCGAGTATTCAAGACCCAAAGAGGAAACCCAGATTGGCCCGAAGAATTGGAGCCCAATCGAAGTTCAAATATTGGCCCAAATGAGCCTCCCGGCCAAAAAGGCTGGCGTTCGGAGGCGCGCCCGGCCGGGTGGGAAAAGCGCCCGGTGACGCGCCCGGCCGGGCGCGATTGCTATTAGAGATAAAAAAGGCGCGCCCGATCGGGCGCGTGTTTTCTTAGTAGACGATTAACGTAGTTTTAATTTGTTTTAGTTTAGGACTTTTGTACGGAGTATAAATACTCCTCCGTAATACGATTTTAGGATCTTTTCTTCTTCTCCTCTTTACTTTCTTTACTCTCTTAATTATTCTCTTAGAATTCTCTCTCTAAACTTTTGTTCTTAATTCTACTCTTAATTCCAGATTTATTTCGGTAACGATTTCTCTTCCCTTAATCTTAGTTATTTATTCTATTCCTTTAATCATGTCTTATTTTATTGCTTTGATTTGTTTAGTTTCTATTATGTGTGAGTAGTTTAATTTCTAGGGTTTATGGGGATCTAATAAATAATATGAAGGGGTAATTTATTGTTGTTAATTATCAATGTTAGATTAATTTCCTATTGATTGATTTAATGCTCTGTGACTAGATTAGGCCTATCTTTTATGCATGAGTTTGACAATATTGATTCAAGAATCGAGAGATGAGAACTAATGTTTAGGTCTAGTTTCAATAGGAAAGTTAATTTATAAATGGTTAAGTCAAGATTCGAGAGATGAGATTTAATACCGATAAATTAATTGTGTGATTGTAATAAGTAGCGTGAGCCCTTTACAGTCTGGTTAATTGATGCATTGATGATTGACTATTATTGATTGTTGGTATTGCATGATAATTTCTTATTGAATTGTTTTAATGTTTTACAATTGCGGCTTGTAAAAGTATAGCAATATTAAATTGATGAATCGAGCAGATGTTAATTTGATATTAAAGGCTATTTTCAATAAGAACTTAGATCTAGTAAATTGCGAGAGCCTGTTAGATCTATGTTGATTAATAAATTGCGAGAGCCTGTTAATCATGTTATTTATGCAATGTCAATGATTGATTACTATGTTTTACCCTGGAGTATTATTTATTGGTGAAACTATGCCCTAGATCCTTTTATATATTGTTTTCTCCCTATTCCTATTCTTTGTAGTTTAGTTTCATACTCAAATATAAATATTGGTTACTTAGGTAATTTAGATTATAATAATTAATTAGGAGTAAAAAGACTTGTTTCCCTGTGGAGATCGACCCTACTTCCCTATCTACTTTAGTTAGAGGATTTAGGTATTTACTTTTGATTAGGGGATACGACTTTACCCTGTCATTTGGCTAGTGGTGGGTGTTGATGCTCTTTGTTTCAGATTGTGGGTTTTTGTTGGGGTTCTTGCTTTCAACTTTGTAGTTGGTTGTGTGTAGCTTTGTCGACTACTATGGTGCAGTTTCATTGTCCTTTTGTGGGTCTTAGTGGCTGTCAAGATGGAAACGGAAATGGTCTTACTAAAAGTTCTTTATTAATCAAGCATCTTCATGATCGCCATTGTTGTGTTGGTGCGCGGGATATCACACGTCATTCTCTTACTTCTAGTTTGGCCGTTTATACTGAGGCAGAAGTTACTTTTTCTCGTATGGGGATTTGGTTATGTGGGGTTTGTTACAAAACTCATACGGTTCGTGCTAAGTGTTGTCATAGGGTGGGTGAGGATGTGTCACCCCCTGATGGAGGAGATGGTATTGTTCGTTTTGTGCTTTATAATTTCTCCAAGCCACAAGTTCCCTCTTCTCCGGCCTATATTGGACATGTGGATAGTTTAGGGCGAGTTCAGTTCGGTGGTTTTGATGTGGCTCTCCTTAATTGTTTTTTCTCAAAGGGGTTTCGCACTGTGAAGTCTTTCCCTCCTAAATGTCGTTTGGGGTTTTCTCGAGTCCTTAAAGGTGCTTTTGATAAGGTGATCTCTAAGCCTATGACATTTCTAGTTGGGTCTCGTTATTGGTGTTACCTCTTTGTACCCTTAAAACCTTTATCCCTCGGAGTAGTTGTGAGTCTAGGTCTTCCGTAAAGCGCCGACATCAGGAGGAGAGTATTTCTCGGGCTATATGCTCGTGGAGTTCACCAGGTGGTTCTGAGCAGCTTGTGAGGGAAACTTTGGCAGAGGATTCTCCTACTTTGTCAGTGGTTGATGATGAGGATCTTGATTTGGATGAGCATAATATCAAGCAATGTCGTAGGAAGATTTGTGATGGCCATTACACAGCCGCAGTCCGGGTTCTTTTCGGGGGTTGCTCCGTATAATGAGGCCACTCTTGCAGATTTACAATCAAAACACCCTTCTTTTCCAGCTCCATCCTTGCCTACTGATATACCGGTTGATCAACTTCATCTCGTTGCTACTTCTGCTGTTGTTTTAGATCGGATTAAGAGTTTTCCGCGTGGTACTTTTTGTGGTAGGGATGGTTTACGTGCTCAACACCTTATGGATTGCTTGAGTGGTTCTGCTGTGGCTGTCTCAGATGAGTTGGTTGCCTCTATTTCCGGGGTGGTTAATCTCTTTCTTGCTAGCACATGTCCTATGGAATTAGGAGAGTATATTGCTAGTGCACCTCTCACACCACTTATCAAGCCCGGTGGTGGTATACGTCCTATAGCTGTGGGTACTGTTTGGCGACGTTTGGATTCGAAGGTCGGTGTTGTTATGGTTGGCCAGTCTTTAGGCAGTTACTTTGATGGTCTTCAATTTGGCGTTGAGGTTTCTTCAGGGGGTGATGCTATTCTTCATGTTGTGAATCGGTTGATTGAGGATCGTGGTTCTGATGTTGGTCTTTCTATGTTGTTGGTGGATTTTCAAAATGCCTTCAATCTAGTTGATCGTGCGGTCATGTTACGTGAAGTCCGTCGTCTTTGTCCGGGTATTTCACGGTGGGTTGATTTCTGCTACTCTAATCCAGCCAGATTGTATTATGGGGACCACACCTTATGGTCATCTCAGGGGGTGCAGCAGGGTGATCCCCTTGGTCCTCTCCTTTTTTCTTTAGTTTTACAGCCTCTTGTGTGTAAAATCAAAGATGCTTTTGATGTATGTCTTCAGGCATGGTATTTGGATGACGACACTATTATTGGAGACACTTTGGTGGTAGGGAAGGTTCTACAGTTGATTTTGGAGGAAGGACCTCGTTTTGGGTTGCATCTCAATGTGGAAAAAACTGAAGTTTTATGGCCTACAGAAGACCCTCGTAGCAGGCTTGTGGGTGTTTTTCCCCCTTCTATTGCTCAACCATTGCATGGTGTTAAGATGCTTGGTGGTCCTGTTAGTTCTGATTCCGGGTTTAGTGGCGAGCTTGTGATACAGAGGGTGACCAAGACCATTGCGCTTATGGACAAGGTTGATATGCTGGATGATCCTCAGTGTGAGCTGTTGTTACTTAGGGCATGTACTGGAGTTTCTAAACTCTACTTTTCCTTGCGTACTTGTCCTCCAGGTGCATTTGAGGCGGCTCTTTCGACGAGGCTCTTCGATCTTCCTTGGAGCGTATTGTTACTGCTTCGGGGCCCGGGTTTGGTGATTGGCAGTGGCGGCTTGCCACCTTACCATTTGCGTTTGGAGGGCTTGGTGTTTACTCCGCAAGTGATGTTCGTCACTATGCTTTTCTTGCTTCCCGATTGCAGTCTGCTGGGTTGCAGACGCAGCTTCTGCGTCGTACTGGTATTGTGGGTCTTGGTCAAGATTTTGAGGATGCGTTGAGTTTGTTTACTGGAACGGTTGAGTATGACATTTTAGGCAATCCTTATGAGGTCGCTGCCCCTAAACTCATGAAGAAATTGACAGATATATATTTCACAAAGGTTACCGCTTCGGCAGAATCCACCTTTTCTTTGTCTCCTCGGCAGTCGGCATTGTGGAAGTCGCAGCAGGGTGATCACACCTCTGCTTGGCTTCGGGCAGTCCCTATTTCTGGATTGGGTCAGACGATGAACGCTAAGACATACCGATGTGTGCTGTGTTATCGGATGGGTGTTCCATTGTTCTCTGTCTCGACACCGTGCTCTGCTTGCTCTCGAGTTTTTACTGGGGATGTATTCAGTGACCATGCGGTGTCGTGTGCGGGCATTGTTGGTATTAAACATCGGCACAATGTTGTTCGGGATACATTTGTTGATATTTGCTACAAATCTGGGATTTCAGCAAGAAAGGAAGTTGACATAGGATTGTCTGCAGGGAATGACGGGGCCCTCAGACCTGCCGATGTGTTACTTTATTCATGGGATCGTGGTCGTGATGTATGTGTCGACTTCACATGATCTTCTCCTTTGACACAGACAGGGTTATCTGACTTTGTTCCGGGACGGGTTGTGGCTGATGCGGCTCATCGAAAGCGGGTTAAGTATGAAGCTCGTTGTCTGGCGATTGGATATGGTTTCATTCCCTTCTCCTTTTCTTCGCTTGGGGATTTAGAGAAGGAGGTTGTTGCGTTGCTGAAGCGGATTCAAAGGTTCTCAATGACGCAAGACATTGAGGCTCGTGCTGCAGCTCACATATTCACTAGGGTAGGCTTTGCTATAGCTAGAGGAGTGGGGGCCCAGATTGTATCTCGGCTTCCCACTAATTTATTGTAGGTTGTATGACTTTTGTTTTTGAGATAATAATAATAATAATAATAATAATAATAATAATTTGTATTTAATTTGAAATAAATAAATAATAATAATAATCCAATGGTTCAATAAATCCTTTTAATATTCAATAGTTAAATATTATTTAAACACGATAAGTAATCCAAACCATTCAAAACATGATTTAAAAATCAATCATTCAAATAATTTTATACCTTCAAACATAATTTATTTCAAAATCAATTTAATTCAATCACCAATCAAATCATGTAAAACATGTTATTCTAACCAATTACTTTCAAAGGTATTTAGCCACCTAAACGTACCTTGATCCTTGCTAAAAAAACCACACAAAAAGAACCTCAAGAACCTTTCAACATAAATATTATTAAATTAAAACCTCCCAACTATATAAGGTTCACAAATAAATATAACCTTAATCAATATAAGGTTCACAAATAATTAAATTAAAACCTCCCAACTATATGTACATGAACCTTTCAACATAAATATTATTAAAAATATGATTTTATTATCTATAAATCCCCCATAATAATAATAATAATAATAATAATAATAATAATAATAATAATAGTTGAATAAGAGAAGAGAATAAGAAAAGATAAGAAACCAAGGAAAAGAGAAGAATTGGATTTGCGTTGGAAAGAATAGGCAGAACTTGCAGAGACTATAACTCCTTCGATATAACTCCGAATTGGGTGATTCTTGAGCCTAACCTCAAGGATTTTTCGAGAGGAACAATATTCAGTGAACCAGAAATGCCCAAAAATTGGCTTCAAATATAAACGGGATGATTTGTGTAAAAAGAGGAGAAGAAAAGTAGAGAATTGGTGTGAATAAGTGGGAAGAATTAAGGGTCTATTTATAGTGTTGAGGGTGTAGAAAGGATAGGGCTTAAGGTGGAATGAGATTAGAATAAGAACATGATAAGTTTATGTTTGTTGAATGAATTTGAGTAACATTTGGTCTAGATTAGTAGGTTGGTTAAAAGATAAGAAAAATTAAACGGATACACATATGGTTGGGAGAAGGAAGATAGAAACAAAATGAGATAGAGAATTAGAGGTTAAGTTAAATAATTATTAACAAACTAAGGTGATAAAATCACTCTTAAAACATGATAACTCACGTTCGCATTTTTTTTTAAAATAAAAACGAAAATCATAATAAAATAATTGAATAAATAAATATTTTAGATAATATTAAAATTAGTTAAATACATAATTATATTAGATATTTCTCTTGAAATAGTTAGTATAATAAAGTATGGACCGACCTAAAAAAAAGATAATTAAACCTATATTATTAATTTAGAAATTCAAAAATAATTAATTATTCATATGATTAAATACTTATATTTGACGCCAAAATTCAAATATTATTTTGGATCCAAATAATGAATTTACTAAAACACCCTTTTTATAAAATAATTCTTAATTAATTAATTAGAAAATACGTATGAAAATATGGGGTATTACAAATGGTGTGAGAATTTGAGAACACAGAGTAGAGAAAGAGATGAAATAGAATAAAGAGAAAGAGAGAGTAGGAGAGGGAGTGTTTAATTGGAGGGAAAAATTGTGTGAAATTAGGAAAAATGGGGTGTCATTAGGAAATTAGAAGCCATGTGCCACTCACATGTGGGAAAACACGTGGTTAACGCCGGAAAATGTTTAGTCAACGTTGGAAAGTGGGTGTTGGTTGTCTTGAACAAACAAAATTTTAAAACATGTTTCTCTTGGCAAAAAAAAATAAAAAATTTAAAAGGTTTTTTTGAACAAAAATGTCACTTTAAAAGGTTTTTTCCCGACAAATTTTCCTTTCTAAAATGATTTAAATGATTTTTGAAAAAAAATGGGGAGGACCCACTTTATTTATTTATTTATTTATTTATTAATGTGTGTCTTATATTAAGTCATGTCATATGACTTAAGGTGATCAAAGTGACCTTAGAATTTTCAGGGTAACTAACAATATTTATTTAGTTGTCAAACAATACCTCCTTGGTGAGCTGATATCCCAATATTTGATCACTTCATCACTGTCACATTTACTCCTTGAATTGTTTTCCATCGCATCCCAATTTTGATTTTTTAAGCTAACTTTTACTTTTCCTATTTCAATTAATTCTCCAATTATTCGCTCCTCCACTATGCGTATAACTTCTTGAGATCCCTTAGCTTACCCCAACTAAACTAATCAGATCTAATTAAATAAAATTGTAATACTCCCTCCGTTTTTTTTTATATGCATCACTTGCATTTACACGGAGTTTTAGGAAAGTTATTTGCTTCAATATTATATTGTGCAAGTGGGGCAAGTGGATGATTAATTTATTTTGATAAAAGTACAATATGGGTCATGAAATAAATAGTATGTGTGAGAGAATGATTTATTTAATAATATAAGTGGGGACCATGAAAGAGAGTGAAATGATAAAATATTTTGAGTGGGGTATTTGAGAAGAGAGAGATAATAAAATATAGTATAAAGTTACCAAATATAGAAGTGATGCATATATAAAAAAACACCCCTAAATAGAAAGTGATGCATATAAAAAAAAACGGAGGGAGTAATAAAAAATCTTACATTGCCAAAAAAACCCATCTAACCGAAACCATATCGAGCCATACCCAACCGGTACAACGGCTGTCATAAGTTAAACCCTTTTACTAAGTCATACGAACCAAACGGACCCTCGTTTCATTCTTCTTCACCCACTACAAGTCTACAACCAAAAAAACCCCTCGATTGCAACTTCCTTGTAATCCAAGTTCCAATACTAACGTCGACGATTGCCAATTTGCCACCATATTCTTCCGCATTTTCTCTTACAGAGTTCCAAAAGCAGCGCACCTGAATCAACCATGGTGCTTCAACTCCCTCGACTCACCAACTCTCTTCGAGACCCTTTCGACATCGATCGTGCTTATCTTCATCGCAAAACTCTCCTCCAAAACCTCTTTCCAACTAGGTAATCTTCAATTTTGAATACTCTAATCAATCATCAATTTTCTCATTCTAGTTTAGGTTTACGATTTTTTGATTTTTTTTACTTGATTTTGGTGTTTTTAGTAATGCCAATTCAGTTGATGAGTCGGAATTAGCGCGAAAGATTGTTTTTGATTGGGAACAAGGTAAATTTCAATGTTTAAGCTAGTTTTGCTTCGAAATTCAGTTAATTTGGACTGTTTAATTTGATGTAAATTACTTGTAAATTGAATCATTTCAATTTTTTTCTTTAAAAATTGTGATTGTTTTGGTTCGAGAATGAAGTTTTGACATGATATGTGTGCAATTGGTTTTTTTTAGCTTCTACTGAAGTGCGGCAAGCGTACAAACAGTTTATTGGCGCGGTTGTTGAACTGATTGGTGGAGAAGTTGTGTCGGACGAGTTTCGTGAAGTGGCATTGACTGTGTATCGACTCTTTGGTGTCCGAGGGGAGGAGGAGGAGGAGGATAGTAGAATGCTCGCCGAGAAAAAGTATAGCTTAATTCTATCACCTTTGAAATGTTCTTTAAAATTTAAATTTTGATATTTGGTGAAATTGCTCTAGTTTTATGGTTATCCTGGAATATGATTTGAACACTTGTAGAATGCTCGCCGAGGAAAAGTTTTGCTTGTGTTTCATCTGTAGTCTAATTGTAGGTTTGTAACCAATTGCATTTGAACACTTGGGTGGAGTTGGGGAAAGAAAACATGGTAAACTTATGAAAATGCTGTAATTTTCTGCATTAATTTTTTCGTTTTCCTCTTAGAAGCTTTTTTTATTGGAGCTTTCATGCTCAAAGAGATTGTTATTATTGTCCAACTTCTGATTGTCATTTGTGAATCTGATAGTCTCTGAACATGGATTTAGGTCTGAATTACAAAAATTACTGGGTTATACTGTTTCTGAAGGTAGCCTGCGGAAAGTAGTTCAATTGGCTCAGAGACTATGTAGTCTGCAACCTAGAACAGCTTCACCTAATATGGATGGAAATTTGATTGATGATGATGTAGAGTTCGGATCTAATCTTGATTTTAGACCTCCTTCACGGTTTTTGCTTGATATTACTTTGGATGATGAAGAAATTTTGGGGCCAGAGGACTTGGCTCCATCGACTTCAGTGTACAACGATTGGCCTGCAACTGATGCTGATAACAACCGTTTTTCAAATGGTGGGATAAAATATGATTTAAAATGGTTAAGAGACTCATGTGATCTAATAGTTCGAGGAAGTGGCTCACAGCTTTCTCGAGATGAACTGGCCATGACAATTTGTCGAGTTCTCGATTCTGACAAACATGGGGAAGAGGTATTATTTAAATTTTAATCTGTTGTCACCTCCTCGTTGTTGGTTTTTAAAGTTGCAACTAGAAGAAGTGTAGTTTGGACAATAACTGCCTTTTGTTGTAGATTGCTGGTGATCTACTGGATCTTGTTGGGGATAGTGCTTTTGAGACTGTTCAGGAGCTTATCTTGGTAAGGTGTAATGACTCTTTGTTTCTATAACTTGCCATATTTTTTCATGTCGAAATCCACTTGTGTTTTTATTACACGCATCTTGATTTCATTGCTATACTTAGGTACGTAGTTTCTGGGGGCAAAAGATTTTTTACTGAAGGAATTTTTTTTCATTAAGAACAATAAGATAAGAGTATTTCAAAAAAGAGGGCAAATATTTGCTAAAGGACGAGCATAAGATAATCTTAACATCCAGGGATTGTGATTGTCGGTCCATTAATGTTTGTTTGCTAGGTGGTCATTAATGATTTGGTTGTAGAAAGGAAAACATAAGACCTGAACTTTTGAAACACAAATTTGCATCAAGATATCGAATGATCCATAACTTGAATTTCGAATATGGGTGATAGTGGGCCTAGTGGCATAGTGTCAGAATAATTCTGCACAACATATTCAGCTAGTGAGATTGGTAATTTGGCTAATTGAAGTTCAAGACTCATTATTGTTTGATTTTATTATGGGTAGAATAGGTCTTTACAGTAGCAGAGAAGGCCTTTGGTGTATTTATTTGCAGATGGTTAATTGACTCTTTTCTCTGTGTTTGTTGGTTTTAGCATAGAAAACAGCTTGTTGAAGCAATTAGTCATGGCCTGCTAGTATTACGATCTGATAAGTCGCCTTCAAATGCTCAACCGCGCATGCCTAGTTATGGCACTCAGGTAATTGCTACATATTTCTGTATAAGTTAGTTGCAAGAAACATCATTATTACTTTTGACTATATGTGTCATTTTAGGTCACTGTGCACACTGAGTCTGAGAAACAGATTGATAAACTTAGGCGCAAAGAGGAGAAACGCCACAAGCGTGGAGTTGGGCAAGGGATCGAAGATGACTTTTCCTCTACAAGTTTTTCATCCTTGCTGGAAGCAAGTGAGAGGAAAAATCTATTTGATGATGTGATTGGAAAGGGACCAGGACCTCAGTCATTAGGTGTTTCTGCACTTCCACAGGGAACTGTGAGAAAGCATTTCAAAGGTTATGAAGAAGTCATAATTCCTCCAATACCAACAGCTCCAATGAAGCCTGGGGAAAGACTGGTATCAATCTTGCCACCATGCATCCATTTCTTCTTGCTGATGAATTACAATTCTAGTATAACAGTGTTTCTGTTGAATATTTCTGGTTTTGTCTTTTCGGATCAGGGAGAACATGCGACAAGAATAGTCTAAGAAAATTATTGAATTTTCTATCTATTATATTAACACACCACCAACTATTATAGAAGTATTGAATAATTTCTACTTTGAAGCAATTGATGCAATATTGACTAACCAAAGGGCGCACGGATCCGATGTCAAAACACTTGGAAAATGATACGTAGGGGTGTTGAGAGATAAGGGAGACTACTACTGTGGGAGCCGAGAGGATACATGAGAGTGAGAAAAGGATAGTACTATATGATTAGGTTTTACTGATGTGTTTGACTCTCAGTATTGGTTTAATTTGGGAATTGATCTTATACTGTACTGTGTAGGATTTGGATCTCGATGAGGAATGGTAAGAGTTTTAAGAACAGGTGCTCTACACTTCTAAGTGTTAGTCTTATAAAGAGTAGTTATCTTTGCTTCTGTTTGGCGCTACTTTGTTGGGTCAGAGGCATTTATAGGAATATCTTTACTGGTGAAAATATAATTGATATTGTATTTTCTATCTATTATTTTAACACACCACCAACATAGTCACAGAGCCTGAGAATGCCTCGTAGTTACATACTTGTAGTTAATTAAAATATTTATAAACTTTACTACACGGGCATCGCTATAAGACAGGGTGCCTCTAAGACAGTTTTATAAATATTTTGTATGTCGTGCTTTTCTTTGTTATTTGCATAGATCATCTAATGTGGGAATAGGGGTTTTGAATTGAAGATTTTCTGCTAGCTCTGTAATTTTGCCACTTGTAGATAACTGAATACATCGGTTTGGTCAGAATATTGTTGTTTAGTTGATCCAGGAACCAGGAAAAATTAGAAATATTAGAGATTTTCAGGTATATTGGTATTGAAGAAGTATCTCATCTCTCTCAAACCACAACTCTTCTTCTTCCAATATCCATGACAATCTTTGTTTTAACAAGCTAAGCACAGTTTAAATTCCGATATCGGTGGTTAATGTCTTGTCGCTTTCTCAGACCACATTGCATCTTCTTTTCCGATTTAATTGTTCTCCTTGTTCCAAGTGATATATACCTTGCTGCTGCAATGAAAATTCTAAGCCTTTAAGTGATTCAAAACGCTTTTGTTTCAATTATTTCATTGCTCCCGGGTCCTTTGTTTTAAACCTAATTTAAGTCTTCAATGCTGATTGTGATTCAATGCTTCTCATCTCTTAATATGGACCCTTTCAATGTTCTTGCTTTTGGATGTTGCGAACTTGCAATAAGTGATTTTGTCCATTAGTGGTGATTTTCCTGCCTGCAGATAGAGATAAAAGAATTAGATGAATTTGCCCAAGCTGCTTTTCATGGATACAAATCCCTCAATCGTATCCAGAGCAGGATCTTTCAGACAGTCTACTACACTAATGAGAATATTCTAGTGAGTAATTAGTGAACTATCCTAGTACTATTTTGTCGCATAAAGCAACATCTTTCTGAAGTGGTACTTTTTAATTTCAGGTATGTGCCCCAACAGGAGCTGGCAAAACAAATATAGCTATGATTTCTATTCTACATGAGGTATGACTTGTTTACAAGTATATCATGCAGACAACTCATACTGTATTTTACTCTCTAGGTGTATTCAGCTAGAAGCATTCTTCATTATTCTTACCTAGGGTGCACACTGGAAGCTGTTAATAAGTTATATACTAGTAAAGTAGACACAATTTTGCCACATATGTCAACAACTCAATACTGTTAAAATTTTTTGCTGTCAAAATTTTTTCCCTTTAAAAAAAATTAAAATATTAATACTATGTATATCAGTATATAGAATCTTTTGAAAAAGGATAAATACCAAGTATACATTTGTTCACTAGTTTGGAAAACTGAACTTTCGACCAATATTTTATCTATATAGAGCAGAATTTTCTATCTCGATATAGGGGAAAGATCTGGTGAGAATAGTTCTCTATGTGAGAGCACTATGTTCTAGAAGATATCACAACCATTAGAGACTAAAAGCTCCAACTACTGAAATATCTCAAATAGTAATGGTAGTACAGTGATTCTATAATCAAGCATCTTTCTCTTTAAAAATTTACCCAACTTTTAATGGCAGCGAATTCTTTGATATAGAACTGCACATTAACGAGTTGGAATTATTGTTTGTCGGCCTTCTAACGCTGAAGCTATTGCTAAAGATGAATAAGACCTTGTTACGGCTATGTTTAAGAGGCTACCTTTTGTTTAACGGATGAATGTCGCAGTCATTTATGATGATGATAATGGCGGAGGAGAGATTAATTTCCACCATAAATTTGAAATTGATTTCCACCATTGATTTTACTAAGCTTGATTGAAATTGTCGTGAGTTGGTTATTTAGAAGATTATTGCATTTATGAATTTCTTTCAAAAATTGTTTCTTTAAGTTCTGCAGTTTTTAGATAGTTTTAGATAAGCTTTGCAGTTTTTAGATAATTTTTGCAATTTTGCATATCTTTAAAAAAAAATAAAAAATGCATTTTGTTAGTATTTATTTTGACGATGGAAATGTGCTTCAAAATCTTATTTATCTGTATTCTTATGTTTTTTTCTTCTTTTGGAACGTTTGATTTAAGTTAATTAAGAAATTTGACTTAAAACTTTGAGCACCTGATTTTATATTTAGAACACACGAGTAAAAATTTAGAACATATGAGTAAACATTTGGAACATCAGATATAGATTTAGAACATGTGAGTAATAATTTAGAAAATCTGATTTAAGATTTCAAACATATGGGTAAAAATTTAAATTAGATTTTTTAAAATTTTACTCACATGTTATAAATCTTAAAGCAAGGTTTCTTGTATTAGTTTGTATACCCTCCGATTCTTTTGTTCTTTCCTTTCAGAATCTTGGCCCTATCCATAAGATGAGAGAATCTTCTAAACTACTCTCAATATATAAAACATAACATCGTCACGTTGGGCCTTATTTGATTCGTCTCAATGTGTTGTTTATCAATATTCCAACTGTTGTGTCTTTTTTTTACTAATATAGAACTAAATTTATTTACGGTCAAAGTAATGTGTTGGAAAACGTACACAACCAAAATGCGAAGAACATTAAGGATCAGAGGGACTAGTATGTATTGCAAATGTTCACCATTATGTTATTTGTATGGGCCTTTTGCTTTCTTCCTCAGTTCTTTTGTCCTGTTTTTTACCATTAAAAGGGGCGGGCGGTGATTTTCTGTTCTGAAATTGTTTAAGGTTTTCCATATACTGGATTTAGTTTATAGCTCTGAGGTGGAACATTAGGGAAATTATGCATCCATAACTGATTGAAATCTTGAAATTGCTCTCATCAAGTTTACACTATCTTATATACTCTTATATTGGAAAAACCAAAAATGCTGTGGAAATTATATGATACAATTGTAATCACTATATCAATTTTGAATAATGGCAGATTGGACAGCATTTCAAGGACGGTTACCTGCACAAAAATGAGTTCAAGATTGTTTATGTTGCTCCAATGAAGGTAGACTTGACTGTTTTTTTTCTGGCTTGTCATCTTCTCTTCAGCTTTTTAAAGTATCCCCTTCGTCTATTTTTTTTCATTTCATTGATGATTCTCTCTAATTTCTGTAGGCATTAGCTGCTGAAGTTACAGCTACATTTAGCCATCGGTTAGCTCCATTAAATATGACAGTAAAGGAGCTTACAGGAGACATGCAACTTTCTAAGAATGAACTTGAAGCAACTCAGGTTGGTTATCTTTTTTTTTTTTTTTTTTTAATTTTATTATATCTGCATGCCTCAACCTATTTTGCTGTTGTACTGGTGTATTAACATGGCTTATCTCTTTGCTTTATGTCAATTAGATGATAGTGACCACACCTGAAAAATGGGACGTCATCACGCGCAAGAGCAGCGACATGTCACTTTCAATGCTTGTTAAGCTTTTAATAATTGATGAAGTACACCTTTTGAATGATGATAGAGGTCCTGTTATAGAAGCATTAGTTGCTCGTACTCTTCGTCAGGTAAGATCCTCGAAATTTTGGAATCATCTTCGTTTTGTAGATATTTACCCTGAGCATGAAAATTTTGATAGAAAATGATGATTTAAGAGCAATTAAAACCCATATATAGCAATCTACTTTATCATAGCAGTTCTTGTTACTCTAGCTAGCTTCTTGACATACAATTAGAATCATCAGAGGTTCACAGATTTAGAAGTTTTGCACGCAGCAGCTGTTGAGGTGAATGTTTAGGGTGCTAACCTTGTTTTAAAACCTCCCTATGAAATTCTTTGAGATCTACCCTGTTGTGGTGAGTGTCTACCTTTGAGTAAGGATGGCATTGGCTGAACGTAATAAAATTGCTTATTTTTACTGAAAGCTACCCTAGTTCAGTAACATCGGTCATTTCATGTATTTGTCAAACTTGTTCTCTTCTTACTTTAGGGATTGTATACTATTTGTAGTATTTTGTCAAATAGTTCAGGTTAGTCGGATATCTCAGGTTCATGTGCTCACAACATTGTAAGAAGTTTACAAACTGGCATATGTTACATGTCCTAGACGAGAGCCCACTGTAGCCTTTTTAGACATGCGAGGTACTTTGCTGGTAAGGCTGAGCCAATTAGGCTTATGGTTCCATCTGTCATATTTCTTACCAGATCCTCAATCTATATGTTGAATCTTCTTAATTAATATAGCCCCCAAAAAAACCTAGGAGGGTGAGTAGATTGTGTTTCGGTGGATGTAGGAAGAGCAATTGTTGGGTGATTGGGTTGATTAAACCTGATGTTGCCTCATTATTTGGCTTACATATAATAGTAAATGTTGCAGTTTAAAAGTTACTTGCATTTTTTTAAACTACTTTTCACCCATCTTACTTGACCTAAGATCTGCGTTACCCATCCAAATTTAATTCATTTTACAGTAAAGACAACTAAAATAAGTGCATGCACCCACTTGGACATAAATCCGACTCTTAGATGCTTCAAATTTCAAAATCAACGACTTAGAGACATGTTTTAGAAGGATCTGTCACTTGGATTTGGACTCGAAGATTTTATTCTGTTTTAAGATATAAGATAACCAAAGTATGATTTTCTCGTATGGTGTCAAAGAGATAGCAAAACAGGAAATGTAGCAACAAGCCAACAAATCAACTTCTTAAAAACTTCTTTATTTGTGCCATCATCTTTACCCATTACCACAGATTTGAGCAAGGTTTTAAGGTTTTTCTTGGTAAAAAAGTGCTATTTCTGATCTTTTTAAATCAGGTATTTGGTACCCAAATTAGTATAAAACTGGACGATGGCTTGAGCAGTTGGTATCCAAGTAGATAAGCCACTTCTTTTTCACAGATCTTGCATCATACTCCTCCTTATAAAAAGACCCAGTTAAACATTAAGATACCAAAGAATATCATGTTTTGATACAAGTATTAGTTAATTAGCAAATATTGAAACACATTGGATACCAGGAATTATAAAATTCTAATTATCTTGTGCATTCAAGTAATCCCAATGTGTTCCTTGACAAAGTCAATAGTATGTTATAAAGCTATAGTTATGCTGTGTGTTAAACAATCTCAACGTGCTCTTTAAAAAACAGATATAAAATGAAATCCAGTTTAAACAACATATACATACTAGAATATATTGTCATATTACGAACTTCAGAAAAATTTGAATCACATTGATATAAGGATTAAACAAAAACGATTAAATGATTGGGGAAAATTAAAGGGACAACAATACGACCACAAGTCCACAACCATAGTGATCAATTTTGAATTAGCTCAGAAAAAGTAGTTGCCTCACCAATAAGAGGATATTGTTAAAACATCCTGTCATCGGGACAACTGTAATAATTAAGTATAGTTATATCATTATATTCAATTTGAGCAAGCATATTTACAGTTCCAAATACTTAAAAGCAGATAAATAATTCCAGAGAATATAAATCAATTGCATAAACAAACTTATCCATAATAACAAGGGAAAGTGAGGGACTAAACCACAAAGGCATTGGAGGCGTGTTCTTGAGTTACAGAATTTATATGTGATTGTCGGGGAACTTTGTATGAGAGTTGCAGAATTCCATTGTAGATGGCTAAAGGTCTGAGTTCATTCTTGAAGCTTTTTAGTTAAAAGTAAAATCAACTATAGACAGTTGCAAAATTGAAGAGCTTTGGTATTTGGGGATATGGACTTGTTTGGAGAATTTTGGTATATGGGAGTCGTATTTTCGTCTTTTAATTTATTTATTTGATCGGAAAGTTTTGTACTTGTTTGGGTCATTCTTTTCTCCCACTTGTTATTCTGGCTGATCTCCCTTTTCTGTTTTTGTAGGGAGAAGAGAGAGAGAGAGAGAGAGAGAGAGAGAGAGAGAGAGAGAGAGAGGGGGGGGGGGGTTATTGTCAGTGTTGTGGAAGATTATTTATAGAATTGTTCTAACTGATTGAAGCTGCTTTAATTTCTTTGATAGGTCGAGTCAACTCAATCGATGATTCGCATTGTGGGTCTCTCAGCCACTCTACCGAATTATTTGGAGGTTTGTCCCTTTAGCTGTTGTTGATTTTATCATTGACAAAACATTATAAATTTTCTTAAATAAGAATAATTATGACCAAAGAACCATTTAGGTGGCACAATTTTTGAGGGTGAATCCGGACTCGGGGCTCTTTTTCTTTGATTCTACCTACCGTCCTGTGCCTCTTGCACAGCAGTACATTGGTATCAGTGAGAAAAACTATATGGCTCGCACTGAGCTGTTGAACAAGATTTGCTACTTCAAGGTAATATTTTCTACGTAGTTTTGCTAATTTTTTCTTTTGAAGTGTGTGTTTATGTTTATCACCCATAACTTCATGACAGGTTGTTGAATCCCTAAAGCAAGGTCATCAAGCAATGGTCTTTGTCCATTCACGCAAAGATACTGGGAAGACTGCTGAAAGACTGGTACCATTGCTTTATAAGTTTTTCTGCTATCCATTGAACAAATTTAGGGTTTTATTCATTATATATTATGAACAAATTAGCTGTTCTTCGTGGCTTCATCTGTTCATTAACGAAAGATAGACATTAATGATAGTTCTTGTTTCATTGCTGTTTCTCAAGTTGTCAAGTTCTTTGGGTCAGGATATTTTATCTAGCTTCCCTTTGGTGCTATTGCATGGGGCTTTCCGGGAATGTTGTTGACTTTCAGTGTGAGTTGCACCTCATTAGTTTTCCTTAGAGATTCCAGGCTTTCCTACCTAGTTTGATCTGATCTTGGGTGTATGGTATAATACCTCCAATGGAAAATACTGATGACAATAAAGGGTCAATCTTGGTCAATCAAGCAATACTAGTATGTAGAATATCTGAATGACGTAAAAGAAATAAGATGTCAATCACCACAGCCTCAATTTTACCGAGTATGAATTATGAAGATAGTTGTTAAAGGAATCACATTGTAAGAGCTATAAGCAGATTTTAAGAGATTGTTAGTGTAACTTCTATGAAAGATTCTCCATTTTATAGCTTGGACTTGAGAGGGCACCTGAGTCTGAAATTGAGACTAGGGAGAATTTTCGTATCAGGATATTGAAATAAAAATTAACCTTGTAATAGGATTGGTTATTAGAAGGATAGTGCTTTTTTAACGTGTTAAATTTGTCAGCTAGTTATTATATTTTTTTCCTGAACTCTTTTAGATTTCAATGGCACATTCAGTTTGAAAAACTAACCTTGGCTTCCCACTTGTAGCATAGAAGAAGCTTAGAAGCCTATATCCTGGTATATGTTCTTGGTTTCAAAATTTGGGGTTAAACAATAAAGAATTATTATAAAAAAAAGAAATTTTTGACGTATGTTGAGTGTTGTAATTGTTATGGTATTAAACTATTAATCAGGTACTAACATATATCGAATGTGAAGTTGAATGCCTGCTGGCCTACTGTTTGACATTTCATTGTTTTCTTGTTAATTTTTTTTGTCTACAATAGGTTGAGCTTGCCCGAGAGGACAATAATCTAGAGCTTTTTCAGAATGAGACACATCCACAGTTTCACTTGATAAAGGCAAGGACCTCAACTGTTCTTCACTTACTCTTTGTTAACATGATTGCAGGTCACTGATGTATTTGAACTGTTTACATTTCAGAAGGAGGTTATGAAGTCTAGAAACAGAGAATTAGTTGGACTTTTTGATTCTGGGTTAGGTATTCACCATGCTGGAATGCTTCGTTCTGATAGGGGTCTTACTGAGAGACTTTTTTCTGATGGATTGCTAAAGGTAAAATGCTTTTAACTTTTATTTCTTTATTGTTCATTTCCTGATTTAAACTCTGTTTATTTCATGGATGACTTTTGCTGCAGGTGCTTGTCTGCACAGCAACTTTGGCATGGGGAGTTAACTTACCTGCTCACACTGTTGTGATCAAGGTTTGTTCTTTTCTTCTCTATTGCCTATAGAAATTTTAGAAATCAAAGTGGATTATTTTTTGATATTGGTAATGAAGGTGGTAACTATTTATCAAGTTGAGTATCACCCACAAAAAGTGGGGCTGCAGTTGTATATCATGATATTCTCATATTTCGGCATGTGAAACTTTATAGTTTTAGGGAGGAAAAAAAAATTAATAACCTGGAAGACCAATGGTGTATAAGAAATGCCCTATGCTTGTTGTAGTTAATGGATGCCGAATATTGATATAATAATGTGTATTTAAGCTCACATTTGAATCATTATCATTTCTAAGATGAGGCTTCATTTAGCCATCTATTGACTTGGTTAATTAGGATAACAAAACCTGTAGTGCTCTGTATAATCATGCTACCAACTGCAACATCATCTTTGATCATGCTCCTCATTTGCATTGTGCTGTGTATTATGTAGTGTGCTCTTGCATGATGACCATTGAAAGAACAATATTTTAAAGTTTCTGTTACACTCTTCTTTCTCCTTTTGCTAATTTTATAATAGAAATTAAGGGTTGAAATGTTGAATTGCAAAATAAAGCTTTGCAATGAATTACTGGCACTATTTGTCTCAGAAAGTGTTGTTAAATATATTCCTTTGCTCACATGTACATGTATTTCTTTGACTACACAATTGTTGCAGTCAGAGCTCTACAGTCATTTGTACATAGCCTAAATTTAAAAATTATGATTGTATCTCTGTTGTGCCTTGCAACGTTTGGTAATTGGTATGCCTGTAACAATTTCTTCATATATTACCACATTGCATCAAATTATTGGCATGGGTCATAGGAATGCTCTTGTTTTGCAGCAAAAATGTAACACAAGTTGATCCTGGTGAAATAATCCTGTCAGCCGCTCATTTGTTAACATTGTATCTACCCCATACTATTAGAAATCATAGGTTGGCATCTAGTATATGGAATCCTCTCAAATGGAGTGGGTTAAGTGATTTTTGCCCCTTCTTAATAAGCATGTACATGATGCAGAATTTCTCTCATTGATAACAATCTTTAATCCGGGTTGAGTGGTTTTTATCCCTCTTTCTCATTCATTGCATATTCTTCAAAGTTCATTAATCCTGATTTGAAACATCAGATGTCTATACGTTTACTTCACCCTTCAAGTATAATATCAATGGATCAAAGAATATGTAATCATTTTCCCTTGCAAGAATCAGAAATGCTTGTCTATTGCTTTCTGTTCCATCTGGGAAAATTAGTTTGGCTGAAAGTCCCATCTTGCTTGCGAGATAGTGAAATTAGAGATCTTTGGTTGATCATGCGCTGTCCTGTCCACAGATAAACCCATTTATCATTTGTTAGGGGTTTTTTTTTATTTATTTTTATTTTTTTATTATTATTTTTTATTTTATTTTGAGAAGAGTCTTCATTACAAATAGTTTTTCTTGTACTCCCTCCGTCCCATAATATAGTTCCTATTTTCCTATTTTGGAGATCCAAAATGTTGTTCTCGTTTCTATTTTTGGATAGTATGTAAAGACTTTATACCTTCACTTTTTTTAACTTTATTCATTGTACTTCCTAAATTACCCTTGAATTTTACACATGTCATGTACTTTTTTTTACTCTCTCTCTCTCTCACACACTTTTGTCTATAGTTGTACTTTTCACTTTTATTAATGCATTTCATCTAATTTTTCTTCCTATTTCTTAAACACCGTGAAAAAACACAAATAGGAACTATATTATGGGACGGCGGGAGTATAGAACTTCTTACTAACTGCCATTCAGGATGAAAATATTTCAAAAATTCTAATCAATTTATCTGATTGTAGAGTTTGGTCAAAATGATTAAAATTGGTTACGGTTGTTTGTTTGTTTGCTAATGCTGAATACGATTATGTATTTTATTCCTTGACTATGAAAAACCCTCAACCAAAAGGCATGTATTTCGTTTGGGAAATTCTGCATACCCTTCTATTGATCAACAACTCAAGCTTACATGTATATGCTTTGACTGATTAGGGCACACAAATATATGATCCAAAGGCTGGTGGTTGGCGGGACTTAGGCATGCTTGATGTTATGCAGGTGAGAAAATTCTTGTAGCTTTTGCTTGTGGCTTAGTTAACAGAATTTCTTGTATTCTGTCCATTCTTTTTTAATTTCAACATTGGAAGTTTCATGCTTGCCAATGCACTTTTTATACTCTTAATATCTCTAATTAGGTAAATATTATATTAATTTGAGATCTTGAAAGTGTATAAATAAGATGAATCTAACAATTTCACATGAATATATTTATTCCTAATGTATAAATCACAAAAGTCGATCAAAGGAGCATGTGTGAATCGTGTAAATTTCCAAACATTTCAATTTAAAAAGAACAGAGGAAGTATTATTTATGGTTTCTATTTCTTAATACTCTTATTGATGCTGTACTTTTAGATCTTTGGGCGTGCTGGAAGGCCTCAGTTTGACAAAAGTGGTGAAGGCATTATCATTACATCTCATGACAAGTTAGCCCATTACCTGCGGCTACTTACTAATCAACTCCCTATTGAAAGTCAGGTAGTCTTTTGATGATCTTTTTGTTATGTAAAGTGATTAAGACTGCTTTAAGCTTTCTCTATTATCCCTGGTGAAGTGCTATCTTGAGAATCTGCAATGTTATCCTTGTCGTGGAGTGAAATAAGGAGTATTATGGCGGACATGATGATTTATTTTTGGATTTAGTCATTTAAATTCATGGTTTGATTGTTATAGGTTTGAGTTGGATATCTGTAGTTAAGAGCATTTCATTTCTATGAAACTTTCCCATGCTAAAATATCCAAAATTTCTCTATTATAATTTCTTGTATTCTGTCTGTTCTTTTTTAATTTCAACATTGGAAGTTTTATATTATTTCAGCCCCTTACAATAAGCTTTACTTAACTACCAACAACTCTTTTACAAATAGGGGAGTTTTATATTATTTTATTTATTTAGTTTGATTTATATTGTTTAAAATATGTTTGTGCTACATGCATTATGGGTCGAGAATCAATAAAGCATGTGCTCTTGTGAGGTTTTTTTTGTACTTGTGGGATAGAATTTTTGGATGTGAAAAAGGGGTTTGCGGGTGTGTCCATGACCCAATCTTAATCTGTGTGTTCCACACTTGGTAAGGAGAACATGCTTCACGGGTGTGGATCAGGATACCTTGGGTAATCTAACCTGGTAGTTTGCTAGCTTTTGTTAGGATGTAACTTGTTGGCTGTTGTTTGGGACCAAATGATGCTTCTATGGCATTCTTTGGCCAGATCTTTAGATTGGCTGGCGGCCAGGCATGCTGTTATGTTGTTTTTATACATGTTTTGATATAGATAGTTCCTTGTCATCTTGCATCTTCTTTTTATACACTACATTATGCATTAATTAATTAGATTTGTCAAAAAGAAAAAGAAATTTCACGGCTAAGAAAAAAAAACTGTAAAGGCTGAGTTTCTGACAGGGCTTATATTAATTTCTTTTGGCAGTTCATCAACTCCTTGAAAGATAATTTGAATGCTGAGGTTGCGCTGGGTACTGTCACAAATGTGAAAGAAGCTTGTGCTTGGCTTGGGTATACCTATCTATTTATAAGGATGAAGATGAATCCTTTGGCATATGGTATTGGATGGGATGAGGTATTCGTTAACCTGTTTAGTTTATATATTCTCGTATTTAGTCTTAAGTTTTGGAAATGCAGTTGTATTTCTGCAGGTTTGTGTAATGAACTAGAAACTTGAAGATGAAGAAGATTAAGGGAAGAAGAATAATTTGATTAGTAAATTAAGATAGTGTAATAGGCCTTAGAGAGGCTTGATATTCTGCATGAGTCTGAATTAACAAACTAAAACTCCTTATTACTCTCTCTCACACACAGTCACACATATGTATTGCCTTCTTCCACAAGTTTTGGCAACAGACTTATAGTCATTCCCGATCATTTTCCTTCCGTAAGCCAGTTCATTACAGTTTGAAACCAAGCAATCATTTTTTTTTGGTGGTGGTGGTAATGTTTTACAATTATGACTGTAAGGGCATTTGTTGTTCTCGTTTTGTTGTATATTCTTTGCTGAGATTTGTCCTTCAGAGGGTCATTTTCTGAAGCTAACAATTGATTTCCTTGATGGGGATTTGTAACTAACTTAGTTTTGTATTAATGTCTACTTAGACGTCTTCATCACCTATCGTCTACTTGTTATTGACTCTGGGCCCAGAAATAAGGTTTATATATCCCTCTAGGAACTTCTCATAAATTTTCTCTTATTTGTTACAGATAGTTGTGGATCCTTCTTTGGGTTTAAAACAAAGGTCATTTATAACTGATGCTGCTCGTGCCCTTGATAAAGCAAAGATGATGCGTTTTGATGAGAAAAGTGGCAATTTTTACTGTACTGAGCTTGGTCGTATTGCAAGTCATTTCTATATACATTATTCCAGTGTGGAAACTTACAATGAAATGTTGAAGCGACATATGAGTGATAGTGAGGTAATTAGTCAAGATAATGGCTTCCTTAACCAATTTAATCTGTTGAGCTGATATTTCACTTATCTCCTTCATTGCATCAGATTTAGGTGAAAAAGTTTTAATATTGTTGAGGTTGCTAGTTCAGTTTATTTTATGGTGACTCTCTATTATTAGATCTAAAGCATATTAAGAATTTCTTGTACATTAGACAATCAGGTTCCTTAGGACATAATCAATACGCATTAGTATTTGGTTCTTTATTTATTTTGTGGATAATCGACCTGGGATATGCTGCTCATTATATCCTGTGGCGTCAGGATCTTCATTTTTCTCATTATATATATATTTTTTAATTTTTTTTTTTTTATGTTGGTTCATACTTTATACTGATGTAGGTTATTGACATGGTTGCACATTCTTCTGAGTTCGAAAATATTGTTGTAAGAGATGAAGAACAAATGGAATTAGAAAATTTAGCACGTGAATGCCCCTTAGAAATTAAAGGTGGTCCCTCCAGTAAACATGGGAAAATTTCTATCCTCATTCAGGTACATTTGGTCTCTCTGAATTTATACAGTCCCTCCATCAAAATATATTGTGTTGCATTTCTTTTTACGCTTCCTCTGCCATATTTCATGTGCCATAACTTCAGCATTACTCTTCTTCTAGCATAATTTTTGACTAGTTTAATTATAGTATCAACAGATGACTGTCTTGGTATACTATAGTTGTTGCAATTTATTAGAGATGGAGTGGCTTACATCTTTTGAATACAATAATCAGTACGATTATGGACTGTTCTGTTTATGTTGTTATTTGCAGTTATACATATCGCGTGGATCCATAGAGGCTTTCTCATTGATTTCTGATGCTGCATATATAAGTGCAAGTTTGGCTCGTATTATGCGTGCTTTATTTGAGATATGCTTGCGGAGAGGATGGTCTGAGATGTCAGCGTTCATGTTAGAATACTGTAAGGCTGTAGATCGTCAAATCTGGCCTCATCAGCATCCACTCAGACAATTTGATAGGGATATCTCCTTAGAGGTTTTTTTGGGAGCTTTCCTACTCTTTTACACTCTAACAGTTTAAAGTAGTTTTTGATAAATGTATTTTATTTATTTCAGATCTTGAGGAAGCTCGAAGATCGAGGGGCTGATCTGGATCGCCTTTATGATATGGAAGAAAAGGATATTGGAGCTCTGATTCGTTTTGTACCTGGAGGGAAGGTAATCCTTGTGATTGTATGTGAACTTTTTGATGTTGAGAATAACTTCTTTACTGCATTTGCAGACAGTGAAGCAATATTTGTCATTTTTTCCAATGGTCCTGTTATCAGCCACTGTCAGTCCTATCACGAGAACTGTCTTAAAGGTTATTCTAGTTTTTCTTTTCATAAGTTATATATCCTCTATAAGACGGAATCTATTAACTCCATATTGTCATGGATTTAGATACTGGATACACCATCGACTGGCTGACATAATCCTTCTTATTTGCTATTGTAATTATTGTCCAGGTTGATTTACTTGTAACTCCTGATTTCATTTGGAAGGATCGTTTTCATGGAACTGCTCAGCGGTGGTGGATTCTTGTTGAGGTGCTATGTTTGCTTCGAGATCCTAACTTTATTATTAATATATTTAATTATGCTAAAAATCTCAGAGCTACTTTCTTTTGGGATAAAATATTTGTTGGAGTAATAGATTGCATTTGTTTTGCCGACTTGCATGTATAATAATTGATTTAATTGCATCTCTCTTCACTTTCCTCCTCATTTACCTAAGTGACTTCACTTTGCTAATTTTTCTCCATTTTTCTCATCTATTTTTTAGATTCTTAAAGATGAAACATGTGAAGGTGAATATATAAAGGAGTGTCTATTCCCTCTCGAAAACCTTTTACTCATGTGGTTAAATAACAAATAGAAGAAATAATTAACATTAAGGTGTCTAGATATCACTCCTTTTTTTATACTCACAACATTATTTCTTTTTACTCATGTCTCTCCTTTTTATAATCAATAAAGTTAATTAATTACAATTAAATCTTGTCAAAAAAAAAAAAAACATTTGATCAACAATATTTCTTTCAGTTTCCCACAAGCTTAAATATGGAGTGTGTAACATTAATTGGTTAAAGAATCTAGATTCTAGGCATTCCCTAACTTGAATAATTTTAGTAACCAACTGAGGTGTTTCATTTTCTTAAAGACACACCTCAAGCAAAATAATTTATAAGAAATAACCTGTGCATTCAACTGGCCAAATGACTGGTTGATTATAAAAAAGGAA
Organism: Chenopodium quinoa; assembly: GCF_001683475.1. Lineage (NCBI taxonomy): Eukaryota > Viridiplantae > Streptophyta > Magnoliopsida > Caryophyllales > Amaranthaceae > Chenopodium > Chenopodium quinoa. The sequence goes on along the minus strand of NW_018744626.1, from coordinate 5,809,322 downwards.
AGACGTTTTAAGGGTGATACTTATCTTGTTTACGGTAACGATTTATTATTAGCATCTTTCTATGTTTTAAAGTTCTAATCCATGTCATCTTATCTAGCTTGAAAACAAAAATCCCCAGTATATCAACCGAAAGAAGTGGAAATAAGAATTATTTTAGAGATCTGTAAATTAATATTAATAATTAAGGAAAAGATTTACTTAGATTGATGACCAAATGTAATTATTGATATTAGTAAAGGAATGTGTTAGATGATGAGAAAGTACCGTGTATAATACATTGATTGTCACAGTATGCGACTTAAACGAGGAGTTTCTTATAGGGTAAAAAGAGTGTTGAAGATACGTAAGGATTTTCCAGTTGTAACCATATGGAAGAAGTTAAAATGGGAATGGTAGCCTAAAAAGAAGGAATCATTGCTAACTACCCTTTAGCTAGTGTGGACTGTGAAAATATACAATAATAATGATTGCAGTAACAAATAACACAGTAATATTAATTAGAAGGATGTTACCCGTATTCAATTAAAAAAAGCGGCTTCACACGGGGAAGTATGCATGTTTATATCCTCCATTACCATTATGGCATAGATAAAACAGTAAAGTAAATTGTCTTGTACTTAAATCTTGTTAAAGTATGATTGCAATATTTAATTGGCTTAAGGTTTCTTGCTTGATTAATATGTTTTTCTTTTTCTTTTGAATTCATTCTATCAATAATTATATTTCTGATGATAATAAGAAGTGTAATTAGATCTCTATAAGATTATTAGGCCCACAATGTTGTGTAATATATGGCTCTGGTTGGCCTTCAACATGTGAGTTGTTTTGATGTGAATTTTCATTATTTATTGGCAACAATGAAACATACATGGGAGCGATCTATATTATGCTTTCCCACCAAATTTTAATCTTATTTCTCTTAGTATACATATACATTATGCTATACAAACATGTCAAGTAGCAAGCAGAGGAAAAAGAACTATGGATGGAATGAGTGAATGAGAGGGGGGCAGAGACTGTTGAAAGTGGATGGGGGAATAATGGTAAGATATTGAAAGGGGAAGTAGAGCTGGTTTGAAGTGGCTGGAACTGGATTTTTTTTTATTAGAATTTTTACTTCTTCTTGTTACGATGATTTATTCCCCAAGATTAAAGACTAAGAGGTTGTGATCAAATATCCTCCTTTTCATGTATACTTATGTTCAGCAAATCCACTTAAGAATTACTAAAGAGTTCTGAACATTATGCGAGAAGCTGATGTATGGAGTTGTTATTGCCTAAACCAAGGACCAAGCCCTCAGGTGAAGCTTGGGGAAACCGTTACAAGATGTTGAAGTTCCTCCTCTTTTAAAGTGGAGACTTGATTTAATTTTTTTGGTACATGAGTGTAGACTTCTTTAAGTTTAATCATTCATTTGCTTTATATTTTCTAACACTCGTTTTACCCTAGGCATGGTGGCTCTGGAACTATTGTAATGTGACCTTTTATGTTGGGCTGTTTTTCCCCTGAAAGTGTATAGATTTGGAATCCTATTAATGCATTGAGACTGATTATGACGTGCTGTGACTTCGTAAATGCAAATTTAGAGTATCGTATTTAGTGATTGTTTTAGCTGGCAACTTGTATTTCTCACTTACTGAGGATATTATGCTGAACAGGATTCGGAAAATGACCATATATATCATTCAGAGCTGTTCACACTTTCGAAGAGAACAGCAAGAGCGGATCCTCAAAAGCTTTCTTTTACCGTGCCAATATTTGAACCGCATCCACCACAATATTATATACGTGCTGTTTCTGACTCTTGGCTTCAATCAGAATCTTTTTACACTATATCTCTTCACAATCTTGCTTTGCCTGAGGTAATCTATAAGCTATAGTACAAGGAAGAATAAGATTATTATTTTTTTTTTTAATTTAATTTTTCCTATGTTTGTTTGTTTGTTTATTGCACCTCTTTGTTAATTGGTTACGTTACTTGTGTATTCTATACGGGAATTCACTTGTTTTTCTTCTGTTTTCCAGTCTCACACTTCCCATACAGAACTGCTTGATTTAAAACCTCTTCCAATAACCGCGCTTGGTAATAGTATGTATGAATCCTTGTACAGCTTCTCGCACTTCAATCCAATTCAGACACAGGTCCGCATCTTCTTGTTCTTGCTACAATATAGTGTAAAAGTTACTGTGATGCTTATTTTTTTATACCTTAACGGTTCTTGTAGGCTTTTCATGTCCTGTATCACACAGACAACAATGTTCTCTTAGGAGCTCCTACAGGAAGTGGAAAAACTATATCAGCTGAGCTTGCAATGTTTCACCTATTCAATTCTCAGCCTGATATGAAGGTTGGTTTTTGGATCTGTTACCCAGTTAAGAGAATGCATATATATACTAGTCATTTTTTCGTCAGAGATGTGATAAAGGTTGATGAAGTTACTGGTCAGGCCATGCAAGACTTCATGTACAATATAATTTATCTTAGAACTCTAGAAAGATGGAATTATAATTTTCTTTTGGTCATACTTTTGATCCTGTCTCTTTTGCCTTCTTCAGGTATGTGTACATAAGGGCTTTGTCGTGCTCCTAGTATATAAACCCTTTCTTCCTGCATTAATGTGCATATTTTAATTTTCATATTACAAACTTTTACTGTAATTTCTCATCAGTTTTTGGGAAATGCATAGTCATGTGGAATCTTGTTAGATCTGCCTTGATGTTATGAATTAATATAGCTTTGGACAGAATTTCGAGATTAGATGCAAGCATAAAGCAATGAATGATGTTTTATTCTGGAAAACAGCAATAAGAAGGATAATTCAAACTTTCGAGATATTCAGTTGAAATTAATCAATCAAACATCATTTTATTGCTTTATTCTTGCATTTGATCTCCAAATTTGTCCAAAGTTATATTAAATAAAATTCAATGCGTATCTTTAAATTAGCAAAATTTATAATATAATGATACACAAGTAAAGATAAAGATGGTCAAAAGTGTGTCTTAGAGATCATTAAAGTCAAATTGTGCAGAATATCATGTGTCAAAGGGATAATCCTCTTGCTCACAGCTCTTGAAGTTTAGTTAACGATAATTCTATTTATTAATGCTGCATTTGCTTTTTTGTTGTATTAATTGTGTTTTGGACAGTTGTAGTTATCAAATTCTAGTAAATGTTATAAGACTTGTCTTGAGGCAAACTGTTTTTGTTTAACCTGGACAAAGGTTTAATCTGACTTTGTGGCGGGTTTTCGTTGTTAGTCTAACATCAATAAACATGCACTGCTTTTATTCTTGCAGGTTATATATATAGCACCCTTGAAGGCCCTAGTCCGAGAAAGAATGAAAGACTGGAAAAGGCGACTTGTCACTCAGCTGGGGAAAAAGATGGTACACTGGATATTTTTCTAGTTGATTTGGAGAAAGAATTTTGTTTGGTTATTTCTTTTTGTATGGTTAAATAATTTTAATGACAATTTCATGTGATCAGGTTGAAATGACTGGTGATTTTACTCCAGACTTAATGGCCCTTTTGTCAGCAGATATCATCATTTCTACTCCTGAAAAGTGGGATGGAATCAGCCGTAACTGGCACACTCGAAGCTATGTTAAAAAGGTTATGCCTTTCACCCTTTGCTATGGTTTCTCTTAATTAATATCTCTCTTTATTGCCTCCCTTCCTTTATTAGTTGAAATTCAATGGTACATTGAAATGCGTGCGTGTGTGTAGGTAGGTAGGGCTTATGATTTTTTGTGTATTTGCTACCTTTTAAGCTGTTTGGGGATCTGTAGGTAGGGCTTATGATTTTGGATGAGATTCACCTACTTGGAGCTGATCGTGGACCAATTCTTGAGGTAATATTGATCTCAAATGCATGTATGTTGTCACTTGGGTGGGTCAGATTTGCAACGATGAATCAGACCCCCTATTAATTCTGTCTTATTTGTTTGGTTCCTCTATCCCTTTTATTCTCATTCTCTTCCACTAATTCTACTACTCATTGAATACTAATATGTTAAATAGTGTAAATTTGCAAATTATGTATGTAGTCATAACAATGTTAATATTTGCAATGTGCGTGCCTTTGCCCCATGCCTTGTTTTTGGAAAGTGATCATTCCTCAGAGCTCCTCATATGTGCTAAAACTATGAAGGGCTCAAGGTGAAACCAAACTACCATACCACTAGGGATAGGGAGATTATAAGGGCTTCCAGTCCATATAATCTTGTCTGTTCACATAAATAAAAATCAAATGGCAACCTAAAGAGTAAACTGATTGCCTCAATAACCTAAAGAGAACAAATAGGGATACCCCTCCCCCAAATAAAGACATTAGATAGTTTACCATATCATCCTTGCACACTTATTCTGTATAAGGCTAATAGGCTATGAGCGTTATGGTCTTATGGAAAACTAACTTTGGTCTTGTAAGTAATCTAAAGGTAACATCTGGACAGTCATGTTTGGTTGGATTATTAACAATTGTACTGCATCCTTTTCATTGAAAATATCCTTTTCTTCCCACTTTCCACTTATTAAAATAATAGAAGGGTCGCACAGGTAGGCATGATGGGGCTGTCAATTAACTTTACCTATGCCCAAAGGCTTATAGGCCTATATTCTATAAACTTTCTACCGCACTAAAGAGTGTAAGACTGTAACAACCAGTCACCGAAATTTGAACTCTGATCCCTGGATGGCGGTGAAAGGCTACAGTCTTAGCCAGTCCATTAAGTTGGTTTCTTACTCCTGTGCTCAAGAAAATTGTTGTTAGAATATGCCTTAAAATTGTCACTCCCCTTCACATTACCATAACGGGGATCTCGTTATGGTTTTCTGTTTTGGGCCTAATTTTTGGTATATTTTATATTTGTTTAGGAGTTCTACATAAACTCCTTAAGCTATTAACCTAGCATATCCTCTAATATTTGTGCTCGATTTAGTTCTTTGCATTTGGACGTAGCTACTTTAGTGAACCATGTAAATTTGTGTGAATCATTTTCACATCTGTTACAACGATTGTCTCTGTAATTTTTTGTATTGCTCTTACTCTTAAGTCTGAAGCTAACTTTATCTGTTTATGTTGCTGAGAATTATCCATTATTGTTTCAGATTATAATCATGTCTAAACTGCCTTGTTTGACGATCTTTTAAGCAATTCATGCAACTATCATTTCTATATTGCTAATGGCAGATTGTGCTTTTTAGGTCATTGTCTCAAGGATGAGATATATATCGTCACAGACAGAACGTTCTGTGCGATTTGTGGGTTTATCAACAGCTTTAGCAAATGCAGGGTATGTAATTATTTCCTTAGGAATATCTTTATTAGTCTTTCCTTCCTGACTGTGCATTTATGCTAATATTGTCTAATTACCCTTGTTTGTGTTTATTGTATTACCACAACTATGCAATGAAATCTATAGTTTATGTAGACAAAGAGGAAGCAGGGTATTAATAATATAGAAATTTGACACGTGAGGTGGCGAGTTTGGCATTGACTTACATATATTTCACTATTGTAAGAAACACTTGTTATATGTATTGTCCATATTAGCTGCGTCAGTGATGCTTCAATGATCTGTAAAACAAATTTGAATTACCCAATTTGTGCTATAGACTGTTATGTAGGAGTTAAGATATTCTGTTAAATACTCCATATACAACTTCAAAAGTGCCATAAACTTTTGAATTGCTATTCAGAGAGCTACACATCTTGCTTGAGGAAAAAGCTACTAGTATTGAAAATTTTATCCTACATTCTACAACTATTAGGGTTACATCTGAGATCTGATATAGGGGCCTTATAATTTGCTATAGAGTAATGATAATGTTCTATTTCCACTAAAAAATCAAGCCCAGGAACCTTGAAAACAACTCATTTTAAACTATATTACGCTTTTCTTTATCCACAATTCGAAATTGGTTAGATATTCCCTCCCGCCGACTTCAAGGCCCAATCAGTAATCGTGCCAACAGGGCTGGAAGGAAATCTTAACCAAATTGATGTCTATGATCCACCTTGGCCAGCGCTGCAGTAGACTAGTGCTTTCTGAACTCGATTTTGTATAATTCAATTTTTTCCCTTAATTCATCTCCTCCACTTCATTCTTCCCCATCGGTAGGCCTACCTGCTTTGGAAGCTGCTTTCCCCACCCCCACCCATTTTGACTAGTTACCGATAATGCTGTTGTCATTTCTTGCATCTTTGACTTAAACCACTCTTAATTCACATTCTTTCCGTAGAAGCCCCTCCCCTTGCAATTGGCAAGTCTGCAAGCCACGATTGATTCCTTTCATGTCTTACTCAGCCTTACCCTTCCTTTTTCCCACCAACAACCTTGCTTATACCTTAACCACATTTTTTTCTTCTTCCTTCCCTTTCTTTTTGTTTAATTTCTTGCAGCCACCTTTAGGGTTTCAGGCACTTGTCAATATAAAGCCAAATATACAAAATAAGGTGTGAATAACTCTCTTCATAAACTTTGCATAATTACCATCGATGAAGTTTTAACTAAAACACAAAAATAACTCAAAGAAGCACAAAAATAAAATGGTATCTACATAAGCTAATGAAATTCAAATTTGTGTATCTTCTTGGTGCAATAAAATAATACACCTTTGAATCATTTATATACTTATAAGTTATAAGTGTGGCTAAAAATAGATGAATTCCTACTTTACATATTTTATGAATAATGTAAATAAAACGTTGAATCTCTGTTTGTGATTTTTTTAATCAAATAAGTTGTGTTACTTGATAATCTATTCATACTATTGACCATATAGGAATTTGGCTGACTGGCTGGGTGTCGGTGAAGTGGGACTCTATAATTTCAAGCCGAGTGTGCGACCTGTACCACTTGAAGTCCATATCCAGGTCAGTGAAATTGCTCTTTTCAATTGGCTTAATATCTGACCATGAAGGTATAATGATCAGAGTGTTGCTTACATATGCTCCTAAAGTCTAAGATATGTGTGATTACTCTCTTAGAGGAGCATTTCTTCTAAATATCATGATGCGTGAATTTCCTTATTGCCAAGAGTTGGCTGCATAGATTATTCTTCATTCTATATCCGATGGATTCTGCAAATTTAGGATGAATTTCAACATAAATGATGTTAAAACAATAAAAAGACCTTATCAAAACTGCGAGCTGTATTCTACATTCCAATTTCTGTACCACAAATCATATTGTACTGGCTACCTTGTAACATTGGTGCTGCTTGACTGGCTATTGTGGCTGAAAAGTAATTGCTACATTTCAGAAACGTCAGCTTTATAGAAATAGATCTTTAAACATAACATCTTTGTAGGTTAGAGTTGGGTTGCTTGCTTCTTTGTGGTGCTACACTATGGGTGTATCTTTGGTCTTAGGTTTGTTAAAAAATTGATCTTGTTTTAACAGTAGTTGTAAATTTGTAATAGTTTAGCTCACGATTGTAGATATGTTTACATCTTTAAATATTTGTCTTTTGGTTATTGTCTTTTTAGTTCTAGATACCTATTGTTTTTGTGTTACAAGATATTGGTTTGAGTATTGCAAAAAGGTGAATGGTTATCTCTGCCTCTCATGTACAGGGATACCCTGGGAAATTCTATTGTCCAAGAATGAATAGCATGAATAAGCCTGCGTATGCTGCTATCTGTTCACATTCACCTACAAAGCCAGTTCTTATTTTTGTTTCCTCGCGTCGACAAACAAGACTTACTGCTTTGGACCTTATTCAGGTACAGAGGAGTATCTTTGGACTGGTTTTGTTTATTTCCCATTAATTTATATGTACTTCCTCCGTTCTTTTATTATTGCACCACTTGCCTTTTTAGGAAGTTTCACAAATATTGCACCATATCCTCTTTAGGAAAAAAATTATTTGTGTTCACACTACAAATACCCAACATACCCTTGCTTTTTCACACTTATTTTTTAATTTATCAATGTCACATGGGCAATTTTGTTTTTTTACCTTTCTCTCTTACTTTTTTCCACTACCAAAATTTTTGTATCCAACCCCTATGGTGCAATAATAAAAAAACGGAGGAAGTATATATATATATATATAATTTTTTTTTATTTTTTTTTTTGTAAATCTCTGCTTTTACGTTCATGGATGTTTATGACATTTTTGCTGCTGTCCTTGCCCTTGACTTGTATTAAGTATGCTGCATCTGATGAGCATCCAAGGAAGTTCTTGAATATACCAGAAGATGCACTGCAGATGATTCTTTCCCAGATATCAGATCAAAACCTAAGGCACACCTTGCAGTTTGGAATTGGTTTGCACCATGCTGGATTGAACGACAAGGATCGATCTGTAGTTGAAGAATTGTTTGGAAACAACAAGATCCAGGTTCATCTGCTGACTTAGTCTGGAAGCTTTTTTTTGGTGTGATGTAAAATTTCCGCGTATTGATTTATAATAGCACCCATTTTCCCTGTCTTGCTCATGTTTTGATTATATTGCAGCGTTCTGAGCTCCATAACGTATACTTTTATAATGATTAATTTAAGTATTTTGATTTTTACTTGATAGGTATTGGTTTCAACTAGTACATTGGCTTGGGGTGTGAATCTTCCTGCACATCTTGTTATTATAAAGGTTAGCCTACTATAAAGTGTATACAATCTCACTATGATATATGCAAGTTTTAGTATGGAGGGTGCTTTTTTTTTTTTTTAATCTGCTACTATCATTTTCCCTCTGGGCTATACAGAGATGCTTTGTTGATTCTATTGACTAGAGCCTATTTGGGTAGTTTAAGCTGAAGGAGGGAAAAAAGTGGTGGATGTATAGATGGTGGGACAAGACTTGGTTGTTAGTGGCTCAAGACGTAAGAGGATAACCTTTCAAAGGGTTTAAATGGTTTGGGCCAAAGCTGTGCATGGGTCTCTCATGGGTTGATTATGGACAGGTCATTAAACAAGCAAGAAAATATGAAATGGAGAGAGGCAAAGATAATTGCAAATAACTACAGAATTACACAATTAGTTTTCTTTATCCTAACTATTTGCATTTACAAAATTATTGGGAAACCCTGTCCTTTACAGCCAAACCCATTTAACACCCTTTAAAATTGTCCTAACCCTATTAAAACCAGATCTAGTAAGGACAGGGACAATATTCTCTTTTCTGTTTGTTTAATTAATGTTCATAATCATACTGACGGATATTTGCATTTAGGAGTAGGTTGATGTTTAGCTTTCCTATTCTCTTTCATATTGCCTGAATCTGGTCCTAGGTTATTACCATTTTGAGGGTGCTTCCTGACTATGTATTTTTATGTTTGTGTGTCAATAATTGGCAGTATCTGTTAATATTAAGTGGCTGGGTTGTGGAAGATGATTATGTAGACAATCTTTATCGGGTTAGAGAGAAGGGATATGCAAGATTAGTGATAAAGTAGGTTAGGATTGAAATACCTGCGACTGCTATTATTTTTTAAAAAAAAAAAAAAAAACTTATGAAGAAATTGTGAATGCAACCGGTTATTAGGGAGACAACTCAGCAGAGAATCCAATGCACTCCCATTTAGGAAGGAAGCTTGATAGGTTATGCATAAACCTTTCCCTTTACCTCTTTCAATGGTTGGTGCATGTATAGGAATTCACTGAAAGAAATTGTACTCATAATCCTCACGTTACAATTGAGTCAACAGCTGAGGGCTGAGGGCTGAATGTCACAATTTATTCTAAATTATGACGATGAAAATGAGTTATCCAACTTAATGGCTCTTATTTTTACTTTTGCAGCTATTTCTTGCATCTCTAGGTTTTCCTCTATGATACCATTCATCTCCTGAGTGTCACCTTTTAAAATCATGAGTTTTTTGTTGAATGACAGGGAACAGAGTTTTATGACGGGAAATCAAAAAGATATGTTGATTTTCCTATAACAGATATCTTGCAAATGATGGGTCGTGCTGGTCGACCTCAATATGACCAGCATGGGAAAGCAGTTATTTTGGTTCATGAACCAAAAAAGAGTTTCTACAAAAAGGTATTATATACATATTGCTTTGAAATTCAATCATGAGAATGCATTTTTGAATCTGTTTGCTAAAAGCATTTTTTCTATTTGCAGTTCCTTTATGAACCCTTTCCAGTTGAGAGTAGTCTCAGAGAGCACTTGCACAATCACTTCAATGCAGAAATTGTGTCTGGCACAATTTCCCATAAGGAGGATGCCATCCACTACTTAACCTGGACTTATCTTTACCGAAGGCTGGTAAATTTCTACTTATTACTTTATGAACTCTTATTGCATGGGATTGTGATGATAAGCATTGGAGTTTCTCGTTATCTCTAAATTGAATATCTAAACCTCGATAAGCTATTGTTACTCTTTGCTTCCTTACTGTTGCTGAACTGTCTGTTTGTCCTCTTAGGTATAATACGTTTTCTTCATTTGTTTGCCTTTTTACTCAGATTTTTTCTTTTAGTTTGAAGTGGTGATATTTATCTTACAACCCAAAGGAAAATTATACACTTCATTATAACAAATAAACAACAATTATGTCTATATAGTTTTATTATCTTTGCTGGATTCGTGTTTTCATTAGTGTAATAGTCGTTCTCTTTAACAGAAAGTTCATTAATAGGCTACTTGTTAGATACAATGCAGTCCACATGGAATTACTGGCAGATCTATTTAGTGGGACTAATGGCCTATGGTGGCACGTTCATTTAATTTACAATTTACTGTGCCAACATGTTCATTTCTTTTGAATACTTATTATTTTTTCCCTGATTGAAGCTAGTGTAAAGAATGATCAGAATAAAAGGATCTTAAGATGCGCCTTTTTTGCTACTTAGTATACTTATTTCATAATTGTCATGGTTTATCTATAAGATGAGTGTGTGTTGTTAGTATCTTTTTTCTGATATATAGAGATGAAAATAGGATTTAAACTTAGGACTGCCCTTCAAGACTTAACATATTAAGCCGGCGATTTTCTCATTCACCTTTTTTTTACAACTCTAATTTGTGCTCAAGTCCGTCTCATGTGACATACAGTGCTACCCCTAATAGAAAATACCGGATCCCTGCCACTGGGCAAATAAAAAATAAAAAATAAAAAAAATACTGGCTTTCAGGTTCTGGTTGTCATATTATCATCTGTGTCATTTTATCTGCAATAACTAATCACATTTTACATTCAATCTAGACGGTTAATCCAGCTTATTATGGTTTGGAAGATATCAATCCAGTGGTCGTGAGCTCTTACTTATCAAGGTAATGAATCAGTGGCTCATTTCTTTTTACATGACTTCTTTTATAAAGGCATTATTAGTATTAGTATTGTCATCCTTCTAACTCTCTGTCGCAGGTTGGTGCAAAGTACATTTGAGGATCTAGAAGACAGTGGTTGTATAAAAATGGTTGAGGATAGTGTGGAACCGATGATTCTAGGCTCGATTGCATCTCAATATTACCTTAGTTATTTGACCGTGTCAATGTTTGGCTCCAACCTTGGACCAGGCCTTTCGCTTGAAGTGAGTGTTAGCTTGAGATGTGATTGTTTGTTTTCAGCTCCCATCCTTTTCTTTTAATCAGATCCTTCTCTCCTAGGTTTCATTGCATATATTATCTGCTGCTTCAGAGTATGATGAGCTTCCTGTGCGGCATAATGAGGTATAATTATATATGCATTATTTGCCATAAGAAATTTTGGCTCTGAAACTTAGCATATTTTTTTTGGTAATGTATCTCTCACTATTATCATTTATGCAATTAGAAATTTTATTCGATGATGAAAATTTCAATCGGTATCTATATGTTATGTCATTTATAAATATGAGTACCAAGGCTTAGAGAGGGTGTCACTAATATGCAAATATAGTTATGCTTAATCAACAACAATCACTTAAAATTGAAAATTTTGCCAGCTGCACTCAACTTTATGAATAATTATCAAGTCATTCTAGGTCTCTAGTCTTCCTTAATTTAACACTTAAAGCTGCTACCTCTCTCTCTCTCTTTCTCTAGGAAAACCACAATGCAACATTAGCTGAGAGGCTTCCATACAAGGTGGATAAGAATCGTCTTGATGATCCACATGTTAAAGCAAATTTGCTCTTTCAGGTCATTCCTTTATCCACATTATCTGTTATGTCACCTCTTTGCATTTTTATACTGTGAAGTTGACTTTAGATATTCTGGAATATACTATAAGTGAAGAAACTTTGAATACAGGCACACTTTTCCCAGTTAGAGCTGCCAGTCAGCGACTATGTGACAGATCTAAAGTCTGTTTTGGATCAGAGTATACGTATAATTCAGGCCATGATAGATGTATGTGCCAACAGTGGATGGCTTTCTAGCACACTTAATTGTATGCATCTAATGCAGATGGTCATGCAGGTATTTTTCTTCCCATATATATGTCTTTTATTTTTTTGTCATAAGAATTAGCCTATATGTGCTTACATTGCTTTATACGCAGTCTGTTGTAATTATATTTAAGCTGACATAGGTAGCTTGTTACCCAATAAACAATGATGTTCGGGAGTCTTAATTTCAGCTTCTCTATATCTTCAATTTTTTATGTAAGATTTCAAGTTATTGATTTACTAATGCTCCTGTTGATGGATTTCTGCATGGTTTTGTCTGTACAAATGGTTTTTGTGTGTATATGCATGAGCTTGTCAGAATTCTATTTGAAGTTTACTAGGAAGTTTTACTATGCCTGAAGTATGTTTCCAGATTATTAGCTCTTCTCCAGGTAAGGAGTTCTAGTAAGCATCTTAAAATTGCAAGTCTAAGGCCTCAAGAACTGATTCCTAGCTGTGGACCTGTGGCCATCCCATTCCCTCCCCAAAGAAAGTAGGGAAAAAAAAAAAAAAAAAAAAAAAAAAATCTGATGGTTTAAATAGTAGTCTGGAAGGATGTGTCACTGCAACTTTTCATTCTTAAAATCCTCCTGCTGCATTTTATGTTTAATGATTAACTGTGACCTTCCTGTGGTGTTCAATAGATATATTTCTTCTTTTACTCCTTGCGAAGAATTACTGTTAACAGTTTCTTTGGTTTACAGGGGTTGTGGTTTGACAATGGTTCTGCTTTACAAATGTTACCCTGCTTGAACAACAATGTTATGGTTACACTCACAAGACAAGGTATATCAAATGTGCAGCAACTATTGGATGTTCCTAGGGCGACTATGCAAGGTCTACTTGGAAGTTTCCCAGCTTCAAGTTTATACGAGGTAAAGCAATGAAAGAGGATTTCTCCCTTGCTCGCAATTTATTTTATTTTATTTTTTGAATTTTGGACATATCTTGAAATTAGCATTTAGGCATCTCATTACTGCTAACTGTGTGGGCTTATTAGCTATATTGTAGTGTGGGTGATGCTGAGGTGTGCAAACATTAGTGGTTGAGTAGCTGAGTGTGTAGGTGATTATATGTACAAATGGAAAAGAAAGGAATTTGGCCAATTATGAGAGAGAAATACAGAAGAGAGGACATTGGGTTTGAAATTTTCTGTTTTCTTCTTGTGCTTACTCTCCAGGATAAATGTTCTGTTCAGAGTTGAATTACTTTGTAGAGCGAAAAATATTCTCTGGGAAGATTTGAAGCTACAGTTATCTAATTATTATTATCTTTTTTTTTTTGAAACAAGTCCTAAAGGACACTAAATTTCATTAATATAAGCCATACGGCATCTATAATTGACAATGAACGATAATGAAAACGAATTTAACAAAATCAAACAAGAATTAATCGGGGAAGGGCTAAGAATCCAAATACATAAATATAACAATTCGGCATATTCTCGATTCGTTGTCTCATACAACTTTTTGAGTGGATCTGTCGTCGCTTCGCAATTTTATGAGAAAGTAAATTCTTGTACTGATTCCGTAACCCGAATTCGAGCCATACAGGGGACCAAATTAAGCACAAATAAAACCTTGTCTTTCGAAGGAGACCGAAAAAACCCTGTCTTTCGAAGGAGATCGGAAAAACCCTGTCTTTTGAAGGAGATAAACCCTTTCTTTCGAGGGAGACATTATTGTAACCTAAAACAAAAGGCTTAAAAGAAAATAAAAACTGGGGCTTTCCACCGGTGAAATCCGATGGAAGCCCCTTTAAAATTGACAATGGAGACTAGGTTTAGAAGAGAGAAGAGAGAAGAGAGAAAAGGAGGCTTAGGGTTTTATTTTTATCTCTTGGTTTCACTTATTTATTATTATCTTTTTTTCCTAATAGATTGCATTTGTGAATAAGTGGCATCAACTCAAGGTTGCCAAGAATCTGTTCCTGGGGTCGGGATTGTTTTAGGTATTCTTTGGTCTTGCAGTTGACTCATTTACTGCAACACTTTTTGATGGTTATCAAATGCTAGTAGTAAGTCAAGAAGCTGCAGTTCTCACTGACTAATAGAGGCATTGATAGTTATTCTACTCTTTTTTTCTTGGGATATTTGTACTCAAAACATTGCACTCTGTGTATAACACGGGATAAGTTCTCATGAATCAAACCTGGTAATTTCTAAATTTTCTTGATTTTGGAATCTAAGCCGCAGAGGATGGGTAATATGTGTTTGGTGGTTCTATGTTCTTGTCTCTCACCAATCTGCTGTATTTTGTGTGAAGTTGCACAATGTTTTATTTTCTACTTAAGACTGTTGAAACTTATATGATTTTGTTTATTGTTCCTGCGCTGTTCATCCTTTTCCAAATTTATGTATGACTTACATCTTATTCATTTACTTCAGGATTTGCAAAGGTTTCCTCGCATACATGTGAAATTGAGACTTAAGAAAAAGAATGAAAGGGCGAGTTCTAGTTCTCTTAATGTGAGGTTGGAGAATGTTAATGCCAAGCGAAAGACACCAAGAGCATTTACTCCTCGATTCCCAAAGGTAAATCTTTAGAGACGGTGATTTGTATTGGCCAAATGTAAATTTGTTGTTTGAACTGATCAAAACTGGCTTTTTATTTTTTCCTAATAAAAATATATAAATATAACCCCTAAGACAAATATCAGCCTTGTTGCTGAATCTATATTTCTTTTTGGGATTTCTAAGCTGTGGATTCTTCAGTCCATATGATATCAGGCTTTGTTAGTTCTAAGTAATATGTTTACTATTTGGATGAAATGTGGGCTAGAGCTAGATTCAGGCTTAAAAATTTTACCAGCATCAATTTCACAAGATCAGCATGTAACCACTGTGTACTTCTAAAATCAAGTTTACCCGTAACACAAACTGAAATTATGTTAACAGGTTAAAGATGAAGCGTGGTGGCTTGTACTCGGAAATACTGTCTCTTCTGAGTTATATGCATTGAAGAGAGTTTCATTTGCTGACCACCTGGTTACGAACATAGATTTTCCGTCAGATTTGGTCATATGCCAGGTACCTTGATTTTATCAAACTAGAGAATAATATGCCTTAATTGATAGCCAGTAATTATTTCATCTTAATTGATGTCTTTCTTCTTTTATCCAGGGGTTGAAGCTCATCTTGGTCTCAGATTGTTATCTTGGTTACGAACTGGAGTACTCTTTGGAAGAACTTCTCAGAGATCAGCCTTGAGGAGTCTAGTAAGGTGCCAATTTCAAGAGCCAATGTGCCTGCTTTAAGTCGGTATTTTCTGATATAAGGGTACGGATTTCTCATCTGATCTGGAATTTTCATTTGGCAAGTTTTATGTTGTTTTAAGTTGTATGCACCGTAAAAAAATAAAAAAGAAAAAAATATGTATGCCCGATGAAGATCTCGTCAGGGAGAATCCCAAAAGGCCTTGCCAAAGTCATCAAATGGAAAATGCATCCAAGTTAAGTTGTAAATACTCCGTATATGGTTTTCGATCATTGGTCAGAACTGTTTTTATGCTTTACACAGTGTACTGAAATGTCAAATACAAGACAATGAAAAGTGCTCTTCGCCTGTAGAGCGTATACCATATCTTCAAAATCGAATGATCTCTGAAATGAAATTTTGGCCATGTTTACATAATTACAAGTTTCGTTAGTTCCCGTCCTACTCTACTCTTTACAATGCAATTCTTATACAGTTATACCCAATTGTTTTCACTATTACAGATTTACAGACTTATAAAGTGAATTTCAGAATGAGGTAGAATTGCCTATATAAGAGGATTATATTGTTATTTTGTACCTCTTTCTGTGATTCTGTCAGTCATGTAATTACTTTATCAATTTGATAATTGAGTCGAAATCTTCAAATCAAGTAAGCAAAGCATGAATACCTCATTCTGTGATTCATATAGTTATTTGATTGAAAGTACAAGGAACACTCATATGCACAAAACAAGTGCAAGTTCTAGCTATAACCAAATTCAATATGTAAAAATGCTTGGAATGCTACAAATTATCTTACTGAAACACCACTTTAGTATGATGCTTTATAGGCAAGGGCGGGCAGCCTAGGTAGTGGATGGACCATCAAGGGTTCCTTTCGTTGCAAGGTCAGACCATAAGCCTCTTCCATATTCAACTTCTCGGCCACCCGCCCATTAGCCAACTTCCAGTCAAAACCATGGACCAAAGTGGCTGTCAATAATTGAACCATACGAATTCCCAAGCTCATCCCAGCACATATCCTCCGCCCTGCCCCAAATGGAATAATCTCAAAATCATTACCCTTGACATCTGCATTAGGCCTCTCACCGTCCTTTAAGAACCTCTCAGGCCGGAACTCTAGTGGGTCGGTCCATACATTTGGATCACGCGCAATGGCCCATACATTGACCAAGAGGGTGGTGTTCTTAGGGATGTAATAACCGTTGATTTCACACGACTCGGCTGAAATTCGAGGGAGGGAGAGCGGAGTCGATGGGTGGAGCCGGAACACCTCCTTGATGACAGCTTGGAAGTAAGGTAAGTTAGGGAGGTCTGATTCATTTACAAGTCGGTCTTGACCCACAACTGAGTCTAGCTCTTGTTGAACTTTAGCCAAGATTTTTGGATTGCGGATTAGTTCTGCAATGGCCCATTCTGTTGTACTTGACGATGTATCAGTCCCTGCTGTGAACATATTCTGTCACAAGATTAAAGTTAAATAAGAAATCAAGTTTGGTTTATGTGAACATAATTTATGTTATGTAACTAATGGCCTGTTCATTTTAGCTTAATTTCTGTTCAGTTCAGCTCAGCTCAGCTCCAATCAATTCAGTTCAGTTTCCAATTTCCTTCTTTCATAAAATATCCAGTTCAGTTTAGTTTCAACCAATTCAGTTCAGTAAACGTGAACAGACTTTAAATACCAAAAAATTCAAAAAGCTAGGAAAGAATAAAAATAAGATCATATAAAGCTTAAACACCAAACATAAATAAAAAAATTAAAAAAAAAATAAAAAAAATCCAATTTCTCATTTTGTAGAAAATTAGAATTCTTCTATTTTCTTTTATCAACCAAACAAGCACTAAAAATAATGAATTTTTTTTTATTTTTTTTACGAGAAGAAGAAAAATTGATTGTTGATACACTAGAACAACGACGTCACTCCAAAGTACAGTAACTAATAATGGTTGATGTCGTGAGACGATTTAGTGAATAGGACTGATAAAATAGAAGGGATAATACCTCTCAAAAACGACTTGGGTGACCTTTAACCAATTTGACTGTTTGTAAGATAATGACGTTAGTAATTTCTAGGGGATTTGTTAAACGTCGCCCGCAAATCTCCACATAAAGCCCACAAATATTTTTACTTTGACTCTTTTGCCCTTTTTCTAATTTTTACCGAAACCGTAATTCACTCTCACGAAGAATGTGGAGCTGGAGTGGATCGCCGAGAGACACCGAAGAGCCGTCATCGTCGCCGGAAAGCGAGATAATCCGGGGGAAAAATTACGAAAAGTAGGGGTGGCGTCTGGTCAGGACGCCGCCACCATGGTTGTGGCGTCCTGGCCAGACGCCGCCACCATGGCTGTGGCGTCCTGGCCAGACGCCGCCACCATGGTTGTGGCGTCCTGGCCAGACGCCACCCCTACTTTTTGTAATTTATTTTTATTTTTTTTTGTAATTTGTTATTTTTTTATTTATTTTTTTTCTTTTTTTTTTGTAATTTTATTTAAACTTTTTGTAATTTTTTTTAAATTTTATTTAAAGTTTTTGTTTTTTTTAATTAAACATTAACACAAAAAATTCTGATTTTAAAAAAAATATATACATTAGAAATAAAAACATTAACACATAAAACAAAAATATTAAACATTAACAAAAGAATTCTGATTTTCCAAAAAAAAAAAAATATTAGACAAAAAAAAAAAAAAAAAAAAAAAGTGGTAGGGCGCCTGGCCAGGACGCCCAGCCCCTAGTGGTGGCGTCTGCTCCGGCCGCCGGGACCAGGGGGCTGGCGTCTGACCTGGACGCCCAGCCACGGCGGTGGCGCCTCTGGAAAACGCCACAACCGTGGCTAGGCGTCCAGGTCAGACGCCAGCCCCCTGGTTCCGGCGGCCGGAGCAAACGCCACCACCAGGGGCAGGGCGTCCTGGCCAGGCGCCCCACCTCTTCTGGTTTTTTTTTAAAAAAAAATTAAAAAAAAAAACCCTGCCACCGTGAGCCGTCCTTCCCTCCGCCGCTGTGGCCGCCAAGTCCTTGCCTTGCCGCCTCAACATTGCTGTATTTTCGGGTGATTAGAGTGTGGGTATGGGTTAGATTTTTTTATTTTAGGTTTAGGGCAATAAGGTAAATTCAATATAGATTTGTGGGCTTTATGTGGAGATTTGCGGGCGATGTTTAGCAATCCACATTTCTAGAGCACCTACTACTCTACGTCTCTACCAACGACGTGGGGCTTTAATTGCCACTTCAATAATGTACAACTTCATCTGTACATGTCAATATGGAGTTTTTTTTTAAAAAAAATAAACCGTATTTTACTTAAATAATATTATTCATTAGATACCACTAATTTCTAAGCTAATTTGCTTGACTAAGTAATTTGGCTACTTGCAAGCTAATTCCTAAAAGCAACGGATAAAGCTGTTATAACGATACCATATATAAAACTGCAAATAAAAGATAAAAGTTGTAGAGATCATTACCAAAAGCAAGGCCTTAATCTCAGTGTCAGTCAATTTGCCACCCTCACCATCACAATTATCTTTCAAAGAAATCAAAGTGCTTAGGAAATCCCCACCAAAATGATCACCCTTTAAGTTAGCCTTGTGTTCTTCCAAAATGGCACCTAGAAAATTGTCAAACCTCTTATGTAACTTCTTCATCTTAGAAGCAATCCCTTGCAAGTCTAGCCATTCTAAAGCCGGCACGAAATCGCCGATGTTAAACTCTCCGGCAAGGGTCATGACTTCCATCACCATGTCCTTGAATTCCTCTGATTTTTCATCACTTTCGCCCGTGCCATCGCCAAAAACTCTCCTTCCTAGCATCACCCTTGATAAGGCATTGGTGGTGCACACATTCAAAAGTTGTCCTAGTTGAACTTGTTCATTTGATTCTGCCTTTACTAGTGCCTTTGTAAGTATTGCCACTTCCTCCTATTTATGTTCCAAATATTATTGGACAAAACAAAAGGTTAAATTCCATGCAAATTAAAATAACTCTTCAAATACATAAGATAACATTTATGATATGCAACAATTATTTTGATTTTTTTGTTTTTATGGTACTAGATATCACACTTTATATAGATTCATGAGTCCCTCAAAAAAAAAATATATAGATTCATGTGTAAAGAAATTTAATTATTCTCCTTCAAAAAAAAATATAATAATAATAATAATTATTATTATTATTATTATTCTGGTACTTCTTCAATTAGTTGTTAATTGTTGTAAATTAGATCAAAATACAATGGATGAAATAGTTATTAATTCCGGAAAATTAGAGTATATTGCTACTATTAAGCTCATCTAGGATCAAGCATGATTTTACTATTTTTTTTTTCCACCTACTTACATAAATATTTTGCCAGCCAAATAGGCAAAACAAACTTTGCAACGTTCTTTTGAGGAAGTGTCACACATTTAATGTTTCACCTTAATTGTTGTACGACCAAAAAAAAAATCTTCATAAAATAATTAACATAATTAAAGAAAAATCAAATATACTACGTATATGACTTTAAAATTATAAATAAATAAATTTAAAATGAACCTGA
The DNA here is from genome assembly GCF_001683475.1 of Chenopodium quinoa. Taxonomy (NCBI): domain Eukaryota; kingdom Viridiplantae; phylum Streptophyta; class Magnoliopsida; order Caryophyllales; family Amaranthaceae; genus Chenopodium; species Chenopodium quinoa. Next base: position 5,789,225 of record NW_018744626.1, on the reverse strand, counting down.
CGAATTGGTTTGTAATCTTCCATAGCCTTAGCAGAAAACAAGTGAAGTGCAGAAATTTTCCTAAGCAACCTCCACCTTTGACCATAAGGTGCAAACACCAAGTCTTGGTAGTTATATGCTATGTACTTTGCTCCTGAATTTGGAGGCCTACTTGAGAAGTTTGCATCATGGCTCTTTAAAAACTGCGCCGCCACTGAAGCCGAAGCCGCCGCCACCACATGGACGTACCCTAGTCTCATGTGGAGGAGTGGTCCATATTTTTGTGCTAGGGCAGCTAGTCCCTTGTGTGGGACTGGCCCCATGTGTGGTAGGTTTCCCACTATAGGCCACGGCTTCGGCCCCGGTGGAAGCGGCCGGGGGTACCGGTTCCGGGTGATGGTGGTTGTGATGAGGTAGTAGATGAATATGGCTAGTGCAATGGTGTAGGAGGTTAGTTCTAAGGGTGACATATTTACTATTTTGAGGAGGATATATGAAAAATGGACTTGAGTAATAAAACAATGATATGAAAGTGAGGTACTTTTTTTGTGAAGAGTTAGGTGTGCATGTGGAAGGTTGTTATATAGGGAGATATTCTTGGGGGTAAACAAATGCAAAGTACTTTTTATTTTTCGAAATAACTACTCCAGTGATTAGATGGTTGTTAAATAAGGAATATACTTGTGGAGTTATGGTTAATAGGTAAAAGTTAATGAGTGTTCTCGGGCATTGGATAAGAGAATTAAAATTGGAAATCTTAAAGTGAAACTAATATTAATTACACCGAATGATGCGTGATTTTGTCATGTATTCCTAACTTAATATTATTTCAACCAATATAATTATTCCTTATCTAATGATTCGGGCCGCTCGTTAGCAAGGTCCTGGTTAATGTATCAATCAGGTGCTTATTACAGAGATTAGGAAAAAAATGCAATTAAATTAAAACTAATATGGAGTGCAACATATTAAGATTGGATTATTACAATATAAAAGATTTTAGACAAAAAGTTTATTATCAAGAGCCCTTTCCCTAAATAATGTTGGGAAATTATCTAATTTCCAAATTACAGCTACTCTTTTTTTAATTCCCACTATACCGTCCACGTCAACTAAGGAAAACAAACCAGTTTTTTTTTCTCGGTCCAGCAACAAACCGCTACTTCAAATAGCGGTGTTATGAGAATAAACCGCTACTTGAGGGCTTGTTTGGCATCATTTTAGGAAACTGAAAAACAAAAACCAAAAACAGGAAACAAGAAAAAGGTGTTTCCACTTTTCTGTTGTCAATTTTCAAAATTATCATAATTTTAATAAGTTTATATAATTTTTGATTCATTATAGGACTCATATCATATACTTTTTGAAAACAAAAAACTAAAAAACAGAAAATCACAGCAATGCCAACCGAACCCTGAAGTAGCGGTTTTAATTTTGTAAACCGCTACTTGAAGTAGCGGTTTTCCTCAAAACACCGCTACTTGAAGTAGCGGTTTATGAAATTAAAACCGCTACTTCAAGTAGCGGTTTATGGGTTTGTTTTGTAAGTTTTTCTTTAAAAACAAAATATCTATAAATCAATCAAAATTAAACCTTCAAATAGTTGAATAGTTGTATCCCCAAGTTCCATAAACCTTTGATATTCGGTGCAATTTGGCGTGCAATCGGTGTCGGCAATCACAAATCCTTTGATATATCCTCGTTTCTGGTTATATTCTCACAGCAATCATTGTCGGCAAACAACCGTAGGAAGGCGTCGATGGTGGCGAAAACGGCTTCCAGCGCGAGGGATTGTTGCGTTGGAAGGCTACTTGATGAGTGTCGTTCGAATTTTTATTTATTTTTTTCTTTTTGGATGATTCTGCTGAATTACTTTACATTGGGAGGGGAGAAAGTGATTTTATTAAAAAATTAATTAGTAAATACAAACTGCTACTTCAAGTAGCGGTTTCTAATAAGTAAACCGCTACTTCAAGTAGCGGTTTCTAATAAGTAAACCGCTACTTGAAGTAGCGGTTTTCAGTAGCACACCGCTACTTGAAGTAGCGGTTTTCTAATAAACCCGTTTTCTTAAAAAATTCTCACTGAACCGGTGACGTGGACGGTATAGTGGGAATTAAAAAAAAGAGTAGCTGTAATTTGGAAATTAGATAATCTCCCAACATTATTTAGGGAAAGGGCTCTATTATTAAAAAGTATATATGTTCTTTTAAAAAAAAAAGAGTGTATATGTATGTATTCAAGTCACAACTAGAACTGTTATCATCATAGTATTTTTTTGAGTTTCAAAAATTGCTTTATCAATAATGTCATTAATATTGCTATAAATAGCAAGATTGTATGCACATTTGAATAAAACAAAAAAAAAAAAGTAGCTAGTAGCTGTAGTTGTTGCCAAGTTTTTATTTGACAGGAAGTTGTTGCCAAGTTGATTGGAACAAAATACAAGTAAGATATTGTGCTATGAAGGTGTGGTGGTTGTATTGTGAGTTCCATATTCTTTCTAATAGTCTTCAATTCTTCGTGCCCATCTTACAGTCATTCAGATTGCCACGTGAACACCTACAATTAAAAATACTACTACGTACTAATGCATTTGAGTATAATTTGGAGAATACTTCTTAGCTAGGGCACCATATGATGCTCATAGAACCAAACTCAATTATTTGTGAGCACTCGATTTTGATTTTACGTTGTTGATAACTTAATTTTGATTATATGCGGGTTATACGATTGTTTTTAACTTTTTCAAACTTTAGTTAATATCGATCGTTGAATTTTCAAAATTTTCTAACTTATAAGAACGCTTTTATTTTTACAAAGTAATTGCTGAAAGACTAATCCAAATTATGAGCTTAATTTGTTGACTTTTCAATTTAGATTATAATAGAGTTAAACAAATATAAACTTATTATTTTCATTATCTTATGCAAGCCATTTTTCGTTTAGGTACCTAATTTATATTCTCTTTACTTATTCATTATTTTACTATCTTATTATCACACATATATGCACTGGATTCCAATTCAGAATTCTGATCCAAATCCAATTGACACTTTAACCTACTTTTTTTCAAAAATCACCTACCTTTCTATCACATATTCACATCTATCTTACTTTATTCATTTTTGTCATAAATACTTTTTTTTTTTTTAGGAAGTCATAAATATTTCTTACATATGGAATAATGCATATATAAATACAATTAAAATACAAATAAATAAATAAATAAACAAAGAAATAAATATATAGAGAAATTAATATACCAGTAGTACTAAAGTTAGGCGCATTGTCATACTAATCAAACATAATTGGATAAATTTGATTTTTCTGAGAAAAGTGAGGATATATCGTCCACACATTCTAACTACCACTCTATTCCGTATGACGTAGCCAATTCACTTCTAATGTCGTATTGAATAAATTGTTTGGACATTGACAGCAAATTACGTCTATTCATGCTCATGTTACAAGAGAAGATACCATTAATAACACTATCACTAACAATTTTGATGTAATTGTAACCCGTAAAAACAACGTTGAAATTGGAAATTTAATCCCCATAAGAGACGCTACAAGAGTGGAGTTTCTTTTGCCCTTCCCCACTCTCAAAGTGCATACCGACTATTTCGAGTCGAATGGATTTATGAAAGGTTTCACGCTAATAGAATAATTCTTCTTACTTCTCAAAAAACAGATTTGGAAGATATTTCCTCCGTTAACTATTAATTGCAATATAGAGGTATTAGTTGTGAGACATATAACATTCCTTATTGTAATTAATATTTAACGGAAAAAGTATATTAAGAGCATTATAATTTACAATTTTCACATGACTACTCTCCTCAAGTGCCTGTAAAAATTTTGCACCGACATTCTTTCAAATTAGGCTGTAAAAATTAAGATTGTCCAAGCCTCCACAATTTTTATATACCTTGATTTTCTTTTTTAATACTTGAATTTTAAAAAAAAAAAAAAAAATCCTGCATTAATTTTCCCCTTACATTTGCTGTCCTATATACAACTTGCAAATTATTATTAAAAAATTTATATACCTTGATTTTCTTTTTTAATAGCTTGCAAATTATTATTAAAAAATTGAGAAGATAAATAGTAATAGGGGAAAATTAAAATTTCATTAAAACTGACAAAGGGCATAAACTTCAACTCACAAGAGTCAGAATTTTCCCCTTACATTTGCTGTCCTATATACAACTTAAAGCCAAAACGAACAGTTTAACACCCATTAACAGATTGAACAACGTTACATAAGTCCATTTTTAAAAGGAAAATTTGTTAATCCATGAAATTAGGAAAAAAGCCCATAAAAAGGAAAGCTTTCATCATCCTACTTGAGCTCTTCAGTCCACCATCTCATCGTCCTCATCATCAAGCTCCTCGATCTTTAACTTCTTTGCAGCTTGTGTAGCGTTACTTCGTGGTCCGTTAGGGACTTGAATCAGGACCTCAGCCCTCTGTCCAGTTGCAGCATTAACCATCCCACCAGTTTGCTCCACGCGGTACACAAGTCCATCCATCCCAGCATCAATGAAGACGGTTGAATTCTCATCAATTTCCTCCTTGATGAGCATTTTCGACAATTCTGTGACGACTTTCTTTTCTAACCATCTCCTAATAGGCCTTGCACCATATACCTAATGACCAGAACGATTAAAAAGTTAGTACAAAAAACATACAGCATGTTACAATATTGAAGAAGGAAAAATAGTTAGGACACCAGAAATACTTACTGGATCGTAACTCTCTGCTAAGACGTAATCTAGAGCACCATCTGTAACTGCCAAGGCAACACCCCTCTCAGCAAGACGTTTAGCCACATCCTTCATTTGCAGCCTAGCAACCTTCCTTAGTTGCTCATGTGATAGAGGATCAAATATTACAACCTCGTCCAACCGATTGAGCAGTTCAGGCTTGAAGTGTCTTTTTACCTGTGAACAACAATGCAACATTGTTAATACATTCGCTCACTAATTTAAGTTAAAAATTTTAAATCATACAAAACAATATTTGGAGTTCCAAGATAATTACCTCTGCCATAACTCTCTCTCGAGCAGTCTCCATTGTGCTCTTGCCCGAAAGTCCAGCAAGGAGATGCTCTGCACCAAGATTAGATGTCATTATGATCACTGTGTTCCTGAAGTCAACAGTCCGCCCTTGCCCATCTGTCAGCCTTCCATCATCAAGAACTTGCAAGAGTGTGTTGAAGACAGAAGTGTGGGCCTTTTCAACTTCATCGAATAATACAACACTGTAAGGCCTTCTTCTGACAGCCTCTGTCAATTGCCCGCCCTCTTCATGGCCAACATACCCTGGAGGAGCACCAATTAATCTGGCCACAGAGTGTTGCTCCATATACTCTGACATATCGATTCTCACCAGCAAATTCTCATCATCGAAAAGCTGTTCTGCAAGAGCCTTGGCAAGTTCAGTTTTCCCAACACCTGTTGGACCCAAGAACAAGAAAGAACCAGTTGGTTGTTGAGGTCTCCCTAGTCCAGCTCTAGATCTCAGTACGGCTTCTGCAACAGATGCAACTGCACTGTTTTGACCCACCACTCTTTGGTGCAATTTCTCATCCAGGCCAATTAGCTTTTCCTTCTCATTCTCACCCAGTCTGGTGACTGGAATACCAGTCCATCGGCTCACCACTTCTGCAATCTGCTCTGGCCCAACAGTTTCAGTCAACAATTCAACATCGGTAGCATTAGATTCCAATCTAGCAATAGCTGCCTCGACTTCCTGGATTGCTCCATACCTCAAATCAGCAGCCCTTGCAAGATCATATCTTCTTTCAGCCTCTTGTGCAGAAATAATGAGCTCTTCTCTTTTTTGCTTCAGTCTACGGAGCTCATCAATCCTCTCCTTCTCCTTCATATATTTCATCTTTAGAGGCTGAAGTTTATCCCTCAAGTCCTCAAGCTCCTTAGTAACCTCCACTAACCGTGCTTTGCTAGCTTTATCTTTTTCCTTCTCAAGAGCATGGAGCTCAATTTCTAACTGCATTCTCTTCCTCTCCAAATTATCTATCTCCTCTGGCTGGCTGTCTAGCTGAACTCTGACATTTGCACATGCCTCATCAACCAAATCAATAGCCTTATCAGGTAGATGACGACCTGTAATATATCTGGCAGATAGTTGTGCAGCAACCACCAAGGCTCTATCTTGGATTCGAACTCCATGGTGACCTTCATACTTTTCCTTCAACCCTCGAAGGATACTGATCGTATCAGGAACACTTGGCTCAGCAACATACACTTGCTGGAAACGCCTCTCGAATGCTGCATCCTTCTCCACATACTTCCTATACTCCTCAAGGGTTGTTGCACCAATGCAACGAAGTTGACCCCTGGCAAGCATAGGCTTAAACAAATTTGCAGCATCCATGGAACCTTCAGTTCTTCCTGCTCCTAGGACAAGGTGGATTTCATCAATAAAGAGAATGACTTTCCCTTCAGCTTCTTCCACCTCTTTTAACACAGCTTTCAACCTCTCCTCAAATTCACCCCTGTACTTGGCTCCAGCAACTAGAGCACCCATATCCAATGCAATTAGCCTGACATCAGAAAGGTTGCTCGGAACATCACCGCTCACAATCCTTTGAGCCAGGCCTTCAACAACAGCAGTTTTACCCACACCCGGTTCACCAATCAACACAGGATTGTTCTTAGTCCTCCTTGATAGGATTCTTACAACCCTCCGAATCTCCTCATCACGACCAATCACAGGGTCGAGTTTCCCAGCCTGCTCAACCAAATCACGGCCATAAGTTTTCAAGGCTTGGAAAGTGGTGTCTCCCGTAGCACTTTCCACTTTCTTCCCATCCTTCCCACGAAGCTTCTCAACCTCAGCCTTCACTCGGGCCATCGTAACCCCAGCCTCCTTGAGCAGATCAGAGACTTGAGAATCCTCAATAATCCCCAAAATCAAGTGATCAACAGCCAAATGCGAATCCCCACGAGATTTCTGAAGAGACTGAGCACGTCGAATAGCTTTCATGAGAGTAGTGCTAGCTGGCACCTGATCAGGTGGAGGACTTTGAGATGGAAGATTCTTTATAGCCCTCTTGAACACTCTTTCCACCGAGTTAGCAGCCTCATCGCTGCCACCAGCATGTGAAACCGCTTGGCAAAGGATACCACCAGGTTCACCAATCAAGGTGGTGGCAACATGAAGTGGAGTAATCTGAACATGTCCATTGCTCAATGCCAATTCATGAGCAGCAAGTAGTGCCTCATTTGTCTTGTGGGTAAACTTATCAGGATTCATATTCGATCACCTATTGTACATTGCACACAAAAAGTAAGTTCAACAATTCACTAAAAAATTACAAATCCACAAACCAAAGATCAAACAAAGTGCAACCAAATTATAAGAACTCATACACCATTATTCACAAACCATTAACACAAGTAATATTATCCCTATTACTAAATACTGATTTTTCAATTGAAATGCATCCAATTATAAAAGTATACCTTTCGATTATCAAAATTTACTATATCAATTAACTCACAGTGCGATAAACATCCTCTGTATAACTAATTTATCAATAGTAATGCAATACAGAAATCAAATTTCAGGATTAAACTAACTTGAACACTATAATTCTGGCTCAAATCCATAAAAGCATTAACATTGATGATTATAATGTCAAAATAACAATGATTCCAGCATTCTACATAACATTATACAAAATTCGAATAAATTGAAACAAATCATACATTTTCAGTGTAATTAAGAGCTACCACATCCCTAATTTCACAAAAATGATTAACATTGAAGTTTTCCAGTTTATTACACTACAAGTCTACAACCAACAATCATACAAAAAAGTAAGAAAATAAATGAAATCACACTCAAAACACTGATTCAAAATTCAAACTAATATAGTGTAAATCAAAATAATTAAACACAGAAGTTATAATCAAGAAACAGAGCAGAAACAGAACAAAATTCATCAAAATTCAATATAAAAGCAGACATTCAAAGGAAATCAAACATGCAAAATAAGAATGAAAACAAACAACTAAAATCAAAAAGAAAAGTGTAGGAGAAGAAGCAAATACCTTTGAGAAATAATCGAAAAGCTTTGAAATGAAAATTGAAGACGAACTAACTGTGAATTCTTGATTTCGAAGAAAACGATCGAAATTGAAGAGCGTAGTATGAGAGAGAAAAGGTGAGATTGAATTGATTTAGTGTTGGTTCAAAAAATTGTTTGTGAATTGTGAGTGAATGAGCGAAGAAATGGAGGGGTTTTTGATGAGGAGAGAGAGAGGAGTCTGGAAGTCGGATGATTTTCCTAGAATTTACTAGAATTTTCATTATTACTTTGCGCTTTTTTTTTTCTTTTTTTTTTTTTTTGGGAGTAAGGGGGATTAATTGCAGAACTCCATTTGTTAATATTTTTATCCATATCTTACTCCCAGTGCACCACCGCACCACGCACAGGGTATTCCAGGTTTAGGTTTGTAAAATTTATAGTGCTCCGTATTATTTTGCCGTGTGATAGGGGTTACTTCGTTTGTGTAATAGGAGTTAATTGGTCAGTGTAAAAAGCGTTACTTCGTCGGTGTTATTTGATTACTTGGTTAGTTTTATATGGATTACTTAGTATATATTATACGGGTTACTTCGTCGGTGTTATTTGATTACTTGGTTAGTTTTATATGGATTACTTAGTATATATTATACGGGTTACTTCGTCGGTGTTATTTGATTACTTGGTTAGTTTTATATGGATTACTTAGTATATATTATACGGGTTACTTGGTCAATTTAAAATGGGTTACTTTGTTCTTTTAAATGGTCACACGGTGCGGTTGGCCACACATAAGACGAACTGTTTTATGATCTATAGCTTTAATTTAGTCGACACCATTTTACTTTTATAATATTCACAAATTATATTTTGACTAACTTTTTATGATCTATAGCTACAAAAAAAATGTCTTACCCTTGAATTTTGCACATGTTTTAAACTTTTCTTACTTTCTCTCTAACTTTTGTCTATATTGTATGTTTCACTTTTATTTTATCTACTTTCTCCTCCTATTTCTTAAATACCCGGAAAAATACAAATAAAAACTATATTACGGAACGGATGGAGTAGAAAGTAGAGAGAATAAAGCCACGTATTTGTGTTAATGATTTGTAGTTTTGTACGTATAGAAAGGCATTGGACCCAGCAAGAATATTAAAAAAAAAAAAAAAAAAAGGAAAAAGAAAAAAGAAAAAAAGTAGTCATAAAAAAAATGGATATTGAAATGGAAAAGTCTAGATTGAACCGGAACAGATGTTTGCTACTTTAGGAAATAAAAATCAGTGGGCAGTTTTCTAGATTCTAGAACATGGGTCTTTTATCGGACTAGCTGACTACGTGGCCATATAATTGACAAATGGATTAAACAACCCAACTACCATTAACTATATAACTCACCAAAATAAAGAAATACCGTATATATTAAGGGGTCGTTTGGTTCACACAAGGAAATCGAAATAGAATGAACAAAGAAAAAGGAGAAGAATAGAATGAAAATACCCTTTTTTTTGCTTCGTTGTTTGTTTTTAAAACAAGGGAATCAATCCCACAACCACACCACCACCACCACAACCACCACACAATTCACATGGTTTTCATCATTCCCAGCCACGAAACCCCTCGCCGGCCCTCCCCCTCCCCTCGCCGCCCTTCGCAAACTCTCCCCACCACTCGTTGGGCCCAAAACGACGAAACTCCCCTCGAAAAACCTCCCTTAGGGTTTTCGGAGGTTTTTCGAGGTAGGGGAGGGGTTTTTGAGCGGCGAGGGGAGGGGGTTTTGAGCGTAGCGCGTTTATCGGTGGGCGGCAAGGGGAGGGGGTTTTGAGCGGCACGCGTTTATCGGTGGGCGACGAGGGGAGGGGAAGGGGCGGCTAGGGTTTCGCGGGTGGTGGGAGAGAGATCGGGGCTAGGGGTGGTTTTTGCATGGGAGGGGAGGGCGGCGAGGTTTGAGGGAGGGGCAGCGGTGGTCGGGGTAGGGGCGGCGGTGGTCGGGCTGATTTTTCGGTGGTGTTGGTAGGTGTGAAGGTGGTGATGTGGTGGTGTGAAGGTGGGTAGGGAAAGGGAATGGGAAAGTATAGGGGGGTGGGGAATGGAGTTGGAAGGATTTGGGGTAATGGGGAGGGTAATGGGAATGATTAAAAGTGCTAAACAAACATCAACAGAGGGAATGGGCCCAGTTGATTCTCATTCCCTTTCCTGATTACCCCCAACCAAACGGCCCCTAAATATACGGAGTTTTTCGTAATATCTTTCATCTACTCTTCTACCGTTTTATTACTCATATTTTTAACATTTTTTTTGGTGTTTAAAAAGATAATCAATCCCAAAATCTCATGAAATCGGGAGGAAAACTCTAACCACTTGATATTGAGGAGATTTCTTAGCTCACTAGTATAGTACCCGTGCATTGCACGGTGGTGATAAGTAATGTTTCCATAGTTTTTTTATATATTTTGTTGTTGATATCATTTTAAAATAACTTGGATTGTTTTTAAATTTGGTATATAAATATTAACAAAACATATACATAGTCTTTTTTAATGTTTATTATTTATTGTTGCATTATAATATTTACTACAATGTTATGTAAAATTTTCTAAAATGATGGCTAGACAAAATATATTTAATGTATCATCATCTATTGAGCTTATATGTTTAGAGTGGAAACTTAAAAAATGTATATAATTAGCTATCAATATCTAATATTGTTGTATATTGAAAAGATTCAACCGTGGTAATGAGTATACAACAATATTGATGCCAAAGTCAAGTTTCGTATTTTTAGTTTTAAACCTACTTAATCCTAAAATCTAGCTAGTAAAAGGAAAGGGCAAAAAAAAAAAAAAAAAAAAAAATTTGATGATATCATAAATAAATTTGGAGGAAATATTTTTAATGATAGTTTGACACATAGGATACTTTAAGGAATTGATGACATCAGTATATTTTGTTTTAGTAATAGTTAATAGATTTGCAAAACACATATGTTATCACAAATAAGTTTAAAGTCCAATAAATTTTAATAGGTAAGTTAAATAAGCTCCGATATACAAAGTATTTTAATTTGGTCCAACAAAATTTACTCCCTAGCTTGGTTTAATCAAATTTTATCAGATGTAATGAATTCCAACACCTTATATGTTCAGATCAAATAATTTTTAAAAAAATCCCTCAAAAAAAAAATTTAAAAATTTTAGAATAGGGTGCACAATAACTTATTGTACGTGCACCCAACCATCTACTGTATTTTTGAAATGTAATTATATCATACGAAATGTATTATCGTCTAAAAACTGATTATATCATTTCCAATGTAAATACGTAGTATATCATTTAAAAAGTGAATACATCAACAACAACAACCACAAAAAAAAAAAAAAAAAAAAAAAAAAAAAAAAAGTATCAAAAAGTAATTCATCCAAAAGATTATTATATCATCTTAAAATACGAATATATCATTCACACAATATGACTCACAACAGCATAATTACATCATTTAAGAAAGTAATTATATCATCCACAATGTGATTATATTATTTGAAAGTGGCAAAGAATGGGTCTACAATAACTTAGTGTAGATTAAGTCCATACAAGACCTTCTAAATAATTTTATATTTCAAGATGATTTTGATTTCGCGGGTATTAAGAAAGTTAAATAAAAAGAAGTAAAAGTGTATTGGAAAGATAAATTTACATGGGGTTTGGTTTGTAAAAAAGTAGAGAGAGAAAGTAATAAACGTACATAGAGAAACAAAATTTTATATGGAAAGCTAATTTTGCACAAATATTATAGCAAATTGGTGGGGATTTTAATGCAAATGGGTCATTCTTTTTGAGACTAAAATTAGGCCAATGGATCGTTCTTTCGAGGACGGAGGGAGTAGGACACCTTACAAAAAAAGAAAAGAAAAAAGTCAGGTTAGTAGGCCACTACCACAATTTGACAAAATAGAGCAAAAATAACTGTAAACTTGTAAAGTGATGTGAAAGATTGTAAAAATTCCGTTTTTTTCATAAAAAGGAAAAGAATTACATCATGATATCTCCTTTCATGTAAAAAAAATCCTAACAACTCTAAATTAGCCATCACTTGCAACACAATTTTACACAAATCATCTATATACTCTTTATCAACAGGAAGCCGAAATTTGTATTTATTATGCCACTAATTAAGAGAAATAACACATTTGAACCATAATTATTCTCTTTCTTCCTTTCGGAAACCCTTTTAGAAACCCTCTCCACGAATTGTTACGTAAGGACTGAAACTGCATTGTCCACAGGAATCAAGATAAGCACCATGCATCATCCCCAGGACATGAATTGCTATGCAATCTGAACTGAAAATTTGTTTAACTGAAGTTAAGATGATGTGTATTGGACACCTTCAATAAATGCAAAATTTGTGCACAGATCAGAAATAATGTATCTCATTGTCTCAATAATCGATACGAAGGCAGTATTAGCTAAAGAATATCTTTTTTAAAAATTACACATAATGTTCAGAGATAAATTGTGCACTCCAAATAAATTTATATCTAAAGCATCTCAACTCAGCAGGCAGATAGAAAGAGAGAGAGAGAGAGAGAGAGAGAGAAAATTTAAGTGACATGAACCGGGAAACAATCAGAGTAATGACAACATACAAAGGCTGAAATAGCAAGGTCCTCGGGAATCAGGGTTAAATAGAAAACTTTTCAAGTAATGTTCTGCTCACATGAATGTTATTGGGTAAATGTTAGTCCTTCAAGTGTCATTACCTCAGTCCTCAAAAAGTGTATCGAGAATAAGATATTGATGTCATAAAAAACAAACAGACTACTCCGCAATGTCAAATTCAGTTCACAAAAACGTAATACGTGCTTGCTAAAATAGAAGGATGATACTCACTTTTGAATTTTGATCAATAAACGCTTCAATCCTCATCACTCTCATAAACAACTGCCATCCGACGATGTGTAGTAGGCTTCTTACGAGGAGACTCCTCATCCGAATCTATCTCCTTACGTTTAAGGCTACCTCTAGCTTCCTTGGTCATCTGCTTTGGCTCCTAATATAGAAACAAATGCATAAAGGAATTTAGGATGAAACTGAAAACCTCATGCATTAATAAACACCATTAATGGATAAAAAAAGATTTTGCACTGCAACAATATGAAATATGATTATTATCAGGTATATGCATAACAACTTTTTAACTAGTCCAATATTGACTTGCTGTCTAAGCATTACAGCCTAAAACATCATAAATTATACTCCATCTTATATGCACATTAAAATGATAATTCATAAAACAAACTTTCTAAATCACATTTTCCAAATCATCTTCAAAATCATTTCAGCTGAGGAAAAAACATATGAAGTAGGCCAATTGCACACCTCAGCCTCCTCTTCTGAAGCTCCACCAACAGCCTCCCCTTGCTCCTCATCCTCTGAATCTTTCCATTCTGGCTCTGAATCCTCCATTCTACGTTCAGGAGATCTTTCCTCTTCCCCACCATCAGTTTCATATTCGGACTCGTCTCTTTCACTGTCAGAGAAATCCACTGGGCGTCGAGAAGTTTTTGGAGCATTTGATAATTTTCGAGGAATGTCTTTATGCCCTTGAGCCTTAAAGCAAAAACAATACCATCAAGAAGAGATCACTCATATGAGGTCATATATTTATATTTATATACATGATAAAAATGAGAGACATTAACATCAACTCTTACCTTCTTGGCATTAATGATGCGCTTCTCAGCTCTAGCTTCTGCCTCTAGCTCATCCTCAAAACGATGCCTATCACGACGAGGATCATAATAATTTGCTTCGTCATCCTGTCAAGATACCAACGTTAACAGTGTTTGTTATTCTTGCAAACTACATAGTCAACTCAAAAGGAGCAATTCCCTTATTTCAAACTACAGTCATTAAGCAAAGAGGAAGACTAGCTCCTAGTTTGGCTTAAAAGTATTTGAAACAAGATGACCTCAAAGTTATTATATATTATTTAACATAATATGCAGGCACATTATAGACAGAGGTGATTGAGAAAGAACCTCTTCAAGTGCGTCCTCTAAAAATCCAGGAGAAAGTTGTCGACCTCTATCTGATGATTTTGCGTACTTCCGATTCACTCTCTCACGCTTCTTGTTCAGAATCGAATTGGCTTTGATTGTCTGACTTTCAGCCTGCAAAGACACATCTTTAACATCTGCACAACCATATGGTTTATAAGCAAAAGCTTTTCAATGATACCAATTACCTTTTCTTTTTGCTCTTTCTCCCTCTCAGGATCAACATCAGTTATACAGTTCTTAACCTTGTAGACCTTTTTATGCCTCGAGTCCACAAGTGCCGTCAACAAGCGATGAGAATTTGATGTCAGAGATGATGGCATAAATCTCATCTTTTTAAGAAGCTTGCCTTGTGATTGAAGAATTCCCTGACACAAATATATCCAAAATACAATTATCAAGTGAAAATAAACCCAGCAATGATAGATATAGATTTGTGATAGAGTTAAATTGGTATGCAGCTGCCCAGCAATTAAGAACAGGCCACAAGGAATCAGAACATGCATATAAGTCAACAACACTTAGAAGCATTAGAAGAGTTTGCTACCAAATTGAGGAAGACAAAGAGTTTCCCAAAAAAGACATTAGTTTAAACTTTAAAAAGTATCTGGTGTGGAACGAACAATAAAGCTATTAGAGATAAGTAGTTAATGAGCAATAGACATGAGCCTGCTGTGAAAGTTTGAAAGAAAAGAGTCTCAAAAATTGAGTTTGCACTCTCTATAAATAGGCTGCATACCAGGTGATTGTTACTATTCTTGTTGCAGAGTCACTGAAAATGTTTTAAGTGGGCTGGAAATCTATAATAATATCCATACAAGTATACACTTGAGGTATCAAAATCCTAAGTCGCCATATTGAGCAAGACTGTCAGCAGCCACAAAATCTTGGTCCCAAATTTCCCCAAGGAAAATATACACATAGTCGCATCTTGCACACTCTAAGAGAAAGCTATCAGGTATGGGGGGTTGGGAAAGTCAGTAATAGTTGTTATTTTGCAGTTGATGCTTACAGTAAATTTATTTTTTTTAAAAAAAAAAAAAAGTAATCCAATGGGTTAAAAAGTTTCAAAAGTTGTGTACACAATAATTTTTATTTAAACCGTTAATCGCCTCAAGATATCCATAGATTTTGGCCGCCAGTAAATAGTAAGAAACAAAGTGGTCACAGAAATACAAGTTGAAAGCAAGAAGTTAAATCTGCAAACTGCTTGTCCATAATTAAAATCAACATATCAAATTCAAAAAGGAAAGCAACACCTCTTCACAGTTCACACACACCCCTGCTACAGGTGAAAATTGATCTGCGGGCAAGCCCCTGGTAGCTGAAAAGCTACAGTTAGGTTACTGCCTCGTACTTTACACGCACACAAACAATTAAATAGAAAGAAGAAAACAACAGACATCAGCCCTCAATTGAATGAGGAGAGAGAAAAGGGGGAGAAAAAGAACAACAGCCACATGAGGGAGCACCGGAGCAGAGAGAAACTGCTAGGATACAGAAATATGCTCACGGGAGAATGGAGACAACCAGCTGGTGCAGCGAGCATGGTGTTCAGCTTGAACACTTTATTTACATCTTGTTGTGATGGACATTGCTTTCATTAGGTAGATTAGGGTTTCTCTTAAACCCTCAATCTGAATATTAAGCAGATATGGACAGATTAATTGGGTGAATTCCCATTCTACATAGCCCTCCTCCTTGAGATGTGTAAAAGACTCAAAAGTGAATGCAAACTAAAGGATAAGACAAGATGCAACGTAAAAACTGAGAACCATGTGCACTGGACCAGATCAATTTATTCTGCCCAAGTAAAGATTACTTGTGTAGACATGCGAGAACTTCTTTTCATATTCTGCTTCTTAACGAATTCCTTTGATTCCTTTCCATAATTAATGAGTCTCAATATAAGTTCAACCAGTCATGCACTGAACAGGTCACTGTTCAAACCTCTGGTTAAAATATCCTCTAACTTATTGTATAAATAACCATATACCATCAGAATTGATCAGTTGGGTTGCACTCCAGATGGATATGCATTGACAGTTTTCATCTCATTATACCAAGATATGAAGAAACAGAGATACCAAGGGTTAAAAATGGGACCAACTATGTAATTTAGAATAATTTCAAGCTAGAGATTGGAGAAGGAAGAAAAGGAGGAACAAAAATAAATACCTTGCCATGTCTAAGGAAAAGGTATGCATTATCATGCTGAGCATCCTGCACAGATATATCAAGAACCTCATTCCCGATCAGCAATTGTAGACTGCCATCTGACCACCTCACATAGCGTGCATTGCTCTCATACTGAGAAAGACAAATAAATGTTGAATAGGCTAGAAGCATAGAATAATTTAAAACTCCCTCCATCCCATAAAAACTTGCATTAGCCTTTTGAGCAAACATAGAAGGAGAAAAGTAAAAAAGGGATAAATAAGAAAAACTGTTAAGTACATACAGAAAAGTAGGGGAAAGTGAAGGCAAGCTGGAGTGGATAAACAGAGAATTCCCAGAAAAGGATAGTGCAAATTATATTGGGATACAGAAAAAAGGAACCAGACAATTATGTTTGACAAAGTAGAAGACATAGTTCAACCAAATGTAACTAGCAGAGGGCAATCAAAACCAAGATGTTGGGAAAAAAAATCTAAAAATGGAAGAAATAACATTCAGTGATATAATCACATACAATTAAAAGCTACATCCCAACATCATCTAAAAGCTGGAAGTTATGTTTATAAAAAAGCCGATCCATTCGGGCATTCACCAATATAAATATGAGAATTAGCTCTATAACAGGAGTTTATCTTTCCAGACCGCAGAATTTTTCTTCCCTTTCAGTTTAAAACATTTACATTGTATCAGAGCTGCAATTCAGCAATAAATTTATACATTAACAAATTTTTAAAACTTGATAATTTGACTAGATCAAGGATACACCCAGAACTCTATAAGTCTGGAGGTATAAACTATAAACCAGGAAAGTAAACCCCCAACAATCTCGCCCTTCGAGAACAAAGATAATTGAATCAAAATGCCCAGAAGAAATAGGAGGTTCTGGAACAAAATGATAACAATTTAGTGATTTTGAAAAGGAGCTAAGACACTACACAAAGACACAGCTGACCTACTTTACTAGCTGGTTCTGAATCTCTATAACAAGTAATATACTACCTCTGTTTCTTTTTAGTTGCAATAAAGGAATTTTATATGTCTCACAAATAGTACCCCTCTGTTGCAACTATAAAGAAATGGAGGTAGTAATTAACTAATTATGTATACAACACATCAATATCTACAAGTTCTGACAGAAAGAAGTAAAGAACCAGTCCCCAATGTAGTAAAATAGCACAGTCCCATTTTTTCTAAAAAAAAAAAAACTATATATTTATTAAGATGTTACTGTATAAACAATATATAGCACCATGAGAGGGTTTCCGATAGGCAAACTGGACAGCATAAGAAGTGTTTAATTGGACAATTTTCAGTATTCAGTAATGTATCCGGAATTCTGGATCAAATAATGGACTAAATCAAATGCTTTATAGACTATCCATCATCTGCTGTTAATGTCCATGACTCAATGGAGCTTATAACTTCCAATCAGTGGTCTAGAGCAGATAGCCCCAACAGTTCAACAAGTTTAAAGCAGAAGTATGATATGCAGGTATCCATGTGGGATAGAATAGAGAAGTTTCACTTACAGCTAATGTTCCATCTGGCTTTCTCACAGTTCTCCAACGTACAATGTTGTTCTCCAAACGAATTCGTTTTTTGGCACCAGATTCGTCAGTCACAAAGACGTCCTCTTCCACAAATGTCTTGGGATCAAATGGTTTTGGATCAATACCCATAATATTCGAAACTCTAATCATGTTCATCTGTGAGAAAATTCAAGCTACAACACATCAGGTACAAAATAACTATTAACAGCAGACCAAACTGCCATAATACACAAGCTGGAAAATTAGGCTCTGTTTGGTTCATCTAATTTTGTCTAAAATAAATTTCCATTGTCCTATCTGAAAATATTTTAATCTATTTCATCTGACATTATTTTATTTTATCTGATTATAATATTTGAATTTTCTGAACTTATTTTGTCTGAACTTTTTTATTTTATTTTTAGTATTTTTTATTTATCTAAATTATTTTCACTTCCTCTGTTCTAACTTTATGTTTTTATTGCACCATGAGGGATTTCGCGTTTCCCAATGCATTACTTTGGTTATTAATATCTTTAATTACACTTTTGTACTATTCAAAAAAAAATTACACTTTTATAAATATTATAAAAAAAATGATATGAAAAGTAGATTTTGAGACGAATCTAAGTAAATCCCACATGTTGACGTTTTTCATAAAGGATAAATCACAAAAAATGATCAAAGAAGATTAAGTGAATAGTGTAAAAGTTCATACGGTGCAATAAAGAAAAACGGAGGAAGTATTATATTTGAACTTAATATATGTTATTTTATCCAAGCAATCTCAACTTACTTTTCCTAAAATAAAATAAGATAAAACAATACAAGACAAACAAATCCTTACAGTTTGTTTGGTTAATGTTAAGGGATGGAAAAGAAGGGGAGGGGAGGGGAGGGAAGGGGAAGGAAGAATAATGGGTTTTCCTTCCAAATCTCTCCATTATTGGAGGGATCATTTTCTTAAAATTTAATCCCTCCATTTCTCTTCCCTCTGATTCATTTCATCCCTAATTTGCTATCCAAATAAAAGATACTCCCTCCTTCCATTTTCCTTCCCTCCATTTCCATTAATCCAAACACACTCTTAGAAAGGATGATTTTTCCAATTAATCCAAAATATTCAGAAATCTAAAGGAATATCAACTACGATTCACATAATTCCATCCGCAATGATAATCTATCAAACAATGCAAGAAAAAATCAAACGATCAAAGCCCATGACATACCAAACTTTGATCATGTTTGCCAAAAAATTAAATTACCATGCAGCAGTTACCCCACATGATTAGCAACAACCCAATTAGAGGAGAGGATAAGACAAAAAATTTCAGGCCTTGTGTACTTGGATATAAAAACTTGAATATGGAATGAGAGGAGAGGATATTACCTTCTCAGGGTCTGCAGGAGGTGGACGCAAAGGAATTTCTAACTCCATTGGGGGGCCAACAGGTTTCTCTTTAAGCTTAGCTTCAATTTCTTCTTCTGACCCATATTGTGCATCCTCGTCACGAACTAAATCATCCGGCCTCAGATTCTTCTCATAGCTTTCTTCTTCTTCAACAGGGGACCTCTATTAAACGAAACGAAAATGTTTTACCTCTATACACAGCAGCAGTTAATAAAACCAAACAGATAAAAATAATACAGCTAAAACCTTACTTGCTCCATATCATGCTGAACACCATAATCTGCTGGCTCTTCTTCATCAGAATCTCCAAATACGTCACGAATTTCAGCAGTTGATTGAGCTACATGAGTCATATCCCTCTCTTCTTCAGGAGATTCCCTGTTAAATATTTTTGTTCAGTAAATAAGAATACTACTTCATAACTGAATGCAGGATAGTGTTTCAAAAAGTATTTTATGTTTCAACCAGATCGAACACCACTAACCCAGTAATCTCCGGATGTGGATCTTTAAAATATCATTTCTTAAACATCATGATTAGCAACATATAATTAGGGATGAATGTGTCTCATTTCCCATTCATATTTTCCCTGACAAGCACCCCCCTCTAACCCTTTAGTAAATTAGTAAGCTACCTTTTAAAATCATCACCATTAAAAATACACCCCCTCCCTTCAGGCCTTTGCTTGAACTCCAATCTTTTGTTAAACTATATCATAGTCTCCCCTCTCCTTATCTAACTAAGGTCAATCACGGGGCGTTCCTTACTCGCTTGTACCACTTAATTACACTTCGTGATATGAATGTTGAGAATATAAATAAAATAACAATCTAAGAAAAGTTAACTCTTCAAAGTTCACAAACCAATGAAGCAATTTTCTCTCTTTCCCTTGTTTACCTCTCTCTGACACTTTGGATTTTTCTTCTCAAATGCTATATGTCCACCTTAAAAGTAAAATATGAATAAATCTTAAACTAGTCACACAATCAAATAAAGCTTTAGTTGTGCTGCTATATGCAAAGTTGATTGCTTAATGTAGCACTGATTCAATAAGTGAAGGGAGCAATATAACTTCTGCTTTTATTTTAACAGGTGTATTCAACACAGTATGATGTGATAGTATGATATATAGTCCTTTGGTATTTTTTTATGATTAGCAAGGCTAAGTAATATTGGCTCCCTGAAAAGAAAGTATAAGTTGATGCCATTTTAAGTTAAGTCGATAACCTATTTACCCAATACGTTCTATTGTATCAATCACGCAAACAATCATATATCATCAGCTTGCCAGCATTAAGGCTGAAAATTACTATAACAACTAGCACTTGATTAAAGTTTGTTTTTCCCAATAGAGATCCTCTATTCCATCGTACATCCCATCATCTGTCCCATTGTAAACAAATGTGCC
The DNA here is from genome assembly GCF_001683475.1 of Chenopodium quinoa. Taxonomy (NCBI): domain Eukaryota; kingdom Viridiplantae; phylum Streptophyta; class Magnoliopsida; order Caryophyllales; family Amaranthaceae; genus Chenopodium; species Chenopodium quinoa. The sequence continues at coordinate 5,768,599 of NW_018744626.1, read as the reverse complement.
AAATCATTCACATCCACTAATCATATTAAATAACTTATATTAAGTTGGTTGTGTGCCCAGTTCATAAAGAGGTGAGACACATATTGAAACATATGATATCAAAATTCCCAATCAGTAACAGACTTGACAATGATTGAAAATAACATAGGTATAATTTTACGTTATCCAAACAAGAAAATATAATTTGTCATAAGCTACTACACAGGGAACTCAATGACTATCTTGGGAAGCAAACAACAATGCCATCAGAAATTAGCCTATTGACATGAGGAAAGGCAATTAAACAGCCAATATATGCTTCGTACCTCTTAAAAAAGCTGACTAGTGTAATTAAAAAAGAACACACAAAACCAGTGCCAAATCTGCCAGCTTCATCTCTCTACTAAAAGATATGAAATCCTATAACATGAGTTGAGAAGCTTAATAATAATATTACTCATGTAAATCATTTGAGTGTAAAATCATAGCACAATTAGACTACGGCTTATACCAGTTGCCCCTAGTTACAATATTTAGATACTTAACCATAGCTTATAGCCTGTAATAGATTAGCCCTAAATATGAATCCAATTTACAACATATGCTAGCAGGTTATCTAGCCATGATTTCATGCAAGTTTATTCTGTTTGAAACCACAGCATGAGGATACCATGTCACAAATCAAATTGCTTCAGATATAAGGAGTTAGCTCTTCATGTAGAAAATGAAATAAGATGTCAACAATTAATAGGGGAAACTAGCATGAATCACATGACATAACAAAGAAAGTGGAGAAAGGAAATAATATGAACACTCATTTGCCTTAGTAGCTTTCTGCAGAAAGAAGCAGAAGAGGTTTTGTTCAGAACTTTTTATCTATTCACAATGCTATCCGAAATAAAAGATATTCAGCAAAAATAACTGTTCAAGAAACATCTGGAAGACGATAAACATTGTAATTTGACAAACACACACACACCAAAAATAAATAAATAAATAAATAAATAAAATTGAAGAATTTGAATTACCCGTGGCTTCTAGTCTGACCAACTTCTTCATCATCGGGGTCAATGTAATGGGGTTCTTGTTCTTCAGACCTTTCTGATCCACTGTCAACTACATCCCTTCTTCTACTAGTTACTACTTTTTGGGCATAATCCTCTTTCTCATCACTATCAGATTCTCTTGCCTCACTTTCTTCATGTTGCTCACCAACCTCTACTTCTTGAGAACTTTGTTCTCTCTCACCTTCACTTTCTCCAACTTCTGGTTCTTCCTCACGATACTCACCCTCACTCTCGCCTTCTGCCTCACCTTGCCCCTCTACAAAAGCTTCAGCTTCAACCTCTTGTTCAGCACCTCCATCATTTTCATCCTATCCCTCACAATACAAGATTTCCATAAGCACTAAGCACAAATTCTACAATGCTTTGGTAAAATACTACAAACACCAAAAATGAAATGAGTAAAAAAGCTTCTTTATCCAGTACTACTTACTGTCAATCTCAATTCACATGCCAATGATAAGTAAAAAGCATAGTATACCGAAAGCATAAATGAACTCCGGAGGGGATCATGATATAAAACCTACTACAAAAAGAAGATAAACTCTGGTAGAAATCGAAGATGAACTCCATGATATAAAGCCATATACACAACATTAATGGGTACCAACTCCCAACTTCCCACACACATTTTTAGTAGTATAATGATATCTTCTGTATGATTTCCATTTTCAAAATAATTCAGCTTACTATTATCGCCCTAACTCAAAGGAAGATTGACTCCCACATTATTTCACCTAAAAAGATCCTAAATTGATACATCTTATTATTTCAATAACTGCCCTTTTGAGTAGACGGGTCGTATATGTGTCAATGTTTGTGTATATTAGGGTCCATTCTGATTTACTGAACTGATTAAAGCTTAACTGAACTGAATATTTTATGATAGAAGGAAATTAGGAACTAAACTGAACGGAATTGAATTGAAAATAAGCTGAAGAGCAGGCCCTTAGTACCATACGATTTCTCTTTTCAAAAAAAACATAAACAGGTTACTAGCATTGCCCTAATTCAAAGGAAAATTGGATTCCCACATTATTTTCACCCAAAAAGAACCTAAATCAACACATTACTATTCCAATAGCAGGTTAAACGGGTCGTGTTCGTGTTCGTGTCGATGTTTGGGTTTACTTCACCTCAATCAAGTATCAAACATTGCCCCAACCAAATCAAACTTACAATTAATAAACATAAATCAAACCCTAAACCTAAAATCAAATCCAGAAATCATAAAAACAACGAACACACAATCAAATTGAATTCAAAAAACAAATTAAAACTTACTGAAACATAATTGGGGCGGTGTTGATTAGATTCATGCTCGGAATCAATTTCTTCCTCTTCTTCTTCATCATCAGAATTAACTCCGAAGAGATTTTGCATCATTTGCTGCCGTTTTTCTCCTTCATCCTTCATCTTTCAGAATTTAATCCCTTCAAATTTTGTTCGATTTGCTTCGAATTTGCAGAAACACTCGCTTTCTATTTCTCTCTCCTACTTTGGTTTCTGCCTGTAGCGAAGTCGGAGGTTCTTACTTTACTTCTACGATCTTACGGACTTACGGAGTATACTTCGAGTTCGAGTCTACGGTGTATTTAAGTATATTCCGTACTTCCGTAGGTCCCAAAATAAAAATCTTATGAAAAAATTGAGTTCTTTTCCTAAATAATGTTGAGAAATTATCTAATTCCCAAATTACAGCTATTCTTTTTTTAATTCCCACCATACCGTCCACGTCGTCAGTTCAGTGAAATTTTTTTAAAAAAACGGGATTATTAGAAAACCGCTACTTTAGCGGTGTGCTAGCGAAAACCGCTACTTCAAGTAGCAGTTTACTTCAAGTAGCGGTTTGTATTTACTAATTAATTTTTTAATAAAATCACTTTCTCCCCTTCCATTGTAAAGTAATTCAGCAGAATCATCCAAAAAGAAAAATAAATAAATAAAAATTCAAACGACACTCCTCAAGTAGCCTTCCAACGCAGCAATCCCTCGCGTTGGAAGTCGTTTTCGCCCCCATCGACGCCTTTCTACGGTTGTTTGTCGACAATGATTGTTGTGAGAATATAACCAGAAAGGAGGATATATCAAAGGATTTGTGATTGTCGACACCGATTGCACGTCAAATTGCATCGATTATCAAAGGTTTATGGAACTTGGGGATACAACTATTCAAGTACTTGAAGGTTTAATTTTGACTGATTTACAAATATTTTGTTTTTAAAGAAAAACTCACAAAACAAACCCATAAACCGCTACTTAGCAGTGTTTTGAGGAAAACCGCTACTTGAAGTAGCGGTTTACAAAACCGAGAAAAAAAAAACCGGTTTTGTTTTCCTTAGCTGACGTGGACGGTATAATGGGAATTAAAAAAAGAGTAGCTGTAATTAGGGAATTAGATAATTTCCCAACATTATTTAGGGAAAGGGCTCAAAAAAATTCCTCGAATACTCCCTCCGCCTAGCAATAAATAGTTATATTATACGGAGTACTTAGGTGCTCTCAATTATGTGCAATAAATGTTTTTTTTTTCCATTTTTAGTACTCCTTGTTGTTGTTTGGAACCTTTGACTTTTTTTAACAAGAGATAATCTTCTAAATTTCTCTTAATCTATAAGAACAAATATAGTCATGTGAGATCTAATTTGATTCGTCTTGGTGAGTAGATTATTAGTATCTGACTTTTATAATTTTTGCTAGTGTGAGATTAAAGATATTTGCGGTCAAAGATGAGTAAAAATTTACATCGATTTACGAAACAGGAACATCATTCTAAAACGGAGGGACTAACTTTTTTCCGACAAATTGACTACGAAGTATAATGCTCTTACTTAAAAAATTATAACCTTAATTACATACTTAAAACAAAAGTAATTAAAACTAATATAATTTTTTTTTGAGGCTTATATAATGTTATTAATCTCATGATTTTTCAAAAAAAAAAATTCCGACAAGTTGACTATAATGCCCTTACTTAAAAATTTATAACCTTAATTACATACTTAAAACAAAAGTAATTAAAACTAATATAATTTTTTTTTTGAGGAAATAATATAATGTTACTAATCTCATAATTTTCAACACAGAGTAAATCCTTATTGATATGCCATATTAACAAAGACAGTTTCTATGGGCGTGGAATTGACAATTCAACTGCTTTAGTAAGGGTTATGACGTCCAATTAAAAGAAGTCGGTAACTGCTCACTACCGGCGTCAACTTGTACATGGTCAACAATCAGTTGAAAAAAAAAAACATGTTCGTTTCCGTTGAAAATAACCCCGCTTGTTTCTATGTCTCCCTTCTTCAAAATTGCAATCATCCATCCAAATAAAATTGCGAAATTGATTTTCTAGTTTTCCTTTCAAGTTGGTATTGGATTGCTGATTGGAAGTCGAATTGCATAATCGATGATTTGAATACCGTTCGTAATTATCGTGGAGGTATAGTCGACCAGAATGGTAGTACCCACAATCGAATGCGGTACTAATTATGAAGGTTTGAGGAGGTCGTTGCGGCGAGTGAGTAATGTAGAAATCTTCAATGGTCAACTACAATGGAGATATCAAAGATGAGGACAAATCCCTACCCTTTATGGTTAACCACCCTTTGTTTCACTTTTAATCTTAGGGTTTTCATTAATTTCTGGAAATATGGTGACGGTGGATATGGTTAAGCATCTTCAATGGAGGACGAAAGGTTGAGCATCTTTAATAAAGGGTGAAAGCTTGAGAAGATGAAAGCTCATATGGAGCTTTTGATTCCAGATTCGTTAACAATGGGGTGAGCCAAAGATAGAGATTCCTAAATTCAAGACAAAACGGGATTCAAATTGTTAACCAAGCTCTAACTTCCACAGTTATGTGCCATGTCAGCTAAAAACCATGAAAACCTTAAAATATTGAAAGACGCTTGAATAATTTCGAAAATGCCATCATATTAACAAAAAAAACCTTAATATGACATATTGAACGGGGCACCCTCTTTCAACTCATCTTCTACATCTCCCCCAATGACTTTCTTTCTCCTCCTCCATCTTCAAATTTCTTAACCTTTCTTCATTTTCTTATTATCTTACTCTCTCCTCCTTCAACTCATTCTCGTGAATTGAAGAAGAAGAAGACCACCTTTGTGTTTCGATTCCAGATCTGAGTTCGTACGAGGGTTGTCGTCTGGGTTCGAGGATTTCTTGAGGTTCGTGGGGTCGTAGGGCGGTAGGTTTTCAGGGTCTAGGTTTGTGGGCTGTTGGGTTTCACTGGTCTGGGTTCGTGTAGTAGTGGGTTTCGGTTCTTTGAGTTCGTGTGATGGTGGGTTTCACGGGGGTTACGTTGGTGGACGTGGTTGTTGTGAGACGTCGTGAGTGGTGGTGGTTCCCTCTGTTTAATTTTTTTTTTTAAAAAAAATTTGGATTAATTATCCCTTGTCTCTCCTCTAACTTTTCAATAATCTTATTTAAGAAATTTTGCCTAGGAGTCCGCAAAATATGGGTTTGTTGCATATAATTGTGGGCAAAGGGAATAAGTGAAAATTGGGAAATATGAGGCTAGAATAGTTGGCTAGTTTCCAACTTTCAGGTGTGAGACCAGGGGTCAAATCTTACCAATCAAGCTTATTCTAGGAGGTTGCCTAGACTAGTTTGATAAATACAGTCCAAAACCTAAAGATCTGAAATACTGATGGCACGATTAGTTTTTTTTGTTTAGTAAAAATCTGAATTACTTGTGGTATGATTAGTGTTCAAACTGTAGTTTACACTTATTTCCAAGAGTAATGGTTGCACAATGGGAATCGATCATTTAATTAAACTACACAAAAACAAACACAAGTAGTAGTAGTAATAATAATAATAATCAACTAAGAACTAACAAACACAACTAAGGGTTTGTTCTCTTCAACTTAATTTTAGTTCAGTTCATCTCCACTCAATTCAGTTAAGTTCACTTTAGTTCCTAATTTCCTTCTCTCATAAATAGTTCAGTTTAGTTCAACTCTATTCAGTAAATCAGAAACAAGCCCTAAGTAAGTATAACCCATGTACTACAAAGCGCAAGCAATCAAAAGACTTTGTTTAGTACACAAATTGCAATCGCTGGTCCCTGCAGGCGCTAGTAATCTGTATCATACAACCGTTTTGTAGGAAAGAACATGATATAGAATAGCAACGGACATATAGTTATAATGAAAATAACATACTATTAAAATATAATGAACATATACCTAGAGTGAAAAAAAAAAAAAACCTATTAAAATGTAATGAACATATACCTATAGCGAAAAAAAAAATACTATTAAAATGTAATGAACATATACCTAGAGTGAAAGAGCATATTTACACCAATAAAGAGTGAAAGAACATATGTCCATATTCTTTGATTGTCTTTGTAATGTACTTTAATTTGTGACATAATGTTCATTGCTTATTGCGAAATGTTCTTTAAATTTTGTCTTTTCAACTTATGGTGGGTATATATAAATAATGTTCAATACATAATATTATTATCTTCTTTATTAATATTACAGATGTACTTTAGATATAAAAAATAAATAAATAAAATAAAACTGGATGTTCTTTACAAAACAGCTACATGTTCATTATGTGTTTTTTGTCTGTGTCAAGTATGGTACAACCGCCTGTACCTTAAAATTTTCACACAAATTGCCCATTATATTTCAAAATAAAAAAACAAAAAACAAAACTAGGCCAGAAGGAGATTTGTTGAAAAATTACTATTACTCGTATAAATTCTCAGTCATACTCGACTTCATGGGTGATAAGAAAATAAATTGACTCCCACATATATAAAAAGTTATCATTCAAACTACAATGCATATATTAAGCATGTGCATTTCAAAATTGACAAACTAGAAATTAGGAAGGAAATGAGTTTTTGTCAAGTCATCATGCCAACACATTCAAGCAAATTACAATTTGTGTGCTCCAATCCTATAAAAATCTAGACCGTCTAATCGTACTCATTAATAAAAAGGATAGGATTTGATGAAGAATGGCATAAAATTAGCGGTAAGAAACCCCTTAATTTTTCACAAAATTGAACTAAAGAACAATTGTTGATTAAAGGATTTTAAATGAATGAAAAAAATAAAAATGATGTGGGTATCTTAGAGGAGAACGTTTGGTGAAAAAACACCTCGAGATCAAAGTGATTAACCTTTGATTTTACAATTTGATGAGGAGCCAATCATTGTTTTAAGGTTTATCATATATCATAAAACTAATGTGGGATCTAAAAGATGACAAGATTTAGTGGGGTGACACTTGAAATTTGAGGTAAAATACTTCGAGAAAATTTCTTAATGATGAATATAGATAGATAGGGATATTTTTTGTTTAACGACATAACAACCACTCTCGTTCTTTAAATAGTTTAGTTTATTTGATTAATTAGATTTAGAAGAACACTATTTCCCCATGAATTCAACCCTATTTTCCTATCTATTTTAGTTAATAGTTTTTGGATAAACTTTTGATTAGGTGGTCTGACACAACTTTATATATCCTGTTATTCGTCCCTCCCATCGATAACCAAATATTAATCCACCCACTAATTACCTCATATTGCATCACCATCATCGGAAAGAGAGGGTAGTCGAAATTGAGGCGTGGGAAAGAGCCGGAAACGTGGCTGGCAAGGGAGGGAGGTCAGGATCGGGGCAGAGAAGGGTTTTTTGTGGGTGGTTGGTGGTTTAGGAGGCGGTTCAACGAGGAGTGGGGACAACAATTTGTACGGCGCTCCGGTGTCAGGCGGCAGGCAGCGGGGAGGGTTGGTGGGAGTGGGCAACCATAGAAGGTGGTTAGGCTGGTAGGGTGGTTTTTATTTTTATTTTTATCTATTTTTGTAAAACAATTGTTTTTTTTTAATTAATTATTAAGTACAAGTATAGTTTTTTTTTTTATTTTTTTCTTTTAATTTTCATTTATTTTTTAGACCAATTAAATGCCAACACATATCATATGACTTGCTATAACAAGTTAAATGGTCTGCTAGGACCATTTTAAGTGGATTGACATCAAAGATCGGATTATTAAAATATAATCAAAAGGTGGAATTATTTTGGGCGGATCAGCTAAAGGTTGGATCATTCCTAGCAATTTTTCCATAAATGAATGAAATTTTTATTTAATAATTTTCGTGATTTATAGTTGTTAAGGTGTATTAGGAAAAGTCAATTGCTGGTGTTTGAAAATGAGAACATCAATTAAAAATACAAAACTTATTTTATTAACAATGATCAAATAACTTTAAGGTTGAAAGTTTGAGTTTTATTCTTTTTTTTTTTCTTGGCTAAGTACAAAACGGAACAAGATCTAAGCACATCCTTTAGTTTTCACTTTTGTGTGCCTCGGTGACTATCCTTGTTTTAACAACAACAAACATACGAAAACAAATCAATATTACTATGACTAGTAGGAGAAAGTTTGTCATTACTTAAAAACCTAATTACCTCTCTTATATAGTGGATGTGAAGTGTCTCCCCTCCTTCAGTGCATGTAAAATGGCCAAAAGGCTGGTTTAAACTTGTTAGATTTGAAAATCACGTAAAGTTTCAAATGATTAAATACTTATTTAGCCTATTTGAGAGGTTCAATGGTAATTTGAGAATTTCACCCCTTTTGTACTTTAAGTAACATTAATACGGAGTACTCACGCTTTAACTTTAAATTAATGTATGTCAAACAATCAATTTTTTTTTTATTTTTTATTAATTAAGGTCATAATCACAAAATTAGTCAAGGATAGTAACAAAAAGTATTCACCAATATTTAAAATTAACAAGTAATGTTGAATAAAAAAATTATAAGAATTTTGCTTAGTTGGGGCATGTTAAGAATTTAGATTAATTAAAGGAAAATAACACTCACGAATCACACTTGATTTTCACTTGTTATAGATTATCTTATCTTATTTTAGATGTAATTAGAAATCAGGTTATCTCTTATTAGCCGAACTTATTTTATTTGAATATATATGGACTGACTTCTTTTTTCTGGAATAAGTGAAAATAAAGTCAACATAACAATGTCTTTAACATACAAATACACGAGTTTGAATGCAAGTCGAAAACAAAACAAGACCAGCTTTAAAAACATGTAAGGTCAAGCTGTGTTGAATTAAATAAAAGTTGGTTTCAATTTATTAGTTTCAGGTTGATCAATAATAGCCCAAGTAATTACAATTTGGTAAAATCTGGTAGTTTTGACTTTTTTAGGTCTATAAATTAATTCAAGTAAGTTTTGGATAGGTAACCGTTCATATTTATAAGTTAACCAAATTAAATGTAACCATCTAAGCGTCTAACTAGTTTCAGATAGATTATGAGACAATATCTAAACCCCAAATCCGTAATATATGATTGGATTCGCATCTGAAATTTTTCATGCCAAATCAATTCGAATCTAAACTCCAAGTTCGTAGACATAATTGGATTCGCATTTGAAATATCTCATTCCAAACTAATTCGAATCAAACTCAATGTAGGTAAGTTTCCAGATCGAGTCGGTTTTTAACACCTCTCAGTTCATATTAGAGCCGTATTATTTTTTTTTGTTTTGAAAGTATATTATAGGCGTCTCATTTATATTCCTGATCTTATTTTCTTTTTTCCCCTTTAGATCTATTTCACGCTTTGCGCTTTCTCGCTGTACTCCTTCCTCTCTCTCTCTTCCATTGAAGCGTACTCGAAATTCTCCATTGAAGCGGCTTCTGAGCTTTCTCTCCTCCATTGAAGCAGTCTCTAAGGTTAGATGTTTGTTTTTATTTAATCATCTAATTTTAATTTTGACAATCTAGTGTTAATCGTGTATTTAATTGTCAGTATATACTCAATTTAGGGTTCTTCGAAGTTGGATAATTGAACTATTTGTTATAGATACTCGAAGAATTTAGCGTAGTTTTTCGAGTCTAGTTTGATAATTGAGTCAATTTTGGTTGCTAATGTGTTGCAGGGTTTGGTTTTTGTAACTCTTTAATGTCAGGATGAAACCATGAAAATGAACCTTTTCTTCCTTAGTCTAGGGCGGGGGCCCCTCCTGCCCTAGCTCCGGGACGGACCCGGAAGCGACACAAAGTCAGGGTTTAGTCTGCTTGGTACTGGTTAATTACAAATATTTATTTTTGATCCGAATGAGCCACAAGGACAATACAAATGGGGATTTGAACCTGTGACCTATCGTACGCAAACCCTTGCCCCTTAGTCTTAACCACTAGGCCTAGACGTACAATTTGATCTCTATAGTTTCGGTGTAAATGATTAAGGGAGGGTAGAAGCTGAGAGCATTTGTGGGAATAATTACTGTGCTTTACTTGGGGTTTGTTTCGATGTTAGGGGATTGTTTAGATTTACGTGTCATTCACCAGTTCGCTAAGGCACTTACTTAGAGCATTCCCTCTCTTTTAATCTCAGTTAAATGGAAGAACTTCTATGTTACTAGTATCTTGTGGCATGTATTGGTTATGTAGGCTAAACATTTTTATTGGATAGTGTAACTGAAGCAGTATAAGTTGGGGTTTGCTTTGCTGCACGTGGGCAAGTGACTCATTCTCAGTGTTAAAGTTTTGTAGCATCAATTAATTTATCATCGAACTAGATCTTCTTACTTAAATTACTTGTCTTTTCTATAATGTGGTATGTCGAAGTGGGTTTTAGTAATCTTAGAATAGATTGGGGTTTTTTCATCTATTTTTTTTTTCCCGTTTATTGGCTTGTAATTTTTGCATGGTTTTTTCTAAAGATGGTATTAAACTGGTTAGTATTTAAGTCGAGCATGCTAATCTAATTGCTTACCTTTTCAGTGATTTAAGTCCAGCATATGAGTGGAAGATGGGAATGTTTTCGACATTATACTGTTGGATTTTGTACTAGCCCGTGAATTTTAATTGATGCTTATTTTACTAAACAAAGATCAGTGTTTTTTAAGTAATTTGAATCCGTTTGAGAAGGTGCTAACTTGTTGAAAGCTTATAAGTAAAATACTTGTTATTCCTCGATTTGTGATAGGTAATTTTGGTAAAATTAGACAATAACACTAAATGCTGATATTGGTAGCTTTTTTATAACAATAATTTAACTCTATATCTAAATGATGCCTTTTAAAATAATTATTCCAATTACTACCTCTAAAATCTAGAATTTTTAGTTTTAGCTGCCTCTTAATGGAATCAGTCTTATGCTTCGTCAAAGTGGGAGAATTAACCCACGTTTCTGTAGTTTTAGGGTAGTTATATAATTATAACCGATTAATTATAATGTGACTTGTAGGACTCGACACAACACCTGATGAATTTTTTAGTTGTTGAAAAGAAGTTAAGCTTCTGATTTACAGTATAAGATGAAAAACTGAAAATATTGTTGAAAAGGTGGTTATTTATATAATAATGCATATATACGTAATTGTTATCAAGTTTTTTTATTTGTTGTAGTCACATTGCCATTGAGCTACTTTTGCTTTTGGGGACAAATAACTTGCGAAATATCCGTAGTCTTTATTAAAATGTTGAAATGGCAGTTGATGACCTTCTTTGTGTTACCTTTCCTGCATTGTTAGAATGTTTAAGCGTTTTTTTGCAATTGGGAAGAAAATAAATGTTTATGTAAAGGGGGAGAATATGGTTGGAATCCTTGGGATTAAATTTTAGAACTTGCATCTTTGGTAGACAAGTTCTGGCAAAGGATTCTTGAATTGGGTCCCCTCTATAAATAGTTTTCAAACACATTTTGTTTGTCTATTATCTTGCAGTCGATGATTAATGGTTCGTCGGATTGAAGAGTTTTGGTAGATACAGAACCTTAAAAGCATTGTTTGAGGAATAATGGGGAATTTATTTCTGAATTGAGAGAGTACGGCGTTTCCATATTCATCGGGTTGTTTTTTTCGCAGATAAGAAAGGGAAAGGAATTGAGCAAGGGAGTCTAGGAGAAAAGAAAGGAATAACCCAAAATTTTCCTAATCTGATTGGTTCATGCCATAAAAGGAATATAGAGATGTCCCCCTTGATTCTGCTTTCTGTTTTTTTGTTTAACGTAGTGAAATTAATCCCAGATAAAGTCTTTTTCCTTTTTTTTATTTATTTTTATTTTATAATTCCAACCTAATTCAAACAATGATATTGTCACGCACCAATACCTTTCAAAATTAGGAATCAAATTTCTCACAACTCTCATCTAAAATCAAAATAAAAATGATAAAAACTTCATAGAAATACTAGCTTTGACCCTTACATTAGCAACACATGAAAGTTAAACACTCGTATAAAAAAAATCAGACAAATTCAGAGGGGAATTAATGAAAGAGATAGCTTTAATTGTTGGAGATTAGTTGTTGTTGAAGTTGCACCTTTGGAAAACAACGAAGTAGTGTTATTCCACGATTTTAGTTGAAGAAGAATGAGAAATGAAGGAACAAATAAGAGAGCGAAAGTCAATTATAGAGGGGGAAAGATGAAAAATTATTGGGGCTGATGAGAGATATCGTGGAGCTCTGCCGGGTCTTCACCAGAGTTTCAGGGGTGAATGGGTTTGGACTATGGAGTGAGAATGGAAGATGAGAAGTAGAGAGGATGGGTAGAGGGTAAAGAGGTAACGGGCAAGTTCCAAGTTGGGGAGGGAAACAAAACAGAGGGGAAATGGGAACTCCAAGAATTTAATAGGGAAATTCAATAAAATTACCCACCTAACAGCGATAAAGGGAAACAGGGTTTTAGACCACCTTTCCCTTTATTGATATCCACAAAACAAAGGACCTGTAAATGATCTTAGGGAGTTGATGTATGGGAACTATTTGCTGGAGTATTATGTAATCCTGGAAGAATAGGTATCTTTCCTTTCCTGAATAGGTGTTAGAATTTGTTTTTGCATGGAGCAAATCTTCTAGTATACAGGGTTATATTTTTAGTGCCCTGCTACCCTTTGGAAGATTTTAATCTAATAACTTTTAAAGGATTCAGGTCTTGGGTTTGCTTATTCACTTGGACTTTTTTTTTGGTTTGTCATAGTTATTTCTATCCTCTCGGTGATAATTCTCTTTGAGGTAGTGCAGTTAGCATTACAGTCTTTGGTTCATTTTAGCTGGGTATATGATAAATAACGACTTGAAGAGCAAAAGTGATAAGGTTGTCTCACGAGCTAGATACAATGATGGAAATCTGGAAATTGTATTTTTCGGCTTTAATTGGCTTTATGAATGTGTGTGAAGGATTTTTTGGATGGGGTAAAATTTCTGGAGAATATGCCAACTTTCTAAAGTATTGTTCTGCTTGAGGAGTAGGCATCTTGTGTATTGTTTTATCTAAGAAACTTTCTACCCTATTATTTCAAATATGGAACTCCTATTGTTTAATAACTTTCAAGGAAGATTGGAATGTACATACATAAACTTGAATATTTCTGTATTGAAGTTGCTTCTTGAGGTGGCGAGGCCTTTATCTTACTAGTCACTCTCTCCCCAGGTGTTTGTGTATGTGTGAGTTAAGTACTTGTGCAAGTACACATCATACTCTTGGTGGCCTTTTCTGTATTTCATATTATTGCATCATGGTTCTGTTCATGTACTCCAGTGATGGATTTGAAATGAGATTTCAAGCGTTATTGATGATATGACAATTGCATAGATATATACCTCAATGTACCATGAAAGATGTGTGTATTGCACATGTGATTTTGTGTATTACTGACATGGAACATTCAGTTACTTTTGAAATTGTTGTAATCTCTATATTGAGCAGTTTTTGTTTCTGTAATAGGTAGCCTTGTTTTGATATGCATGTAAGCTTCTGAAGATTTGCCGTTAGAATAATCTATGCCTGGAAACGAAGTTGGTGATAGGGTCCACAATTTCTTTGATCAAGGTAACTTGTCACAGGACCAACATCATACACAACTTGTTGCGGCTAACTGGCCAGTGTATAATAATAATAACAATAATGTTTGGGGTGCTAATGAGAGACAGACTGGCGGGCCCGTGAATTCTGGTTCTGAGAATTACAGTGCACAACAATCAGGTGACTTATATTTTTGCTACTCTTTTCCTACCTTTCTTGGAGGCTTGATTTCGTGTGGTCTTTTAGTTCTCTTCTTTGTAAGGACACCTTTCTCCTTTCGTAGGTGTTCATAAACTTTTTGTTTTCATATTGTGTAGACATTGAGAGGGGGCAAGGGAATCAGTTCTCACTGAGTTCACATGGGTTGAACTTTACGCGGTCAAGTTTGAGACCTGACTTTGTCAAAACTCCATCTCAGCTTCAGCAGCTTAATTTGAATGGATTTATGCATGCTTCTCAAGTTGGCCATACTAGGCAGAATGAGGCAAACTTTATGGGAGCGGATACAGAACCTGATCGACATAATTTAACGTCAAGGAGTCCGTCTGTTCCCGATTCACAGCAGAGGAGTGGTTCACATCATTCAAATTCAGCTGGCTTTGGAGGCTCAGAATCACCAATGAATTTTAATTTTCTAGGTGGTCAACAGCAAATGAACGGTCAGCAACCAGGAATGCTACAGTCCTTGTCTCGGCAACAGCCTGGACATAATGATGCTCAGTTGCAGCAGCAAATTATGATAAAACAAATGCAAGAAATGCAGAGGCAGCAACAGCTTCAACAACTAGAAGCACTACAAAGAAGTGGATCGGGCCATATTTCCTCCTTCCCAAATCAGACCACAGGACAACATCAACCAGCTATTAATGGTAATGCCATGCGCGATACGTCTAATTATCCATGGTCATCTCAAGTCATGGCTGGCAACGCAAATTGGCAGCAGCGTGGATTGTCTTCGTCTGTGCAAGGATATTCTAATGGATTTATGATTACCCCAGAGCAAGGCCAAGCTATGCAATTAATGGGCTTAATTCCTCAACATAATTCACAGTCTTTCTATGGGGTTCCGGTTTCTGGTTCGCGAAGTGGTAATGCATTCTCTCACAGCAACATAGATAAACCTGGACTACCTCAGGTTCCAGCTCCAAATAGTTCTTTTTCTGGCAATCAATTTGGTTCACTTGCAGAGCAGGTGGGTGTGAAGGATGGACCTTCAGTATTCAGATATGGTTCTGAAGGAAAAAGCTCTTTTGAGCAGGCCTCTAGTCAACGATTAGGGAATGTGGCTAATATGGGAGGCTCTACTCAGGTACAGCAGAGGAATGTGCCCATGTCAGAAGGTGGTGGACAAGGTTTTCCTGGTGGTTCAGAGTTGTTGATTGAAAAATCTGTAACTCATGCTTCTTCTTCACAGGGTGCGTCTACACATTCTGCTGTTGCATTAGATCCGACCGAAGAAAAGATTTTGTTTGGGAGTGATGTTAATATCTGGGAAGCATTTGGTGGGCCATCAGTTACAGGTAGTGGAGATGCCCCAGATCTCCTCGGCGGTCTTCCTTCAATGCAAAGTGGGACCTGGAGTGCTCTTATGCAGTCTGCCGTGGCAGAAACCTCCAGTACTGACGTTGGGACGCAGGAAGAGTGGAGTGGCCTAGGCCCTCAAAATCCCAGGTCACAGTCTGGCAACCAACACCCTACAGTTTTTCGCGGTGATGAGAAATCACAACCGGGTCCTCGACTTAGCAGCAGTGATGTGAGCACCCATAATTTAAACACAAGTCGTAATTATGTTAACAATTCTGGGCAACAGCAGCCATTTCTAAATCAGAAAAGAGATTATTTACAGACAGAAAGTCAAATTGCACAGGAAGGAAGGAGGTGGTTGGACAGCAACCAGCAGAAGCCACATGCTGAGGAGAAACAGGTGGTTGAAAATTCTAATTCTTCAAGAGACTGCTCCAGGTCAGATACTGGCTTCTGGAGCCATCAGCAAAATACGTTTTTGCATGACAACAATGGCCAACATTCCAGTAGACAAAGTCATTCGAATGTCATTGGATCTGTACCTATAAATGGTGGTATAACTGCTACAAACCAGGGTAACTTGCTTGGTGAACATCGTAACATGCAAGTATGCATGGATACAGGTCAGGGTGCTGCTATGAGGCCTGAGTTTGTCTCATATTCTATTGATAAAACGGGGAATTCACTTGTCAGTTCTAAAGATGATGCTGTTCCTCCTGGTCAGAACACTATGAAGGTCAACCTTGAATCCAACCAAAGGCTTCCTAATAACCATCATCTTGATTTATGGAAATCAGTCAATCCTACTGGAAAGTCTGGATTGGAGGTTTCAAGTAGGGACCAGCATAATTTGAACCAGGGACCCCCTATAGTGGAATCTTCAGATAATAGTGCTGATGACGGAGCTGCTGAAATGCACGAGACAGAAAATAGTGATAAAAGAGAGACTTCCAATGATAGCCACCGCAGCAATTTTCTCCATAATGCGCCAGTTGGTGGTTCGAGAGAGAATATGTGGTCAGATGCTTCTGAACGACGTAGTTTGCCTGGAGGCAAAGAAAAGTCGTCTGGTCAGGCTGGCAAAAGAATGCCTGTATCTAGGAAATTTCAGTATCATCCCATGGGTGATGTGGATATGGATTCAGATTCTTCTTTTGCAGCAAAACAAATTTTACATTCACAGCCCATGTCTCAGCAGCATCTTTCATCAGGAACCAAAGGTCAAGAAGCAAACCCAAGGTTTCATGGTCCATTGAGCACTAAATTTACAGACATGGAGGTTAGTTATTGGTTTCTTGTTCAGCAGAATTATTTAACCCATCCCTTTTAATGCATGCGCACGTAAATTCCTCCATCCGTATAAATATGTGTATAGTGTACAAGCCAGTTAATTTTCTTCCACTGCAGGGTAGGGTATCTAATTTTCATGGAACTGTTAACGTATCGCGTGGAGTTTCGTCTGGTGCTCTTCACCCTGGCTACTTACCTAATATGTCTGCACCCTTTGTCAGATCTGGTGAAATTTCTTCACCAAACCAACATATGGTACCAAGGTAATGCTTTTTTTGGATTTTTCTTCCTCATATCCTGAGAAGAAATTCTCAGGGAGTCAGGGCCTTTGAATTCCTGCTTCTTCCTGATTTCTTTTACACTGATTTGGAAAGTGAGCACACCTCCCTGGATCTTAAAATTATTGTGAAGTGTATGTATATTTTGATTTCTGGTATATTTTCCGACATTCTATTGTGCTTGTCTACCTGAGCAAGTTTCTGAGAATTTGTTTTTTTCTAGTTTTTATTAGTTTTGTTTGTTTTTCAAGTTACTTTGGGTTGCTTCTATTAATTCTTGCTGACACAATAATTGTTGCCGTAATTCTTGTATACTTCATTTACATTATGATATTGCTCAGTTATTAGAAATTTGTTCTGTTTCACTTAATTTGCTTTATTCATATTGCTCTACAAGCGAAGGGATATCTACATCGGTGATTGCAGTGAAAGACAGTAATGGGCCTAATGGCACTGGTTATGGACTGTTTTTTTTGTTCTGCCAGTCATGGAACTTCTAGTATTTTTTTCATGTATTATTTCCTACTTAGTTACTGGAAGGCAATTGCCTATGATTTATTTTGCTGTGGACCTTGTGGTGAATGTTAGTAAGCATGCCGGATTTATTTAATCCCTAAGTCATTTACGCACTGGTTTTTGTTACACTTTCTTATTTGCATTCTATTTTTATAATCTTGATGCCTTGTTGCAGTCAGAACATGCTTGAGCTTCTTCATAAGGTTGATCAATCCAAGGAGCAAAATGTTACCTCCCATCTCAGTTCTACTGATTATAATAAGTTTTCTGATGCATCCGCTGGTGGACCTTCTGGTGGACCTGCTGGGCCTAGTCAAAGTCAGTTCTCCACATCTCATGGTTTTAGTTTGCAATTAGCTCCTCCATCTCAAGGAATTACACCTTCAAATATTAATGCTGCTGCTCAAACCTCTTCAAGAACGGTTGATTCTCCCAGTTCAGGTCATGTAGCTTCTGAAAAAGGAGATAAAACACATGCATGGCTGCCTTCTGCTTCTTCTGCTCAATGCTTACCATCTTCACAACAGCATACTCAAATGGAATCTGGGAATGAAATTGCTAGTTTTGGAAATTCAGATGCTGTTTCGGTGCCTAACTTGGTAGGGAATCCTTCTGCTCCTTTGTCAACTGGTCCTCATACAAAAAATCCACTTCAGAGTCAGCACTTGGCTGCTCCTGGCGGAAAAATTTTAAGTGATCAATCTCCTACCATGTCTTTTAATAGGCATGCTTACCATGATACACAGTTAAACGATTCTCAACTTCACGTTATGACCAATCATGCCGTTAGTAATTCACACAACAGTTTGGTGTCTGGGAGAGAGATGAATCAATCTGGCATGAGAGCATTGGTGCATCAAATGCCAGCCGGCTTTCGTGCTGCTATGGCTGGGATGTCTAGGAAGGATAATCTTTTACCGCCAGGATCTAACCAATGGAATTCTCAGCAGCAGTTATTGGGGGCTCAAGCTTGTAATGCTCCTGAGTTAACCAAGTCTTTTCAATCATCTGGTGCTTTGGAAACCGCTTTTCCCCAACAGAAGGATGAGCAAGAAGGTCCGATAAGAGTTGATGCATTAAATTCTCAAAATACTGTAGGTGGGGAGGAGCTCCAAGCAGCAGAAAGACGACCTGTTACGAAGGCAGTTGGCCAATCTCAGGAAGAAGAACCTTCTGCAAGGCATCAATCGGATGCCTCTCCATCAAATTCTGCTGTCAGCCAAAAAGATCTTGAAGCATTTAATCATTTAGTTAAACCAAATAATATTGCACAGAACAGCTATTCCTTGCTGCATCAAATGCAAGCTATGAAGAGCATGAGTACAGACCCTAGCCATCGGGAATCAAAGAGATTGAGGGGACAGGATAGTGGTCTTGATCCTCAACAGATAAGACAGGGCCGACAGGTAGGAGAGCCTGGCACTGGTAATATGAATATTATGGTTAGTGACCCGTCAATGAGCCAGACCTCAGTTTCTGGCGTAGATGCCAAGATGTATAACTTTTCGCCTCAGCCAGGCAATAGGAATACTTCTTTTCAGTTGCCACATGGAACTGTTGCTTCCCAGGATATGCTCTCGTTTGGTCGTAGTGATCCTCAAAAATTTGCAACTGGAAATGTTGCTTGTAGAAGTGAGCATACTGGAATAAGTCCACAGATGGCCCCATCCTGGTTTGAGCAGTATGGAACCTTTAAAAATGGGCATTTGTTACCAGTGCATAATGTCCCTAGAGTTCCAATCATGAAGAATGTGGAACAGCAGTTCATCAGTGGGAAGTCTCCAAACAATTTGGTTGTACATAATTCAGTCCAGTTGGATAATGCTGTCACTGTAAGTGATCAGATTGCTAATACTTGCCAAACTGCAAATGCTTATACTCCTAATGAGCATGTCTCTTCTCTTAATGCATTGGTTCCCCGTGTCTCTACTCCAAATTTGGTGTCTGTGAGGACCAAGAAGCGGAAGACTGTGACATCTGATCTGCTTTCATGGAACAAAGAAATAGGACAGAATCTAAAGAGGCTTCAGAATTTGAGGTGAGTGCATTTGCATATTAGGATTAGGAACATGTCTTTCTTTCTAGTTTAGGTTTCTGCGTAAAAAAGTTTCACTTTGCCTAGATGCAAGATCTTAACAATTTTTTTTACCTCGGGATCTGGTTTATTGGGCTCTTTGCTTCTTTGGCTATGGAAAGTTCTTTAGCCCTTCCTTTTTTAAAAAAAAAAAATAATTAAAAAAAAAAATTATTCTCTGAAGTGTGTGTGTGTGGGAGGGATTTGGTGAGAATAGGTCCTTACGCGAGAACACCATACTTGTATGAGAACTGATGTAAAATTTAAAACATGCAAGTAAAAAATGTAAACATATGATTTTAAATTAAGAACAAAAGTTTCAAAATTTAATATATTATTTATAAGTAAAAGTTTAGTGCATCTAAATTAAGAATTAAAACATGTGAGTAAAACAAAATTTAGAACATCTAATTTAAGATTTAAAACATATTAGTACGTAGTAATATTTTTGTGGAGGACTATACGGAATTATCACTTTTGGTTCATATAGCCGACCACACTTATGGGATTAAGGCTTTGATTGATTGATTGAACATATTAGTAAAATGTATAACATGAGAGGTTAAGGTTGGAACATGTGAGTAAAAATTTAGAACATAAAAGTTAAATTTTAGAACAACTAGTATAAGATTTAGAACATGAGAGTAATGATTTTGAACATCTAATTTAACTCATTTACGATTTAGAATCTGTGAGTGAAAATTTAGAACACCTGATTGAATATGTAGAACAGATGTTTAAAACTTTAGAACATAAAGAGTGTTCTCACATACAGGATGGGTTTTCACGAGAGCCTTCCCCTATATATATATATATATATGTAATGTACTCTGACATTTGCTGAATCTTTTTATATTCAGTTCGGCAGAAGTAGATTGGGCTCAATCATCAAACCGTTTAATTGAAAAGGTATGCATGTTACAGTGATAAGCTCCACCGGATTCTTGTATTCCTTGTCATCATGAAGGAAAGTGACATCCTTGTTCTTGTGCAGATTGACGATGAAACTGATAACTGTGAAGATTTACTGCTGATGATTAGGCCAAAAAGAAGGCTAGTGTTAACCACACAGCTTATGCAACAAGTGTTTAGACCCCCTTCAGCAGCAGTTCTCTCACTTGATGCAAGTTCTAATTATGAAGTCATTGTGTATTCTCTTGCAAGATCTGTAGTAGGTGACACATGCAGCCTAACTTGTGGTGTGGAAAGTAATTCGTCAGTTGAAATTGAAAATCCGTAAGCCCTGCTCATGAATTCAGTTTTTTTCCCCCCATTTTTTTGTTCTTACTATTTTACCAGGCTCTTAAGCTGGTTTTAGATTAAAAAAAAATGTTATTCTACTAATATTTGACTTTTGTTATCGTGGTGTGCTTATAGCCGATCTGGGAAGGTGAAGCCCAAAGAGAGAATTCGAGATCAGTACTTTACAAAAGTTATAGAAGATTTTGCTACTAGGGCAAAGGAGCTGGAAAATGATTTATCAAGGTAACATTTTTGGCTTTTCTGTTCGTTTTCACTTCTGAGGTTATGGTGCATATTTTTTGGATCTTTTGAATAGCCTGCTTCTCTCTTTCTCTCTCTCTCTCTCTTTTTTTTTTTTTTTGGGCCTCGGTGAAGAATCTGATTACTATATCAAAAGGTCCTTATGGCAAATAAGCTGGCCTCGGCTACTCTTCGTGACATAGAATCAGAGAAGCTTCTTAATAGAATGGTCATTTGGCTCAATTAGTTCCTTTTTTCCCAACAAAATTGTGATTCTGTTCTGAAAGTCAATTTGTTACGCTGATGAACTCTTTTTGGGGTTGTACCTAATACTTTGTTTGTAATCTGTCTGCCATGGGCCCATGGCCTTTTTGATCTGTTGATTATTCTGGAGCTTGCTTGGTCTTCCATCAGCTTTTCTATGTTATCCAGCTTGTTTTTGTCTGCAGTTTTTAAACAAGTGTCCACATTATTTTTACTATTATTATAGTTTTCCTTTTGAAGTGACGATGCATAGAATTACCGAAATAAAAGATGAAATGTCTTCTTTATGTGTCATAGAATTGTGTACTACATATGGAGGAAGTAGTTTTGCTTAGATCCGTGTTGGTTTTTGTTAAATAGAAATGCTGTAATTTTATTCCATGGACATATATGTTATTAGCATTTTCTATATAGACTTGTCAAACAGGTTGGTTAGATATTAAAGCAGCTGCTTTAGGTTTAAGTCTAAGTGTAGATTGGGTTATTTGAATTTGGGCTACATAGTGCATGATTGCAGCTTAAAGTAATTGGTTTTGAGTTAGCTAAATGGTTAACTAAGGGGGTATTTGGTACGAAGATTGGAAATGGAAGGGAAAGGAAACAAATAGAAGGGGAAAAAGGAATTAATGAACTCGACCTTTTATTTATAATGTGAAATTTTCTAGGTTTGTTTAGTATAAATCATATACTTCGTAATTTGCTTTCTGCAATATCTCATATAATTCCTCGGTTTTTATTTACTTGCAACGCTTTACTTTGACATGCACTTTAATGAAGATATTAAGTTAGGTAAACGGACAAATTAATTGATAAAATTATACTATCAATAAGAAGCAAGTGATAGTTCAGTTGCTATGGTTTAAATTTTGTAGCTTAATTTGTTTGTTAGTCTAATCGCTTCCTTAAATAGCATGCCAAGGTGTGTTGCAAGTATAAAAAACAGGGGAAGTACTAAATAAATTCACTTGATCACATTGGTTGAATCTGAACAGATTTTTTTTGCTCATAAATTATTGGGTTGGTAAAATATGTGTATCAATTATACTCGGGAACCAATTTATCGGGCTAGTTTTAGTTGTTTTAAAGCTGGATCATGGGTTCTTTGTGGGCTTTTAACTGCCATTGCTTTTCTCTTTTCATGATTTTAATGATGATATGAGGGGTGAGGGCTAAGGGGTTTGCGCCAATTCCAGTGAAGTGCTGCATGTATCTTGACATCCTCACAGCCCACATATAGTAGGCCTATAGTTGTATTGTTTCATGCCTTATTGCTCATGATTGGCGTTGTTTGCAATTGCTCACAGATTGGACAAGCGTGCATCAATTCTGGACTTCAGACTGGATTGTCAGGATCTAGAGAGATTTTCAGTCATTAATCGTTTTGCTAGGTTCCATGGCCGAGGTCAAGTTGACGGGGCTGAGACCTCATTGTCCTCTGATGCAAGTGCGACGGTTCAGAAACCGTGTCCACAGAGATATGTTTCTGCTCATCCCATGCCTAGGAATGTCCCTGAGAGGGTACAATGTCTTTCACTTTGATCATCATTAATTTATTGATTTTCCTCCCGAATTGGGTCTATTGTCTCCACCAATCCCTAAATTTCACTTAAAAGTTCTGTTTCCTCACATATGGCGTTATGGCACTGTGCACCCAAATTAGAACCACACACCGATGAGGGCGGAGGACATGGACAGTAAGAATTCCTTATTTACAGAACAGAGGCTGTTTTATCTCTTCAATCTAAGGCAATTATGTTATTCTTGGAAAAAAAAAAATTAGTCACTGTAAATCTCCTGTGAAGTGGTAAAAGCTAAAGTTGCCCCCATCTGTGTTTTTTGGGCATACAGGGAGGAAAAAACCCACCCTGGTTGTTAGAAAGTGTTTTAAAAGTAGATAGCCTAAGGTTAGCAAATTTATATATATGCTTGTTCTGATGCCTTTGGAGTAAATTTCTCGGCCAGTTCATGGTGGCTTCGATATTAATCTTCATTTGGCCTTTTATTTTTTTTTATTTCCCCCCTTTTTTTTTCTTTATCAATTTTTTTTCTTCTCAGTTATGTATGATGGATTAGATTTGCGGATGCTAAGATTTTGTTGGTTGTATAAATTAAGCTGCAGTTGGGGTAAAAAGGCGCTAGGGTGGAATTAGGCGGTGTTGGGGAAGTGTTAGGTCTGTAGAAATGGCAGATGAAGATTTCTGACATGTATGTTGCCATATGTAAAGAACTTGAAGATGAATGATTAATGCTCATTTTCATGAGATTTTCAACTCTGATTATGTGAGTACGTTGCCCTCTTTTACTACTGCAACCAAAAATAAGAAAGTACTCCATAGTAATTTTTTTATTTTTTTATTTTTTTTTATTCTGCTTCCATTCGAGTTTTTGGAACATATCTTCCAGGATGTTTGACATTCAAGCTACAAAACAGTGTCCTGTCTTATTGTTTTTTAGAGGGTCCTGCCAAATGTAAAACCACTTTCGTACTAGAAAATGGACTCCTTTCATCTCATGTTAGTTGTGGCGAATCGACCTTTTGGCTAAGATCAAGTGTAGGATTATTGGTTTACTTCGAGTACGGAGAAACAATAATGTTGCAATTAATTTGGGGCAAGGAAAACGCGACAATTGATTTGAGAGTATAAAATGTTGTACGGATAAACAAGTGATGTTGAAAGGGGTTCTGAATCCTTGTGATGTATGACTAGTACTTATCGAGTTATCGTCACTCTTTTACATTTCTTTATCAGAGTAGACATTATGTGAGATGTGTCTCATGTCTCTTTATCATTTTGTTGAGAAGGATTTTAGATTAGGATTGATTGTGTACTTATTGTGACTATTTATCTCAGATATTGGATGTTCGATCTTAGATTTATCTATCTCCGTCTATCACCTTCCCCTTGAATCTCCTTAACAACATATATTAGAGTTTGGCTGATTATATTTGTTAATATTGTATTTATGTTAAATTTATCTTGTTAGGAATTTTAGGCAAGTTATGTTTCCTATTGTATTGTGTATATATATGTGATTATAATGAATGCAAAGGTTAAGCCTTTTTCTCCACAATATTCTTGAGTTTAACAACATACTTGTTCATTTATAGAAATTTTAGTTTTTCTCTAATGATTCAAAAACCTAAAACAGATTCATCCGGTTGTAGACAATCTTCGCGTCCATGGCAGGGTAAATATGATCTCAACCTTGCCATGTCCTGCCTCTCTGTTGTCTCGCCTAATGGCTCATTTACTTTAGTCATAAAAAGTTAAAATATGCAATTTTTTTAGGCAAATTAAAATATGCAATTAGTTATTAATTAGAATACTAATAAACTATTTGAGAATTTTTTCCAAAAGGAGCAATAAACTATTTGACGAAAGAGAAGATAGTAACAAATACTTGTTTGTTTTTTGCATTTTTGAGTTCATGGTTTAATAAGTTGTACTGGTTGATAGAGAGGGAATTAATGTGGTTATGCTTGTCATAAATAAGCGACAGAAGAAGGGACATAGAGATTGGGTAAAGATTTGAAAATTTTGACACAAGTACTTTCAACTTTTAATCATCATCTCAAAATAATCTCAATTTAACAACTTTTAATTATTTTATAATAATCACAATTTTTAGTTTAAGGAGATTTTTATATAAGTTGGAATTATTTAAGAATAATCAAAGATGATTGTTAAAGGTGGTTAAAAATGAAATTGTTCTTGGCAATTTTTTCAAAAATGTTTAAAATTTTGGTTTAAACATGTTATTAAATTGTAATCTAATTTTAATCGGATATAAGTAGATCGGTAGATATAAGCATACTATTTGAAAATATTGAAAAAAAAAACCCTACCCTAGCTAATACTCCTATTTTTATTGACAAAATTAGATAGAATAACACAAAATTCGTGGTTGTATTCAACAACATAACCTTTAAGTGGAGCAATGAACAACACCTTAAGAGGTGGAAGCGTTTGATCATAAATGATTTATAGCATTGTAAATTCCAAAACAAAAATCTGAAAGCATTAGGTTTTCTATTATTATCAAATATTTTTTTTCTTATCTCTCCTTGAATCCAAATGTTGTCAAACCCGTGAAAAATCACATGTTTTCTCCACATTTAAAAAATTATAGGCTTGAAACATTCAAAAATTGAAACAATAATATGAGAGTTAACAGTTATACGAAAAAAAGTAGAATTATATATTGGGTATTGAAAGTAATTGTTTGAGGAAAAATCAACACTTCATATGTGTCAAAAAAAAAAACCGAAGAAGAAGAAAGATCTGTTAGAGCAAATGGTTGATAATTGAAGTAATTAGCAAGAACAATTAAGAAATTTGATAGTAAAAGAGACAAGAAATTGGAAGGTGGGAAAATCCTTCAAGCAATTACTTGAAGACTATAAAACCCACCCAATAATAAGGAGAATGATTGTATTGATTATAATTAGTGTTTACAAGATTAATCTCTCACTAATTTCCACTCTAAATCACAAGGGTTTCAAGAACAAGAACCCTAACTCTAATTGTGTTTCACTCAATTTGGGGATAATGAACAAAATAACCCTTAATGGGTATTTATACCCTCGACGGATTTGGACAGGGTATCACGTAGGCACGGACGTGCCAAATATGGCACGGACGTGCAAGCCCAGATAACTCATTCCAGTAGCTACTGCTCGTCTGGAACTGCAGCAGCACGGACGTGCCATATTTGGCACGGACGTGCATCCCCTGTTCGCATCAGCACAGACAACTCGTAGTAAAACAGCTATAACTTCCTCGTTTCTTATCGGAATTAAGCTTATGACCTATCATTGAAAAGCTCTTGAAACAAGCTTTCACCTCCAACTTGAATCACCTCAAAACTCCAAGTAGTTTGAGAGATATGCCCAGTTGAAGTTGACCCATCCAATGCTTCCTTGCTTAACACAAGTAATTCATCCCCTTAGCTTATATGCCAAGCCTCGATTGATTCTCGAGTCACATTCCAACAATTCTCCACCTTGACAAGATAATCAATCATGTCAAGTAACCACAACAACCATCCGAAAAACAACGGATGTAACCAACATCTTCAACAAAGATGAAACCACCTACAAAAGGTGTAACCACCCTTACAAGGGTGTCAAAAACAACATAGCTAATAACAACCAACCAAGTCTGAGAAATGCTCAAACTTTGCAACCGGCAAAGGCTTAGTTAACATATCCGCCGGATTCTCCAAAGTATGCACCTTCCCTAATGCTACCTTGCCACTAGCAATAGTATCTCGAATATAGTGATACTTTACATCGATGTGTTTTGTCCTCCTATGAAAAGAATTTTGATTTCTGGCCAAGTGAATAGCGCTTTGGCTATCACTATGAATCATAGGAACACATCTCTCCGACCTCAACTCTCCAAAAAAGCCACCAAGCCATTGGGCTTCTTTAAACCCCTCCGTCAAAGCCATGTATTCGGCTTCCGTTGTTGATAAGGTGGTCACTTCTTGCAATGCCGACCTCCAACTAATAGCCGAACCACCAAGGCAAAACACATACCCCGAGGTGGACTTCCGATCATCAAGGTCACCAACATAATCGGAATCCACATAACCAATCAAGCCATCTCCATTCCGCCCATACTCAATACAAGTGCTAGAAGTACCCCGTAAATACTGAAGGATCCACTTGACGGCTTGCCAATGTGCCTTTCCGGGATTTGCCATGTACCTACTCACCACGCTTACGGCTTGAACAATGTCCGGTCGAGTACAAACCATTGCATACATAATGCTCCCAACCGCATTGGCATAAGGAATGGATGACATGAACTCCTTGTCTTCCTTGGAATTTGGAGAATCCAAGGATGACAATCTGAAATGAGATGTTAAAGGAACGGAAACGGGATTAGCATCAATCATATGAAATCTCTCCAAGACCTTTTCAATGTACTTTTCTTGGGATAAGTACAAACTCTGTCTCTCACGATTTCTTATGATCTCCATGCCGAGAATCTTCTTTGCCGGCCGCAAATCCTTCATTTCAAATTCCCCCTTCAACATTTCTTTCACCTTCTTGACCTCAAACATGTCTTTTGCCGCCACAAGCATATCATCAACATATAGAAAAAGATACAACAAAGAACCATCACTCACCTTCTTCAAGTATACACAACTATCATAGTCACTTCGGGAGAAACCATGCCCCAACATACATTGGTCAAACCGTTTGTACCATTGCCGAGGTGATTGTTTCAAACCATACAAGGACTTCTTCAACAAGCATACATGCTCCTCCTTACCCTCAACAACAAAACCATCCGGTTGCCGCATGTAGATTTCCTCCTCAAGCTCTCCATGCAAGAATGCGGTTTTCACATCTAATTGCTCCAACTCCAAATCATGCATAACAACAAGAGCAAGTAGTGAACGAATAGAATTGAAGTATGCCTTACCACCGGTGAGAAAATTTCATTGTAGTCGATTCCCGGAACTTGGCTAAAACCACGTGCTACAACTCTTGCTTTGCACCTTGGCTCCTCAATTCCCGGAATTCCCTCTTTGTACTTGTAGACCCATTTGCAATCAACAATTTTCTTGCCCCGTGGTTTCTCTACAAGACTCCATGTTTGATTCTTGTGAAGAGATTCCATCTCTTCTTCCATG
Source organism: Chenopodium quinoa (assembly GCF_001683475.1). Classification (NCBI taxonomy): domain Eukaryota; kingdom Viridiplantae; phylum Streptophyta; class Magnoliopsida; order Caryophyllales; family Amaranthaceae; genus Chenopodium; species Chenopodium quinoa. The sequence continues at coordinate 5,740,645 of NW_018744626.1, read as the reverse complement.
GCTAATTTCCATCTTTTGGAGTCAACACACTCCATTGCTTCGGTATATGAAGATGGCTCAATATCGACTACATCACTAGCAACATTCAATGCATAGACCGCCATCTCCTCAAAATCGAACCGGACCGGGGGCTTTATAGGCCTCTTAGCCCGTCCATGTGCAAGACTTGTTTTTTGCACTTGGTGGGAAGATTGTTCCTTCCTAGGGGTGGTGGCCTTCCTAGGGGAGGAAGTGGAAGGAACATCTCCACCTTTTTGTGGTGTCTTTACACCACCATCATCATCAAGAACTTCATCAACCTTCTCACGAGTATCAACACCGTTATCATTCTCCACCTCCTTCTCGGCAAGCTCAAAAGAAGAAGTATCACCCTTTTGAAGAAATACGAACTCATTAAAGGTAACATCTCGGCTAGTGATGATTCTTGATGTGCTAGGGTCCCAAAGTCTATAACCCTTGACCCCATCCGTGTATCCTAAGAAGATACACTTCTTTGCTCTAGGCTCCAATTTCCCGTCATTCACATATGCATAAGCCGGGCAACCGAAGACTCTCAATCCGGAATAATCTCCCGGCGAACCCGACCACATCTCCTCCGCCGTCTTTAACCCTAGAGCGGTGTGTGGTGATCGGTTTGCCACATGAGCCGCCATTTTCACTACTTCGGCCCAAAATCCCTTGCTTAGCCCCGCTTGGAACAACATACACCGAGCCTTTTCAAGCAAAGTCCTATTCATCCTTTCTGCCACTCCATTTTGTTGTGGTCTACCGGTACAAGTGCGATGACGAGCAATGCCAAGTTTCTTGCAAAACTTGGTGAATTCTTTCTCCACAAACTCAAGGCCGTTATCCGTTCGCAACCTCTTTATTTGCCTTCCGGTTTGCTTTTCAATCAAGGTTTTCCAATCTTGGAACTCATCAAAGACTTTATCTTTGCTTTTCAAGAAGAAAACCCACACCTTGCGTGAATAGTCATTAATAAAGGTGAGCAAATAGCGGCGACCACCCAAGGATGGCTTTCTAGAAGGACCCCATAAATCCGAGTGAATATAATCAAGTGTACCCTTGGTTCTATGTGTGGCCGCCTTGAAGCTAACCCTTCTTTGTTTCCCGAACACACAATGCTCACAAAATTCCATAGAACCCGTAGCTTGATCACCCAATAGACCCCTCTTGGACAATTCCGACAAACCTCTTTCACTCATGTGCCCAAGCCTCATATGCCACAACTTCGTATTATCGGACTCAGACATTGACGAAGACACCGTCGATGCTGAACCCTCAACCGTCGACCCGATTAACTCATAGAGTGAGCCAATCTTCTTGCCTTTCATCACAACTTGAGCTCCCAAAGCAACCTTAAGCTCACCCTTTTCAAGAGTGCACCGGCAACCATTGCTATCCAAAGAGCCCAATGAGATCAAGTTCTTAGTCATATTCGGAACATGACGCACATTTGATAGAGTGCGGAACATTCCATCAAACATCTTGATCCTAACCGTCCCAATCCCCGCAACCTTGCAAGCCGCACTATTGTCCATTAGCACCAGTCTACCTTGAACACTATCATAAGTAGAGAACCAATGTCGATTGGGAGTGATATGATAAGAACACCCCGAATCAAGTATCCATTTGTCATTGGACCTTGAATTCGATTCAACCGCAAGAAGAATTGAATCATCACTATCACTATGAGCCACCGCCGCCGAATCGTCATGGTAAGATGTACTAGAAACACTCTTACCTTTATCCTTTTTCCCCTTCTCCGGGCAAAACTTCCGAATGTGGCCTTTCTTACGGCAAGCATGACAAACAACATTTTTTAAGCTTAGATTTTGATCTAGACTTAGAAGTACCGGATTTAGCACCGAAATTGTTCCTCTCCTTTGGTCTACCTCTCACAACAAGACCCTCACCACCATGAATAAGGTCATCATTTATAGTTAATTGATTTTCAATTAACTCCCTTTGCAACAATGCACTCCTAACATCCTCAAGTGACAATTCATCTCTACCATACAAAACTGTCTCTCTAAAATGCTTATAATCGGGAGGCAATGGACACAACAAACGTATAGCTAAATCCTCATCATCTAAAGTAACATCTATATTATGCAAGTCCATAACTATAGAATCAAACTCATCAAGATGAGATTTCAAGGATTTACCTTCTTCAAGTTTGAGGTCATGTAGTTTGCTCTTCAACAAAAGTCGATTGGTTATTGATTTTGTCATATAGAGCGACTCAAGCTTCAACCATAACCCCGCCGCCGTTGTTTCCTTCGCTACCTCCCTCAACACCTCATTAGAAACACTCAATTGAATCAAGGAGAGAGCTTTCTTGTCTAACTTTTTGAACTCCTCCTCCGACATATCCGAAGGCTTCTTCTTAATCCCAAGCATTGCCTCATCCAAGCCATTTTGAACCAAAATGGCATTCATCTTCAACTTCCATAACCCAAAGTTGATTGACCTATCAAATTTCTCAATATCAAATTTTGAACCTCCCATGGCCAAAATAGCTTCAGTTATCAATCAACCAAGAACAAGCCCTAATTTTTTACCCAAGGATCTAACCTAGCTCTGATACCAATTTGTTAGAGCAAATGGTTGATAATTGAAGTAATTAGCAAGAACAATTAAGAAATTTGATAGTAAAAGAGACAAGAAATTGGAAGGTGGGAAAATCCTTCAAGCAATTACTTGAAGACTATAAAACCCACCCAATAATAAGGAGAATGATTGTATTGATTATAATTAGTGTTTACAAGATTAAACTCTCACTAATTTCCACTCTAAATCACAAGGGTTTCAAGAACAAGAACCCTAACTCTAATTGTGTTTCACTCAATTTGGGGATAATGAACAAAATAACCCTTAATGGGTATTTATACCCTCGACGGATTTGGACAGGGTATCACGTAGGCACGGACGTGCAAGCCCAGATAACTCATTCCAGTAGCTACTGCTCGTCTGGAACTGCAGCAGCACGGACGTGCCATATTTGGCACGGACGTGCATCCCCTGTTCGCGTCAGCACAGACAACTCGTAGTAAAACAGCTATAACTTCCTCGTTTCTTATCGGAATTAAGCTTATGACCTATCATTGAAAAGCTCTTGAAACAAGCTTTCACCTCCAACTTGAATCACCTCAAAACTCCAAGTAGTTTGAGAGATATGCCCAGTTGAAGTTGACCCATCCAATGCTTCCTTGCTTAACACAAGTAATTCATCCCCTTAGCTTATATGCCAAGCCTCGATTGATTGTCGAGTCACATTCCAACAAGATCAATAGGCCAAAAAATTAGAACCAGGGAGAAGGAAAGACAGAAAGAGGTGTAGGCAAACTCATTAACAAAGTTTTTTAAAAAAAATAGAAAAATGAAAAGAAAATGGAAGGATATAAACAATCGAAATTACAGAGTAGATGCCAATGCTAACTACTCCGTAATAACTTTGGCAGAGGTTTTTGGTTCAGCCTAAAACCGTAAGAGAAGCTTGAAACTGTTATACATCTCCATTCTCCACATAACTGCCTAGATAAAATGCTGATAAGGAGCGCGAAAGAATAGAGATCTGAGAACATTGTATTTTTAACACGCTAATAGGCAATAAACAATGGTGATGATTTTAACTGAAATAAATTAGCTGACATCCGTAAACAAGGAGAATAATAACATAACACGCGAGAACAAAAGAATAACATCAAGGCAACACAAATATTTGGCCTAAGCTTTCTTAATCTTTATATATGACCTTATGACCTATACACTTCATCATAATCTCTTTCCTGTAAATGTCAGCATCTGAAAGGCTCATGAAAAGCTCGTTCGTAGTTCCTCCGCAACAATTATAAATATTTCTTCCACCCTGATGAAAGTCATGAAACACATCAGTATGCTTAGATGATTTCTACAAGCTGCAGGAAAAATAAAATAATTTTATAAGAGTAGGATGTCAAAATCCTTGGGAAATGGTATTAGATAAAGAAGCTAATATTCCCTAAAACCCAATGCCTAACTAGGAGGTGACAAATTTATCAGAGGGGGAAAAGGAAATACCATCCCACCAAAACTGGAGACTAGATTTGAAGGAGAAATGGAGCTCCATCTTCCCCACTCCTTCTGCCTCTTTCCTTTCCCTTCTATCTCGCTCCCCAAACAAAGAGCTAGGACTTTTCTAAGCTAGTGTGGCAAGAAGTAATATGACAAATCTTTTACTAACTTCAACTCCACTACAAATCATTGTGAGATGACATGGTGCATACATGTAAAATTGGTTTTTGCAGGTTTCACTTCTAATAACCCTTATTGCTCTCTTGTGGTTTGTGAGAGTGGGTAAAGCTCATCTTAAGTTCCTGTCAAGTTACGCAGGAACCTGAATGAACCTATGAAATTATCAATGTGATAGCTATATTAGCATGTAGGTGTTTTAGAAAAGGGGGTGATTGGCTCCTCTAGGAGAGTAGAGGGGTAAGCTCAGATTCTCAGGCTCTATTTAATTTTTTACTAGCCTTAATCACCAATGTAAAGTGCTGCTTTCGTCCCATGATCAACTTCCTATAAACTTTTTGGGATATTCATAAAAAAAAAATCTTTCTCAATTTAAATACTTGCTCTTACCACTTTTCTCTCGCTATCCACTTTCAAAATTTCCATTCTACCCTGAACATTTTTCTTATATCTTAATGCCAATTTGATGTGCATAGTAAAATTATGGGATGGAGAGATTGATGACATTTCCAATAAAATTAATACGGAGAAATTCAACATCGCCCTGTTTGATCCTATGAAAAAGTACAACCCACCCCCTCTGCATACATATGTTAATAAAAGCAAGAGTGACTGGTTATAAACTTTTGGTTTTCTTTACGTCCTTTCTTTCATATCTACAGTAGTAGTATACTTTACCTGGATGTATCTATATTGACCTCTGCAAGCCATGTTGTGAGATAGACCTGTCACAGAAAGATAAACACTAGAAATCAAATTTATAGCACTCCTATACTAAGTTCATCCCTTTAGATCAGTGTTCACAATAGCATGTAAACACAAACTGTGAAATTAAAATAAAGCAATATGGCACCTACACAAATAAATATAATTGTCATAAGTAGCATCACACACCATGTTACATATAGCAGCAGTGGCTTAGAATCTGGTGCATTAGCCATTAGGAGACAACCATTTTTTTTAAAATTATAATAGCAAAGTAACCAAGTGCTTCCTCAACTTCACTAAAATTGCAAAACTTGAATAAAGCACATATCTTTAGGCAAGTGGTGAGAGGCAAAGCAACCAATGTGATTATACAGAAGTAAGAAGTACAAAGCATATATTACAAGGAAGATATTGTGAAGGGGATAGGCAAAGTATGAATAAACGTAATAGATTAACTTGATAAATTACCAAAAAGAAAAGTGCTAGGATTTTTTTTGAAACATTGGAAAGTAGTAAGTGTGCAAATATAGTGAAACGGAGGAATTATAAGGTACAATTAAGAGTACATACTTTAGACGATGTCGCAACAATCAAGTAGAGTGATAAACACTAGTGTATCCTTCCTTTCTCAAGAAATTAGTCACCTTAAAATATCTTAATAATCTAAAAGTCTGCTAATTGGGCTATATAATGATTTTTGTACTTCTAATTTACCAGGAAGTCTACATAGTTCACTGGGTAATATGGTTATACTGAGGGATCGGGCTGTCGAGGGGTAGAGGAATTAGCATGGTGGCACACTTTCAGTGCTCTATAACCAATGCAAGCCCTTGGAGTAGGGAATAACCTAAAACCTGACCTATTATGGCACTAAGAAACAAATTACACTAAATTAATTGTCCACTACGTTCAGTAACAGAGCTACAAGAAAAAGGCATGAGAGAACTGCTAAGACTTCAGCTACACAAAAATCTCCACACTAACTGTAAACTTATAATAACACATGCCTAATACCACATAGATTAGAGTTATTTTCTTCAGAGTCAGGACAGGTAAAAGACTTTGAACTTGACACTTGACAGTTGACAGGATACCTATCATTTACAAAATTACAAAATAAATAATCATAATTGCAGTCATTCCAGGCATACGTTTACATGTTATTTTGGTTCCATCATACCTGCAAAACATCGTGGCTTGGATTTTTCTCAGACTCCACAGTCAAAGTTTTCGATTGCCACCCACTTATTTTGGGAAGAAATGGCTCAGCAGTATCTTTTGAGTACAAGTTGCACATGTTCGATTCATTAGTTTCACCATGATAAAGTTCATCTTTCCAGGACAATTGATTGAATTGCTCTAATTCTGGATAGCTCTTGGAGAGCAGCTCAACTACAAGCAGACGCTGTTGACACAAGTAAAAAATAAAAAAGTAACACAGAAAATGAAGAGGTAATGTGAATTCTATATTAACACAATTACCTTCAAAACAAGCTCCTGTTTGAACATTTCGACAAGCTCCTCGGCCAACATCTCTAAAATACAAGTGCTAACACTTATCAGATATGACAAGATTAAGAAAAGATAGCACAATTTTTTTTAGTATCATACATGAAGAGTTTAAACATATCATTCCACATTAAAAAGTTTAAATCAAGAAAAGCAGGATACATGAAATCTGGCACATTCATACTAGTGTCTAAATTGGTCCTGTTAACATACAAGGAGTGTCAATGTGATGTACTGTATGCAGTGAGCCAGTGAGTGTGTTAGTGAGACGTTCTGCAGAGTCAAGTTGGGAGCCAAAGTTTTGGAAATCCATATTTTGTGCAATTGAACAAAACATTCACAAAATCTTAGTATACAACTGAGATCATGGCATTATGAAGGAAGAACAAAAGCTGAAACAAATTAATTCTTACTCTACAGACTATTAAAAGCCGAATCCATCCGGGGAGCCATAGAGGACCAACTTATTCATTACATGCATAAGCTTTCTTCATGATAAGGCAGAAAACACCCCCTTCAGCTTGAAAGGCTCAGCATGAGTTTAAGTACTACGTACAAAAGATGTCCTCATTGCATTTTGTCCAAATTGCCCCCTCTTTATGAACCCCACTACATGATTTTAGGACAATTATAATGGTGATTATAAATAAGCAAAGATCAGTCTTTTCTTTACTTAATCTCATGCTGTGCAGGGTGGAGGAGGAGATATAATTCAAACCCAGTGCCCCGAAGCAGGAAGGTTGATGTCTAACCACCACACCATTCCTACAATCCACCGAGTAGGTACTAAATTGTGTAGAGATGTGTTCAGTCTGTCTGCTATGTTACAAAAATGAATCTTCAATCTGTCCACTGTCCAATGGCGGAAGTAATATTTTGCTTGGAAAGAAGGTTTCAAAGATCTGAACAGTCAAGTTCTCAACCAATATCATTCAGCTAGCTCACTGATACTTGATACCGTATCAAGAAACTAACTTTCAACAGAGCATGGATGAATACTAAATTGGTTGACTTTATGCATCCACTAAATCAAGGACAAAAGATGATTATATAATGAACACTGGAAGTTAAATAGGAATGTAACAGCTCTAATATTTGCTCAGATGCAATCCCCCCAAAAGCAATACTTAATTATTGAATAAATAGACAATGTAGTATATGCTCAGTTTGCTCATAACAAAGTAGACAGTGACATTTAGATAAAAGGATGTGTAGTTCTATCAAATGTTTATAAGTAAAGCATAAAATCTGAGTCCTAAAGTAGAGAATACATTGCAAAAAATTATGTTCTATGGAAGAGGGTAATCAGAAGAAGAAAACAGCATTGTCAGCATTAATGACTAATTGACACTATCAGCATTGATGCCTACACTGAGCAGTCCTTGAAGGATTTAAGTTCAAACTTCAAAGCTTGCTATTTGTTATGCAATGGCAAAATAAGAACGAGTATAAGAGCAGAGGTAGATTTTATCTGATATTATAGTCAGTGATAATCGTGAATAAACACCTCTACCACATTTCCCATATTCCCTACATGAGACCAACTACAGGAAAAAAATTAGGAAATAAAATTCACAACTTAAAAAAAAAATAATAATAATAAAATAAAATAAAAAATAAGTGTTGTTTACCAAACCTTTCCCAGAAAACAAACTTTAAGCCAGTAATCTAGGATTTGTAAGACAATTAGATGAAAAGGCTGATTCATTAGGACAATCTTCTCCCACACATCATGTTGATCTTCAATCAGTGAATTAAACTAGGACTTGTGAGCAACACATCTTACTCAACCACCCTAACCTCTCCATAACAACATATCTTGAGTAAAATCATTTTTGTCTTTTAAATCTCTTTTGTTACCAGTAACACACAATAATGAACAAATACAATTGCAAATCAACAATGATATCTAGCTGACATCATTACTAAAAAACTCCATCAGTAATATATTTGAAGATAGTCCTGCTCGCTTTCTATGGAGCTCAGTCATTTTCCATTAACATGTACAATGACATGAATTGCTAAGTAGAGGTCAAGATTTTGCACAAGGATATTATATTTTTATTAAACTCCATCGAAAAAAAATTAACAAGCAGTAAGGTATATTAGCTAAAGGTACTTAAACATGGAGTTGTTAACCTCCAATTTGTAAATCTTGCATAGGAAAACCAACAATTATCAACATACCAAATGCAGAGACAGACAAAAAAGTGACAACTGGAGCTCCTCCACCATCACCAGTATCATTGCTATTCTCTGAAAACATAGAATACTGTACAATGGCACTGCCAGTAGTTGTCTTTGAAAAGCATCTCATCGATTTGCTCAAAGTCACCATGTCAATCACAACTGCAACCTGCAAAAATGTCATCCAACGATAGTTATAAACTTAAGTTACAGACATCACTCTTGATAGCATTTCCGTTGAAGATGATTAATCCCAGAAGGCTACCACCAATAATCTGACAAAAATTAACAATGACGAAAAACACCCAACTCCAGCAACAAGCTGCATATCTTAGGGATACAGCCTATGGAAAGTTTCAAACTTACACCTTAAGCACACCTTAGGCAGGGAGGGGGGCATCTTCGGGTTTGATTATTGCTCTTCTTAATTGACATAACAATATTCGTGATTCTTTTTACATGACATACCAATATTCATTTGCTCTTGATGCATATACTCTCTAGCTAATTCGGAGGATGAAAAATCAAGATCTTCTCACTTCAACTTATTACAAAAACTTGTTGCTTATTCTTATTAAAATCATACCACATAAGCCCAAACCAAATTTTTGTTTATTTCCATTTGCTTATTGCCATATACCTTTAATTTGCATCAATTAAAGTTATGAAATTTAGATATATGAATACACATTATTACGGATCTAACACGATCTCGCTGGATAAAGTTTACTCTTATTTATTTTATACTTCCTTTGTTCCTCAAATATTGCAACAATTACCAGTTTAGGAAGTTTCAAAAATATTGCAACATTTTCCTCTTTGAACATGTTTTCTCTCTTTATCTCTCTCATCACATGGGCCCCTCCCCATGTAGATATAAGGGGAACAGAGGAAGTATTTTTTTTTATTATTATTATATCAATGAAAAAGTACATTCAAAGTTGAGTTAAATCACAATTACAACCACCTCATAATTGAACACCTTTTTTAAAAAAAATGAACACCTTATTTTAGGTGAAGAGAATACATCCTTGATCTTGAAAACATACCATAGCCTTGTAGGATGATAAAAGTTGGTTGCGTTGAAGCTCCTGACATAAGTTTTAAAACAATATCAAATTAGAGATACTTCCAACAACAACCCCCCCCCCCAAAAAAAAAAAAAAAATATCTATTTTGGGTGAAGAAAAACTGTTCATACATTTTCCTTTACATGAAAATGATTAATAACAAAAAAACAAGTTAAAAGTCCCCTTGTATACATACTGTCATTAATTTAACAGTTTAACCAAATTTATAATACAGAGTATATACTTGCTATATCCTCACTCAACTTATGCTGAAAGCTTAGCCTTAAAAAAAAAAAAAAAAAAAAAAAAAGACTCATTCTACTAACCAGCTGCTTAAGCAATTTAGAACAAGCCTTTTTCCGTATATTGGGCATATTATCCAAGACACCCAAATCCATAGCATCCATATATCTGCATGAAAACCCAAATCATCTTAATTCCTAAAAGTGGTTAAAGATTTCTGTTCAGATAAATTTCAATGTCATATCTCAAATGTATTGACTTAAAAATGTCCATCAGTTTTGCATGCTGACATAGACAGCGTGGATCAATCAATAATTGATAAATCATTGTTTGATGCACTTGACCCCATCCTATTGAATTGAAAATACAACTACAGTCGAAATAAGGAAACTATAAAGAAATGTTTAAGAAAAATAATAGAAAGTGGGATTATATTATAGTACCTGATAGAGAGGTAAGAGTTAACAAGAGAGGTGGCATGGGATCGCCCTGAAGCAATAGAAGAGCGCCATTGATCTCTACAGGAGGATAATTTGGACCACTGATTTCGGAGATTTCTCTGAGCTTGTGGCCTCCATAATCTCAGCATTGAAGGAGAAATTTCAGGGGTTTTTGGTGTTTGAGGTTGGAGACATGAATATGAATGTGTCGTGGTTGTGGAGGAGGTTGTTCCAGAGGTGGAGGGGGAGGAGAGAGAAAGGGATGCTATATCTGCCATTGGAACTCAATCACTCTTGCTCTGCTTCCCACTTTTCCGGTAGGGTTTTAAGGAGTTTTTCCAGTACAAGGATGGGACTAAGGGAACGGAGAACAAATCAAGAAATACTCCCTCCGTTTTTCAAATATTGTTCCATACTTGTGCTAGTCTGACAAGTGTAAAGACAACATCCATTTCTGATGATGAGTTCATAATTTAGTAGCATGAGCTCCTGGCAAGTGACAACTACAAAGTGTAATTAATGGTTTGATTCAACAAATATCGACGATACCAAAAAAGGGAAGGAAAAAAAAGGACAATTACGATCCTCGAGCTCGAAAAATTCAACTAGAGCTTAAACACTGCTTATTGAAATCATAATCCTCCCACCCATAGAGAAGAAAACCCCATAGAAGGAGTAAAAAACCTAATTCACAATCACATTACATTGTGTCTGATTATCAATTTTAAATTGAATTTGGTTTGCTTGTCAAATCCACAAATATAATAACACAGTACATTTTGCACAACCAGAATAATCCTAATGTTAGGAAATTGGCGCTAAATTTTCTCAAAAACTATAATTCAAATTTAGGGGTTTTTCAACATTTTTCTTAATAATATCATCGTAAATTGCACTTTGATAACCTTCTATAACTTCAGTAATTATAACCCATAGTTCTATAGTCCACCTTACAAGAACCCTAAATTGACTACACTTACAATTAAAATAAACCCTAGATTGTGAAATTGATACTCGATTAAAAAACAACAGAAAAAAAAAATCTTACCTTTGAAGCTGTTTCAATTAAGGGAGAAAGCTTAGAGCCACTTCAATGGAGGATTCAGCGTACACTTCTAAAGAGGAGAAAGTGAAGTTTGGTCTAAAACTCTAAAACTAAAACACAAAAACATGACCCAACGTGACAAAATGGGTACATGGGTTCGAGGCTCTGAGCCATGCGGCACAACATATAACTTACTCGTATGACTTTATGAGTTAGGGTACGGGTCAAGCTAAGCCAACCCTGAGATATGTAAACTTGGTACAACCCTACGAGCTCAATTATAGAACTAAGTCGAAACTTAAATACTCTGTATATGCTAAATTTAATTAGTTTAGATAAATTTGAAATGTTTATCAAGGGGTATATGGAGTCTATGTTTATTGAAAGTTCTTGATATATAACAAGAGTGTTGAGAGAAAAAGATGGAAGAGAGAAACACAAATGAAAGGGTAAAAGTCCTACATTGATTGGGGGAAGAGTTTTTACCTTGTTTATATATTAGAGTGCTTAAGCTCTACTAAGTTGAGTGACTTGGAGGAGGGTGTTGTACCACACGCTCGTTAGCGTGCTAACTCAAATTAGGAGGAATCGCCGGAATTTGAGAGCAATTTAGTTATAGTAGTAATCGATGTAGACTCTTTGTTTTGACGGGAACATTTAATGCATGTTTTCACCACTTTATACTTGGACAAGTCGGATAGAGTATTTAGAACAAACAAGAGTTACTAATCAAAAAATAAACATCACGCTACCACTTACAGTTGGACAAGACATGATTTCCAATTCCACTACATTAGTACTTTGGATTACATTTGAAACAATGAACATTGTACAAAGTCTTTTTCCAAATTAAATCGGATACGAATATTCCCTTATAACCGGGGATACTGTCCGGCTCAAAAACTAGTTTTCATCTCCATACAAAACCTTTTGATTACATCCGGCTCCAGCAGTAGTGAGCACTAAGCAGAACAGAACCCGGAAACAGAAACAGAAGAAGAAAAGAGGAGAGAGAATGTCTTCATCAGGCAGCGATCCAAGGCTACCATCGGCTGCCAAGCCATTCAGCAGAGCTCCTCAAGATATTCCGCCTGAACTTCCCGTCGATTACTCCGGCTTCATCGCCGTCTTATGCGCCGTCGTCGGTGCCATGTTCAGGGTAATTCTATTTCTTTTCTCCCCCTTTTTTCCCAATTTTAAATTGTCAACCCCTTTTGTTTGTTTATTTTTCGCATTAAAGATTCAATCTTTAAGCTGTTTGTTCAATGGATCTTTTGTCTACATTTTCCCAGAAATTGTAATCATAATTTTTGAATGAGATTGGGATTATTTAGAAGAAATCTTGTTAATTTAGCCTTTTTATTGTTGTGATTGTTGCAGTATAAGTTGGGATCTTGGCTTGCTATAGTCTTTTGTGCTCAGTCATTAGTGAATATGAAGAATATGGAGAATGATCTTAAGCAGATTTCTATGGCTATGATGTGAGTTTTCCCTTCACCCTTTATATTCGCCCTTCTATGTTCTTGCAATTGGGTTATTGCTCGTTTTCGTGCTCGAATTGATTGGTTGCATCCTATGTGGTTAGACTGGTTAACTTTGATAGGGAATTATATAAATTTCATCTACAGTATAATTATCTCAGGATGTATCTGTCATGGGGAGTGAATGATTTTTCTTTTGGAAGATGGGTTTATTAAGGTCTATCCAATTTGAACTTTATTCATGAAAACCTGGAATTTATTGATTACCATAGTAGTGGTATTATTATTTCGTTCTTGTAGCAATGTTACATGCTAGCTTGCTAAGAGTTAGTGTTCTTGCTATCTCAAGCCTGTTGGTATCCATCTATAGAAACAAATGCGGAATACGGATGGTTACTTAATGAAACTGGACATGTTTATGTATGTTTGGAGGTTTTAGATTAGCTTATGTTAGTCCAGATAACCTGGTATGTCAAGCAAAATTATTTGCATAGTTGATTTATCATGTCAATGCTTGAAGGCATGAGACTCTCCAAGGCGGTAAGGTGATAGGGTCTTCAGTCTTGGAGTCTAGGCATGCTGGAGTTGTGAGGCAAAGACGTGTCTAGATGAAAGTGAGATGCTTGTTACTGTACTGAAACTGTAGTCATTCATTTAAAGAAAGTTGATCTAGAGAATTGTGTCATTATTTATTGTACTTTATAGAAAAAATTTAAAGATCCATGACTTCTATATCAATTAGTCATACTGTAAAGGTGCATCTCTTCTGCCTTAGGGCACAGTCACGTCTCTTCACCTAGAGTCGTGAAGGCAACCATCTTGTGCATCTCACGACTTAGCCAGCCATGCCTGATGCCTTTTTCTGCAATGTTTTAAGCCTTTAAGTTTAAGACTCTCTAAGGTGGTAGGGTGACAGGGTATTCAGTCTTTGAGGGCATGCTAGGTGTGAGGCAAAGACGTGTCTAGGTGAAAGTGAGATGCTCATTACTGTACTTGAAACTATAGCCATTCACTTAAAGAAAGTTGATCTAGAGTATTGTGCCATTAATTATTATTAATTGTACCGTGCAAAAAAGATTTGGAGATCCATGACTTCTATATCAATTACTGATACTGTAAAGGCGTCCCTCTTCTGCCTTAGGGCACATCCTCTTCACCTAGAGTCGTGAAGGCTGTCATTCTGTGCATCTCGCGCTTAGCCAACTGTGCCTTTTTCTGCAGTGGTTCAAGCCTTTGAGTTTATGGATTTTGGGTAATCTCTTTTGTATCTGCTCCCAATTTTTCTGGGTTTGTGATGGTTTGACATCCGAGTCTGATCCTTCTTTAGTAAACCCTTTTAAACAAGCAAATGTAACTCCACCAAATGTAACCAATACATAGATATCATTAAGAGTAGATAAAATTCTTTGCATTACGTTTCTCAGTTAAAGTTGCAAATTGAATATAATATGGAACTGTGAAATCATGCAGGCTAGCTGCTTACAATGTGAAATTCTGAGGATCACCCATCTTACCATCCTTGTCAAGAATCTGATTGAGTGGACTAAAGATGAATTTTGGTTGCTAGGAAGTGAGCAGTTATTAATACAGGAGAGAAAAAGTAGTTGGTTCACCTTTTTTTTTGGATTTCTGTGTGCATTTGAGAGGAGGGAGGGGGTGTTGAAAGTCTTGACACTTGACAGACCATGTTGCAAATGAGATAGGAAAGTAAGATGATTATCAATTATCACCAAAATTGCAAGAAATTCAGAGCCTCCTGGGATATGCTATGATGTTTTTAAAACTCTAGACAATAGTATTGTTAGGTACCAATAAGAAATCTATCATGTCAATAGTTTTAGCGTATAAATTTGAATTTGGTAGCATTATAAGAAAGCAAAGATTACTGATAGAATCTTAAGGTCAAATAGGGAAAGAAGAACCTAAATGGTAAAGGTTGGTAATGTAAAGGACATGTTCTTTAAATTTATCTGAGGTTTCTAGAGCCGAAACACTTTTGAGGGAGGGAAACTAAATGTCAAAGTTTCATTGCAATGTACTTCGTTGGTGGCATTAAGCTTTTAGAGTGAATAACTCTCTCGACTATCCCATGGAATACTTAAGAAGATGCTTGATGATGGTTTGAAAAGAGGAAGGTGAAGAAAGCAGAACTTGAAAGGTTGCTATAAAATGGAAATAGATCCGAAAGTAGCAACAATATTTGATGTGGGATATCTGTTTCCGTATTAGCCCTTGCCTCTCAGTCTGTGCTTCATGTATGGCACCTTTTTGGTACCTCTACTTGATAGAATTTTTTTCACGTATGCATTGCAATTTCTGGTGGTGGTTTGGAAGAAGCTAACAAGCTTAATACTTCATATAGGACATGGAACTCACCTAATTACATATGACGCAGTCTTCTAATGGTCAAATTTTGGCTAATTTAAGAGTTCTATCGATGACAAAAGTTGTAACTTGGAAACTAACATTGTTACATCTTGGGTTTTATTGATAATGTTTATTTTGATGGTATGGTTATTTGGTAGGCTCAGTCATGAATCTCATGATGGTATATGGGTATTTGGTAGGTTTTGTCAAGATACCATGGGTAAGCCTTATTCATGTGTATCTATCTGCATATATATATCATGTGTTATACGGCCCTGTTCTGTTCACCTTATTTTCACTTATTTCAGGGTTAATAAGTTCAAGATAAGATTAGTTCAGAGTTCAGGAAAAATAAGTTTAGGTAAGTTGTGATAAGGGTTAATCAGGGCAACTAAGTTTAATTTATAACTAAAATAAGTTCTAATAAGGGCTAATAAGTTTAGATAAGTAAAAATCAGATGAATAGAACACACCTTAGGTATTCATTTTTTTATTAATGTTATTATGGTAGCATTTAGAGGGAAGGAAAACTCTAGGCTGTAAATTCGATCACTTCATTTGATTTGGAAAATTGAACATGTTTGATTTCAGTTTGAGTGCTGTTGAATTGAAATGTATTATATGAAACCTCATCATGTGGTGCTTCCCATGGCTAATGGCATCATCACGGTTCTTCAATTGCAATTGTGCAGTTTTCATGTTCGTTCTGATTCTAAATCTTCCAATGTGTTTTCTTGTCTTGGATTCCAGGTTTGCTATTATGGGATTGGTGACGAACTACATGGGGCCACGACCACCAGTTTCAAAAACTTGATAGTGTGCATCAATTTTTCTGCTTACAATTAGTACCCTAAACTTCTATAAATGGTCTTGTAGCATTACAAATTGTCACACCCTCATAAAATTTGTATTGTTTTGGCAGTCTGAAGGTGACACCCCTTGTTTTGCATCAGATTATGAGCGAGTTTAACAGGAATTGCCTGACTTCTCAATCTTGAACCAATTCTGATCTCCTTTTCAATTCTATGCAAATTGATCGATCAAATTCCTAATTTCTATCACTGTGAAAAATTTACTATTTGTATCGATTGTTGAGACACTAATTAATACAGTACTTGTTGCCTCAAAAATAAATAAATAAATAAATATTGTCATTGCTAAAAAATTCGGATACCTGGAAAACAACAACAACAAACTTTGCTTAGATTTGATTTGATTTGATTTAGTTTGAAAATTTATAACATGATTTGATTTGACTAAATTTTAACCTTATTTAAACATGACAAGTAAGGTCCTGTTTGATTCACCTTAATTTTGCTGAACTTAATTTTGCTGAACTGAAATTATTTTTACTGAACTAAACTTATTTTTACTGAAAACTTAATTTTACTTAACTGAAATTATTTTTATTGAACTTCAATTATTTTTACTGAACTTAAATTATTTTTACTGATTTTCTATTATAATTCTTCTTTAAGAAAACTGAATTTTATTGAACTGAACTTATTTTTACTAAAGTGAAATTATTTTTACTGAACTGAAATTAATTTTACTGAACTAAACTTTACTGAATTGAAATTATTTTTACTTAATATTATTTTTTTAAGGTGAAGAGAACATGGCCTAATTCTTAATCAATAATTTTTTATTTTTTTTAAAAAAAAACTTTATCAAATGAGATGTCATTAAATTTGTATTAACTTCTATTAAAAAAAAAATTGTTTTAACCTATAATTTCTATATATGATTTATTTATTTATTTTTTAATTATATGTTTTTGTAAAAACGGGATTAAATTATATCAATAACTTTTACATACACCAATATATCAAAAAACTAGAGTAACTTAAACCCGATATAATGTAACTTTTAATGATTCAAGTATTTTACGGAGTACATTCGTATAATTATACTCCCAATTCTACTTAGAAGTGTTTACATATCATATTCGCAAATTAAAAAATAATCCGAAAATTTCCACTTCAAAATGAGCAAATACAAGTACAATTTGCTTACTACTTGAAAGATCAAACGGTAAAAAATATAAATAAATCAATGGATTTTTGTTATATATGGGCATACATTTGTTGAAAGATCAATCACTTCATATGTCATTTGTTTATCGAGGAAATAAACTTCCATTATAACTTGATCTGAACATAACCGGAATCCCAAATGATAAAAATAAACCAAGTTTTTCAAAATTAGTTCTTTTAATCGTCGACCAGAAGCAACCGCAATGCCCGCCGGTGCTGCAAATACACAGTAGCAACTCCTGTCAAGCCAAGGAGGCGCGCAGTACTGCAGCACCAGCACAGATCTCAGCTCGCAACACTCAATGTCAGTTTCTTCTTCTTCATTTTTTTGCTCAACTTTGCGTTTGCTCAGTTTTTGATTATGGGTGCTTTTTAAATTAAGGTTATATATATGTACTGCATTTGGGTTTTCTTTAAATTTTTATTTTTTAATGTATTATAATAATCCCATTTGCTTAATTGGTTTTAATTTTGATGGGTTCTTGCTAAATTAAAGTTATTGCAAAGTTTATAACTTGAATAATTTGAACGATTTTATGTCAACTTATTGGAAATTTTGATAAGCTACTTTGTTTTTTAACATTATAATTGAATACCAATTTGACTAATTGAGGATACACAATTTTGTTTTGAGTTTCTGTATGTTATTTGTTGCCATTATTTTCCTTTCATAATGCTCTAAATCAATAAATTCCGTTTTAAATATTTCTATGTATTTGATTAGATGAAGCATGATTACAACTGAAGTTGGTTTATGATCTTAGGTTACAGGAATATTTCTAACCTTATTTTTGTTCAATTTTTTGGTGTTTGGTCACTATACTCAGATTATTGGGAAGAATACAAGAGTTCATTGTGATAATGGCTGATTGAGGATTTTTTGCTTGGTTCCTTCACTACTAGGAAAGGCTTATTACATCAAAAACCGACGAATCTAGAGGAAAATAAGCACGAGTTACCACAGGATCAGGACAGCCATAATACTTCATATTTGGCTTTCAGTTTTTCTTTGAAATTAGCTTCTATGTCCATGAACTTTCCTGCTTTATTTTCTTTGATTTCTGCTACTTCAAAATCGAGATTCTTTAATGTGAGGTCTCGTTTTTCATCTTCGTATTGTGTAAATGATTATACTGACGAAAACTGTAATGACCAAGCTGTCCTTCTTAAGCATCAAATTCATGTCCCTGATGCTTCTAACTTCTATAAATCTCTTTTGAGTAGCTCAACTCATGTGATTGATTTGAAGCAGATTCATGCCCAAATTATAATTTCTGGACTTCATACTAAAGAAAGCTGCTTGGTCTCTGAATTTATGAATGCATGCTTAAGAATTGGTGAAATTGGCTATGCTCGTCAGGTTTTTGATGCCTTTCCTCAACCAAATGTATCTATGTGGAATGCAATTGTTGGTGGATATAGTAAAAGTAATATGTTGCGTGAGTCAATTGAAACTTATGCTGGGATGAAGCGGGCTGGGGTGAGTCCTGATTACTATATTCTTACACAAGTGCTCAAGGCATGCAGCTTATTAAAGCTTCTTCAGATGGGTGGGGCTATCCACGGGCATATATGTAGGCTTGGGCATAATTCTAACATGTTTGTGCAAAGTGGACTGGTTTCACTTTATGCTGAGTGTGGTAGAATTGATTATGCGAAGAAGCTTGTTTCTTATAATGGCTTGTTGTGTAGTAGTAGATCAATTGTTGTTTCTTGGACCGCCATTATATCAAAATGTGCACAAAGTGGTAATTCCATGGAGGCTTTGAGACTTTTCAGGGATATGAAGATGATGAAAATGAAGCCTGATTGGATTACTCTAGTGAGTGTTCTGAGAGCTTGTGCCGATCTTGATTATTTGGAACAAGGAAAATCTCTACATGGTTGTGTCCTTAAAATGGGTCTCGAATCAGAGGAAGATTTGCAAATTTCACTTACAGCTATGTACGCAAAATGTGGGGAAGTAATGGTGGCAAGGTATTTATTTGATCAGATAAATAAACAAAATGTGATATTGTGGAATGCTATGATTTCTGGATATGCTAAAAATGGTTATGCTGAGGAAGCTGTAGAGCTGTTCAAACTATTGGCCAAGAAGAAGGATATGAAGCCAGATTCTATCACTCTGAGGGCTGCTATTCTAGCCTGTGCTCAAGTTGGTTCAATTGATCTGGCAAGATGGATGAATGATTATGTCTGTAGAAGTGATTACCTAAATCATGTATATGTCAAAACAGCACTTGTTGATATGTTTGCTAAATGTGGAAGTGTGGAAGTAGCTAGGCAAGTTTTCAATAAGATTCGTGATAAGGACGTTGTTGTTTGGAGTGCCATGATAGTGGGATATGGATTGCATGGCCGGGGCCGAGAAGCTATTGATCTTTATGATGCAATGGTGCAAGCTGAAGTGATGCCTAACGATGTCACTTTTCTTGGGCTTCTTCTGGCATGTAAAAACTCAGGGCTGGTCAGAGAGGGATGGACTTTTTTTCATAGCATGAAAAATTACGGTATAGAGCCTCTTCACCAACATTATGCTTGTGTTGTTGATCTGCTTGCTCGTGCTGGCTACTTGGCAGAAGCCTACAAATTTATTGTTAGAATGCCCATGCAACCAGGGATAACGGTATGGGGTGCCCTTCTGAGTGCATGCAAAATCTATCGCCATGTACAAATGGGAGAATACGCAGCTGCTAAAGTTTTTGCGATAGATCCATATGATGCTGGACACTATGTCCAGCTATCAAATCTGTATGCTACAGCACGTATGTGGGATCAGGTTAATGAAATTCGCAAGCTTATGAAAGAGAGAGGGTTGAGCAAGGATTTTGGATTTAGTCTAATTGAAATCAATGGAAAGCTCCAAGTTTTTCGTGTAGGAGACAATTCACATCCAAGATATGAGGAAATTTGGAAAAAGCTTGCTGATTTGGAGAGGAGGTTGAAAGAGGCTGGATTTTCCCCTAATTCAGAATCTAATTTACATGATTTAAGTTCTGAGGACATGCAGGAGAGTCTTTGTAATCATAGTGAGAGGTTAGCTGTTGCTTATGGTCTCATCTCAACACCATCAGGAAACACACTTCAGATAACAAAAAATCTCAGGGCATGTGTCAACTGTCACTCTGCTATTAAACTTATATCAAAATTCACCAATCGGGAAATAATTATTCGAGATGCTAACCGATTTCATCATTTCAAAGACGGAGCTTGTTCTTGTGGAGACTACTGGTGAGTGGTGAAAGCATTTGTGCATGTTATGATGATTTGGTTGAACCACTCTAGAGGAGATGCTTCAGAGAATCAGATAACGTTCCACCAAGGGTTAAAGAACTCCACGCTGAAGGAGTATGAATGCCACATTTGCCAGGTACCAATTGCATTGTATTGTTGTACATAGTTTCTAGCACCATGCATCATCTCCGTGAATTCTTTCTCCATGACCATGTATTTGGCATCTATTATATGTGTGGCAGTCCCAAGTCTCAAGAAGAATATCATCTCATTGAATTATTTCTCCATGACCATTTATTTAGCATCTATTATATGTGTGGCTTGATGTTCTGCATTTTGATAACAAGAAACTACTAAACTCTTGGTTACATGTTTGGGAGCAGGAGGAAGCATGGGGGAACCATCTTCTGTTAGTTTTATGTAGTATATAGGAAAGGGAAATCAAAGGAGACAATTTCCTTCCCCCTAAGCAAACCCTGCGAAAGTTGAAAAGTTGGAAGGAAAGCTTTCAGCCTAATCCTTGCCTCCCTTCCCTTCTCTCACCTTCCCTCTATACCAGTGTAAAAATAAGCATATAATGTTATCTAGGAACAACTAGTCTATATTAACACATCTTATGCTGAAACTTAGCTGGTAGATTGATTACTTCAAAGTATATGCATATGCTTGTTGGCATTCTCTGAAAAAATTATAAGCAGTATCAACGAATTCAATAGATTTGAAGGAATGACCTGTAAAGCAGATGAGACTGACAGCAGTCATTGAGAAACTGAAATCAGCTAAGAAATGGCTTTACTACATACAATTATTGATTTGCAACTAGTTCTTTGTCTTGGAGAAAAGTTATCCTTTTGTATACATCAGTCAGTAGCTCAGTAATATTAATATATATGGAACCTTTTCTTCCGACTTCCCCAAGTAAGTTGGCTTTAAAAAATAACTAATTCACGTTGATCAAAGATATGAACTTGTTTTGTTGATCTATACTTGAGATTTTCTGATCTCTGGCACAAAGACAAAATTGTATTTCAGAAAACAATACAATCCATAGATGCCCTTAGCCCTCAGATTTTCAATTACAATGACTCAACCCCAAATGCCATTGTGTATCATACAGGCAAGCCTTGTGGCCATGTAGCCCATGTTTTCATCCTTTTTCTTTTTTGGTATTTGTTGCTGGAACAAATAACTTCCTTTACCCAGATATTTTTCATTTGGAAATTTTGCCTATTTTTTGGAATGGTGGATTGATGCCTAATGCTTGAAATCGTTTGAATAAAGTTTATGATATTATTCAGTGAAAATTTAGAAACCAGATTCTTTACTAGCTGTTTATTCAATCATAATACTGGTTGAGTGCCTGTATCTTGTTTATGGTTTCTCTTTTACTAGGAAGGGCCATTTTTAAAATATTTTTTTACCATTCTAAGTTGCTTGATTGAATGAGCATGTCTCAGTTTAGTTGGAAGTATGTTTACCATATTTTGTTAGTAGAATTATCTAGTCTATTGATGATATACTGTTTATTGATCTCCTAAGATATGAAAGGAGCTTTTCTATATTCTTCTGTGCTGGACCACAGAACCTGCTACAAATTGCTTTCATATAACCATCTGTTGGCATCTGATTTGTACTTAATATTGATGCACAGATATCTACACACTTTCTTCTGAGCATGTTGTCTTGATCAAGAATGATGAATGAACTTGATGATTGAGTAATTCAAGGACTTCATGTAAGTCAAAGTTCCTCCTATATGGATGCAGTAAGTCAAGACTGGAAATGATATTTGGAAGCTTTCAAGCAACTACCAATACTGCAGGGAAGTTTTTGAGGAGAGTTTGAGGGTATCCCTGTAATCAATAGTCTTCAAAAGTCTTCTAGTTAAGGTTAGCCAACTTCAACCCTTTTATCTTTGTGAATCAAAAACTGATTACAATGAGTTGGGTTGAATGGTCTCTTATGAAAATGAAACATGTTCAAGTGAAAGTTTGCTTAAAATCCTTTCGAGCCTGAAAAATGGGAGTTGGATAGGCTGTTATGCTAGAATCATATGAATAATATGTTGATATAATACTGTATTACTTCAACACTTAAACAATGATCTGCAAGACATAAATCAGTCTTCACAAGTAACATAACGAACATAGGAGTCGAAAAATATAACATCAACATTTCATATAATATTGGTTTGTTCTTTTCTTTTCTTTTTTTTTTTTCTTTTTTTTTGTTAAAAAAACAACTTGTTTCCTTCGATCTGATCTAAAAACTCGATTTAATAGATAATTCAAACCAAATAACTAATTGGGTTCGGATTGATTTGGGCTGTGGATTTAATCATATTTTATTTCACCCTTGGTTGATCAATGTTCATCACTTCATCTTATACAAATGTATAGAATATCTATATGAAATTGTATATCTTTTAAAAAAAATAATATGAAATTGTATATCTTTTAAAAAAAATAATATGAAATTGTATATCTTTTAAAAAAAATAATATGAAATTGTATATTATGTTTCAATGTTGCATGATCATTTGCTGAATACTTTTTGAAGATGAGAATTATAGTTGGAAGTGAACATTTGTGTACCCTTTGTAGCTACGTTGTTCTTGTTAGTCTAAAATTCTAAATTGGTTTTTATCAAATCTGCAGGTAGCGATCGTGTACGGAATCACAATTTGGGGCTGATATTAGGTTCAAATTGGCATCTGTTAGAACTGTGTCTGCTGTTCGTTGAAACATTGCTTCCCAGCATCCTTACATAGTCTATCTATCATCTTCTTGGAGCGTGATTGCATGAAGTACTCTTTGGGTTTATGATCTGGATTCTGGAAGGGTGTAGTGTATAGGACCAAGCTTGCAACTGTAATGCTTATATGAGGCCTATTTGTAAGCTTGATTATTTTAGACTCGATGACACAGTCCATAACAGGTGTGAGGACGCGGCATTAATGGGATATATCTTGTTTTAAATTAAGGTTGTTTCACCTGCCCTAATGTGCAAATACACGCACACATTTAACTTTGTTAATTTGTGTAAAATTGCTTATCTGAGGCTCATTTGTAAGCACATATCACTCGCATTAATTAGTTATTCTAACGCCCCAAAGCGCTTGTTATTAAGATCTTTTTTTACAACGAACAATGGAAATTAATCTTTATATCATAAGATTTGTATTGATTACTAATCCGTACTTCACAACTAGATCTATATATGATACGGAGTATTATTTAAGGTCACCTAAGATAATATATACAAGAAATCAATGTTAAATAACGTTGGGATGATATAACATTTGAGTTTAGATAATAAATTATTACCAATGAAATTAAATTAATTATTATTAAGATAATGTGAGAGGATTGTATTAAGAGTATGTTACTACAACATAACCCCTAAAACTAACACTAAAAAAATAAAATGAAAACTCATACAACATCAATACTCTTTAAGTCAAAAGTAATACTGTAATAAGAAAGAACTTAGTTAGCTAAGCATACAATAAAGTATAATAGGATACTACATCCTAATCAGTAAGCTCCAGCTAACCAGATGGCAAATGTTTATGCACCTGCTTCTGGAGACCTCTCATCTGCTGCTGCAACTCCTCATCTGCATTCCTTAAAAATTGATCCCAACCACTTCCCGCGCTCATATCTATATAATCATAAGGGACTGCAGTCTTCAAACCTGGGCGTACTGTATGCTGGCTTTCCACTATTCTAAAATCAACCTCTTCCTCTACCCTTCCACCTTGCTCTAACTCCTCCCAAGTAAACAGTAACGGCAGTGTAAATGCACCCCAAGGATTAAAATCAATCAGCTTCACCCTCCTGTCTTTCGTAACATAAACATCAAAAGTGTAATTTTCGGATTTGAATTTCCCTTCAACATTGTCAAGGAAGAAATCATGGATCAGATCTCTGAGCTCGTCTTTCTTTTCCAGTACAGCAGGATAATAAGCAGTGACTTCACGTTGAGAAATTCCAACAAGTTGCTGAGAACAGACAAAGCAACGGAATTCCATCTCTGGTCTCAAAAAGGGGTACCATTTGCGCAAGGCAAGGTAGAATTGAGAGGGTCTTGACATAGTCTTGTCACTGCATGAATCATATGGATGGCACAAATCGTGGACTACAGAATCAGATGCTTTGAGTAACAGAGCTATGTCACTAAATGAAGTGCATTTGAGGGTTCCAGTGGTGCTGATCCAAGCAGCATCTTTTGGTGAACTCCAATTTAATTTAGGAAAGACAGCACCACCAAGGGATTCGATTGAATCTTTGATCTTCAATTCAAGCTCTGGGAACGAAGGGGGTGGTGATGAAGGCTCTGACTCATCTTCAGATCCTTCCGACAGTTGGTAGTCCTCCTCATCTTCAGGTTTATGAATCCTATTGGGCAAGGCGTCTTCATTTGACACAGACGTGGGAAGCAGAAAAGGACCAGAATCTCCAACCAGATACTGAATAAAGGATTCAGGGAGTTCATGGATAAAGGTCTTTATAGAGACTGGTTTAAATTTTGGATACCATTCTTGAATCTGGCAACAAGTCACTTCTTCTTGCTTCATTTTCTAAAACCAAAAAGATAGTAGAGAAGAAATAATAAAACATTGAATAACAATTACAAAGACTTGACCACAAATTAGAAAACAACTGTCAAACATAGTCATCCATGGTTTCTGTCAACATTGGCAATTCGTCTTCATGGATAAGAGTAGTATTTTTTAAGTAGGGTGTTTTGCTTTGCAGTCCCCCCATGATGACTATCTTGTACTCTTATCCAAACTAATAAGAGAAATAGTAGATGTGTATTCAATATTGATCGATTTGTTGCCTAGAGACAGTTTAAGAAATTTGTGCCAAGTTGCCAACCCTAATAAGACAATCACTTTGAGACGACAGAGTAATTCTGATAAGCCAATGAGGTACTAAAGTCTAAGTGCCTGACGCGGCAATTTCAGACTAATTATGAAAAGAAACTTTGGGAAAATGCTTTTCAAAGAACACAGTTTGAAGATCTCACAAAAACTCTCCCTCAGGAAAAAGTATGAAGGTTAAAGCATGTAGCCACGTAAGGGCCTACAAATGCTAAATGGCACCTTTGAGAGTCATAAAAGACCAAGATTGGGTCCTTCAAGTATGACGTAGAGCCCCTTAGGCTCTCAAAACAATGAACTGAAGAAGAGATAAACCCAAGTCCCAGAACTACATGATTGATCTTAAGGCTGGTCATAAGGCAGGTCGAGGTGGGTTAATGTCAGGGCAAGGCAAAAAAGATCGTTTGTAATAAGTAACAAGTCAGATCAGGGTCATGTTCTTCCACGACCAAGCCAATGTGGGTACTTACTTGATGATGAGTCAAGTGATCGGGTCAAACACAAAGTATGTTATTCATCCTCAATATTAGCTACCAATTTGAAGAAACCTGATTAATATAGAGTAACATAACTCCATAATACTGACTTATATATTGACAGAAAGCCACAAAAAGAACTCCCCACATCCTCATATTATACGTTACTCATACTCTTCATTTCACCTCAAGTACTCGTGTCACTAATCCTTGACCGTCTAACATGGGCAAGACACCCACTTGACACATACTCGTGTTGGACATGGGTACCAATCCGGAGAAACATAGTTCATAATCACTAATAAAACCCACCCATCAACTGAATTCGGCTACTAATTCGACCCAATAAACATTAATACCCACCAAAAGCTATTAATCAATCAAATAAACAAAAAAAATTCCGCACACTCATAGCCAATTGACGCTTTACAATTGTAATCAAATTGGTTACAACTTTTCTATGCCATTACACAAGAACAATGATTATTACCTCTTATTTCAGCAAAGCAACTCTCAAATTATGAGCTTTTTATTGTTGATCAAATTCAAAATCACCAAAAGAAAGTTTCAGTATGCTCTAAAATCAAGATTTACCCAGAAAATAAAATTGATTGTAACAACATAATTTACCCAAAATTAATCAGAAGAATTACCTGTTATGCAATTCCAATGAGTGAAACGGCGGGAGAAGAGAGGGTGGCGGCGAATTTTGTAGTGGGTTGTTCTGTAAAGTACCCTGTATTAAGTTATTAACCCTCTTCGGCTCTTCGAGGTGAATTGTAAGTGATGAGGATTAATGATGACCATTAATTAGTAATTAGAGCATGTGTTAAATAGTCGTACATGTTTTTTTTTTAAAAAAAAAATTAATTCGTTAATATATTATTTATTTATAGAGAGATTTAAATCTAATACTACATATTTATTTTAAAAGAGAGAGTGAGGGATAGATCAAGTGGTTAGAGCTTCCCTCTTGATTCTAGGAGGTCCCGGGATCGATTCTCACCCCGCCCTTGTGGCTCTCTAAACACCAAAAAACATATTTATTTTAAACTATAATACATTAGTCCAAATTATCACCAAAACTATAATCGTTTTTTTTAAACTCACAAACACGAATTATATATCTTCTTTACTTAATATTTAAAACCTATAACCAAGAAACTAAGAAAGGCACATGTCCCCCATCCATTCTATTACATTTTTCCAACCATAGTGTCACATGTCATCTTACACTATTAATTTTTTATTACACCATTTTAAAATTCTTTTGTTAAACTTATATTTTATTTTTCATACACACTCCATCTCTTCATCTTCTTCTTTCCCCTTTAATTCAATCTTTTCCTATTCTCTCTTTAATTTTAGCACTTCCACCTTTTATTTAAGCCTTTTTTTCGATTAAAGTTCCAAAATTTTAATTTCTTTAATCATGTTTCTGATTACATATTATACCCTATAATGACTTACTGGTATTTCCTCACTTATCTCTCAATACAATTTTATAGGAATAACTCGTGCATTGCACAGGTAGTTAGAAAAAAGAATTTTAGGTACATAAGAGTTAGGGTGAGTTTATCCCTAGACTCGGACGCAAACTCTCGACTATGTCATATCACTATATCAACTTTTCATTAACTTTTAAATACTTTTTTTTATTATTCAGATTCATACAAGACTTTCTTCAAATTCACACATTATTCCAAGACTCACTCCATACTTACTTATTCTCTTCAAAATATATTTATTTTATTTGTAAGATATCTTTAATTAATTTTTTAAAATTATTGTAAGCTTTTGCTTGGTGAGATGACAAGTTTTGATTGGCAACCAACCAACTAATGGACCCCCATTTGTTCTCCATGTAAAGTCTCGACTGAGTTTTGATTTTTCAAACTCAATCCAAGACTCATCAGAGTCATCACATGAGTCTTTGATGACTTTATTACAAGAATCTTGAACAAAACTCATATTAAAACTTTGCTCAAGACTTGCAATAAACTCATCCTTACCATTGAGACAACACAAATTAAAGGGAAACCTATTCAATCCACATCCTCAAGGGCCTCAACTCACCAAAATCCAAGTCAAATAAGAGCACCAATAATGATTCCTAGAGAAAAGCTTTCACGAGAACCTTTACTCAGCTTATGGAAAAGAAACAAATTATTAACTTCAATGATGAGTTGTTGTTGCGAATTAAACCCTCTTTCATGTTGGCGTGATTCATTTAAAGTTGGCTATGAGTCTATTAATTTGTTGTAGTCATGAGGAAAATTCTCATTTAATTCATTTGTTTGTAATTAAAGGATTAATCTTCTTTTTCAGTTGACACTTAATACACTCAAAGAACGTAGTTTTATTAGTAGTGAGATTAAAAACTGCTAGAGATTTGGGTGAGGATCTCTTTATGGTTTCTTCTTACTCCCAAATCTAATTCATATTTGTCATTCAAATGCATAAATTTTAATACATTAGGATTTTGTCACTAATCTACACTTGTATTTACATTAAGTCACATTATGTGGTCTTATCGAAGAAGGTATTCACAAACGCATCGAATTTCCACCCCATTTGCACACCTTGTACAAGATAGTTGCATGATCACACAACTTTGAACCAACGTGCCAGGTATTGAATCTCCTATATGATCATGTATTCTTGTTCCCAAGTTCTCACCCATCCATATTCCTCCTTGAGGTACATGTACACTCCAAGGTCCTACATCCCTAAGTCTTCATTGTAATGACTACCGATGTCTATAATTCAACATTTATCTCTTTTTTTCTCTTTCTGTTTTGTTTGAAGTTGTTCATCGTTTATAAAAAAAAATTGACTAATTTTCCTACACTAATAACTTAGCTATTGCTTAATAAAAGCGATCCTAATGACAATCCAATATAAAAATTTTGGACTTTTCGAACCTTTTCTAATCATATTAAAAGTCTACAAATTTATTAATCCTTCATCTTTCTTTTACTACGAAACCATACATTTTTGTTTTCAAGTGATAAATTTCCTTGATAACTTCATCTAATCATAGTCTCATAAAACTCTTTTTCATATCTATACTAATCTATACTAAGACGTTCCTAAAAATGTCGATATGCCACATAGTCTCTTATGTATTGTGCACCTTCCCAATACTTCGTGACGCCACAACCAATCGTATTATATGCATAATATGACACATCACCCAAGCAACCAAAATTGCTCTATATAAGAGCATGTACAACGGTGAGTCAGTACCCTCCTCAGAACTATCTCTCACTTTTTTTGAGTTAGCTTACCATTGAAATATCTGACTCATTACTTACTCACAGTATGAGGTAGCAACGTCTGAAGCGGCACTGAGTATGAGCGTGAGTTGCGGACTTTCTAAACCAAAGAATCTGATTTTTTTTAGGTCCAATTATCACATGACACTTGTCATGAATATTGCAAGTTGTGTTTGATGTTTGCTATTTGTGTTTGATGTTTGCTGTAGAATGCAACGGCTATATTAATTTTTAACAGTTAGTATTGCTATAATGCTCCAACGGTAGTTTCTCACTTCATTTAAACATATTTCCAAAAAATAATTTCACCAACGGTATAATTATAATTTTATCTATAAATAGAGCCTAATATTGATATAGTTTCTCACCCTTAAAATTTCACTCTTCTTTTTTCATTATAAAAATAATTTGTGATTATGGATCTTAATAATCCTAATTACGGAAGTGGTTCCTCTCAAAATAATCCAAATAACCAATCTTCCAATTCTCCAAATTTTCAAAGTAATTTTCATTTTGATCCAAATAACCCTTATAATCCAAATGCTCAAAGGATGTTATTTTATAACATTCCTAACCAACCAACGCATTCAAACCAACAATTTGTACAACAATTCCCAAATCAATTTCCAAACCAAAATTACACCCAACAATTCTCAAACCAATTTTTAAACCAAAATTTGCAACAAATTCCCCAAAATTATCCTTCTGGTTTTATGTTCCCAATGTCGCAACATTATGGTGTGAACCAAATAATTCAAAACAGTCCAGCAACTCCCGAGGGAGAAAGAAGCAGTAACTTAACCCCACCCGATGATCCTAGGGTTCAACAACAAGCCAATGATGATGCTGATGGTGTTGGTGATGATGATGTTGTTCAAGGTCCCCACGGGAGCAACACTAATGTAAGGGCAGAAAAATGGGGTGCAAAAGAAGATGATGCCCTCGTTTCGGCTTGGAGTGTTACAAGCTCGATTTGCAATAATACGTCAACCAAGTCTAGCATGGTCGATCGAAATTTTATGGAAAATTGTAATGGCTTGTATT
The DNA here is from genome assembly GCF_001683475.1 of Chenopodium quinoa. NCBI lineage: Eukaryota > Viridiplantae > Streptophyta > Magnoliopsida > Caryophyllales > Amaranthaceae > Chenopodium > Chenopodium quinoa. The sequence continues at coordinate 5,710,406 of NW_018744626.1, read as the reverse complement.
ATCATGCACAATATGATTGTTGAAGATGAGCGAGATGGATATTTGCATTATGATGCAACTGAATTTATCAATGACCAACCCCAAAATGTAGCTGAATCATCAACTAGTAACAACAACCAACCATTTACTGTGAGAAGTGGACGATTGGATAGGCTCAATCTAAATGGTTATATGGAAAATAGAAATAATGTTCGTGATAGGGAGACCCATATTGCACTAAAGAATGATTTGTTGAACATATATGGGGACGTTTCGGCAACGAATGAAGAGATGACAAAAGTCGCTGTTAATGAATATTGTATTTTAAATTTTAATGGATGTCTTTGCTAAATAAACTATGTTATTTATATATTGTATTATTTTTGTACTTTTTATTTCAAAAATTAGAAAAAAAAAAATTGTTTCAATTTACATACATAAGTGATTATTAATATTGTACTATTTATAATGACTATTAATATTGCACTAAAGAATGTCTAACTTTTTTTTAATTAATTATGTAAGTTCAAAAATTACAAATAAATAATAGAGATTAATACATATTTTAAAAAATATAAAATAAAACAAGAGTGAGAAAGAGAAAATGATGGGGTAGTTAGGAGAGAGAATGGTGAGTAACCTCACCATTGTAGATAAATAAATAAGGTGACTCACACTAGTAGCTTATGATAGTGGAAGGTGAGGTGGAAGATGATTTGGAAAAAAGATAAATAAAAAAGATAGTTGAAAGTGAGGTGGAGAATGGTGAGTAACCTCACCAATGCCCATGCTCTTTGAAAGTGAGGTGGAAGATGATTTGGAAAAAAGATAAATAAAATGATTTGAGCATGGGCATTGGTGAGGTTACTCACCATTCTCCACCTCACTTTCAACTATCTTTTTTATTTATCTTTTTTCCAAATCATCTTCCACCTCACCTTCCACTATCATAAGCTACTAGTGTGAGTCACCTTATTTATTTATCTACAATGGTGAGGTTACTCACCATTCTCTCTCCTAACTACCCCATCATTTTCTCTTTCTCACTCTTGTTTTATTTTATATTTTTTAAAACATGTATTAATCTCTATTATTTATTTGTAATTTTTGAACTTACATAATTAATTAAAAAAAGTTAGACATTTTTAATTTTTTTTCTTTTTAATTAGAGCATTATAAATAGTACAATATTAATAAAAAAAAATTTCTAATTTTTGAAATGAAAAGTACAAAAATAATACAATATATTAATAACATAGTTTATTTAGCAAAGACATCCATTAAAATTTAAAATACAATATTCATTAACAGCGACTTTTGTCATCTCTTCATTCGTTGCCGAAACGTCCCCATATATGTTCAACCAAGTCATTCTTTAGTGCAATATGGGTCTCCCTATCACGAACATTATTTCTATTTTCCATATAACCATTTAGATTGAGCCTATCCAATCGTCCACTTCTCACAGTAAATGGTTGGTTGTTGTTACTAGTTGATGATTCAGCTACATTTTGCGGTTGGTCATTGATAAATTCAGTTGCATCATAATGCAAATATCCATCTCGCTCATCTTCAACAATCATATTATGCATGATAATACAAGCCATTACAATTTTCCATAAAATTTCGGTCGACCATGCCAGACTTGGTTGACGTATTATTGTAAATCGAGCTTGTAACACTCCAAAGGCACGTTCAACGTCCTTTCGATAACTCTCTTGCTTCTTGGTAAATAATTTGTGCTTACCAGTTTGTGGATGTTTGATTGCTGGGATAAATGTTGCCCATTTCGGATTGATACCGTCTGTAAGATAATAACCCATATTGTATGTATTTCCGTTGACATTGAAGGTAACCTCTGGAGCTTTTCCCTCACATATATCAGAGAACACCGGCGACCGTTGGAGGACATTTATATCATTACAAGAACCCGGGGTTCCAAAAAAAGCGTGCCATATCCACAAGTCTTGCGAAGCAACAACCTCCAAGATCACCATTGCTGTTTTACTTCTACCTTGATACATTCCTTTCCATGCACGCGAACAGTTTTTCCACTCCCAATGCATGCAATCAATGCTGCCCATCATACCAGGAAATCCACGAGCATAACTTTCACGGAGGAGCCGTTCAGTATCCATAGTATTTGCCCTCCTCAAGTACTCTGGTCCAAATTGAGCTACGACCCCTTCAACAAAGTGAGCCAGACCTTCTCTTGCAGTACTTGACGCGATTTTAAGATACTCGTCAACTGCATTGGCAGATGTACCGTATGCTAACATTCGAATTGCTGCAGTGCATTTTTGGAGGGGGGATGCACCTAGTCTTCCGATGGCATCCGACCTTTGTTGAAAGTAAACATCACTTTCGCTTAGTTGATTAACAATGCGTGTGAACACATTCTTACGCATGCGAAACCGTCGACGAAACATATTAGCAGGGTACAATGGTTGGGGACTAAAGTAATCGTTATATAACTGAATATCAGCATATTCTCGATCTCTTGGTACATACCACCTTTGGTACGTAAGTCTAATAAGTTGATGTTACAAAGGGAACAACAGTTGTATTGATCACTTCCTCGATCAATTCATCTTCTTTTCGCCTTTGGGTAGTTGATTCATGCCACTCTACATAGTCGTTCACCATGTAATCAAATAACCCAGAACTAGATGAACTAGAAGAATTTGAATCAGAGTTCATTTTGTAATATTTTTTGGTAGAGAGGAAGAGAGAGTTATTTTTTTTTTTGTAGAAATAATACTTATATTTATGTATTGAAATAAAAAGTGTAGCCCCCTTATTTATAACTTCTAAAATTATTCAAAAAAATGGCTGGTAATTATTATGATATATGGGCACACAAGTATATGAGATATGATTTTATGTTCCTCCACATTACGGCCAAACTTTGATCAATTGCCGTCTCTGGATCTTCAACTGCACATTCTACCCAAGCCGAAACGAGGGCATCATCTTCTTTTGCACCCCATTTTTCTGCCCTAACATTAGTGTTGCTCCCGTGGGGACCTTGAACAACATCATCATCACCAACACCATCAGCATCATCATTGGCTTGTTGTGGAACCCTTGGATCATCGGGTGGGGTTAAGTTACTGCTTCTTTCTCCCTCGGGAGTTGCTGGACTATTTTGAATATTTGGTTCACACCATAATGTTGCGACATTGGGAACATAAAACCAGAAGGATAATTTTGGGGAATTTGTTGCAAATTTTAGTTTAAAAATTGGTTTGAGAATTGTTGGGTGTAATTTTGGTTTGGAAATTGATTTGGGAATTGTTGTACAAATTGTTGGTTTGGATGCGTTGGTTGGTTAGGAATGTTATAAAATAACATCCTTTGAGCATTTAGATTATTAGGGTTATTTGGATCAAAATGAAAATTACTTTGAAAATTTGGAGAATTGGAAGATTGGTTATTTGGATTATTTTGAGAGGAACCACTTCCGTAATTAGGATTATTAAGATCCATAATCACAAAATATTTTTATAATGAAAAAAAGAAGAGTGAAATTTTAAGGGTGAAAAACTATATCAATATTAGGCTCTATTTATAGATAAAATTATAATTATACCGTTCGTGAAATTATTTTTTAGAAATATGTTTAAATGAAGTGAAACATTACCGTTAGAGTAATAATATCAACACGAAAGTGCTCCAAATAATAGAGCCGTTGGAGAGCTGTTGGACTAAAACAACATTTCATGCAAATGTTCAACAATTTGGATGAGTTGTCATATGGTAATTGGACCAACAAATAAATATGAGATTCCTTTATAAAAGAGTTAGCAAAGCCCATGCATATGTCAGTTACTCATCAGAGCATCAACAGACGTTGCTTCCCCTCTTTGTGAGTATGTAACGAGTCACCGTATGCAATGGTAAGGTAGCTCAGAAGAAGAGAGATAGTGTTGTGAGTAGGCTTGTGACTCACCAATGCCCATGCTCTAAGGAATTCAACCTCTTATAACAAAAATGACTATTTGAGCATCTAAACAAAATGATCAACTATGTTCTTAGTATGTAACAAGAAATATATAAAAGCAAGAAGAAATATATAAGTGCAAACAAGGTTCAATTTAAAAAAAAAAATGATCTTGTTTGTCAAAAAAAAAATGATCTTAAACAATAACTCATTTTAAGTTGACAATAACAATTTCAATTTTAAAAATCCTTTTAACAAAATTATTGATTGCACATCTATAACAAAAGCGACCCGAGACATTGAGACAAAGGCCCGACTACTGAGTGGTTCAAGATTAAAAACAAAATTTTAAAAAAGCTAGAAATTAGTTTTAGCTAAAGAGTGAAAAATACACGATTTACACATGTTTAAAGTTAATAATAAAACCCTCCAAATTTCTCTCTCACAAAAGTCCCTTAATCACTCCACTCCTCAAAAAATCCCCAAAATGACGCAACAACTTCTTCCCTAAAACTCCATTAAAAATCAAAATTAGGGTTTGAAATGCGACAAATTCAATGGCACCAATTCCCATTTTATTGCCAGAAATCGCTTCATCATCACACTGTTGCTCCTTCAATTCCCCTCTTTGCTCCCGTCGCCGGAGATCCGGTACCTCCACCACCGTCGCCGGCGGTGGTTTTCTCTCTCTTCCAGAACCTTCGCATTGTTCTAGAAGATTCTCGTCGTTTTCTTCCTTGATTCGTTGTGCTGCTGTAATATATCGTCGTCATCATCATCATAGATCTGTTGAACGAAGAAGATGGAGTGTAAATGTGAATGCTAGTGCTACTGCATTTCGTGTTTTGGATGCTCATGTTAATGGCCATAATACTTCTAATCATGTCGGTATTGAAATTCCCGTTTCTTGTTACCAGGTTTTCTCTCCTCATTTCACTGAAAAATTAGTCATTTATTACTATTTTTTTTTTGTTTGTGATAATACTATTTTATATGTTTTTTGGATTTTTGCTGCAATTTTTTGATTTGGTGTAGTGCAATGTGGGTTAATTGTCGTTGATTATTGAGGAATTGCTGTAGCTTTTGTGTAGATTTGTGTTGTATGATTGCGATTTTTCCGGTGATAATGTAGGTTGTTCAGTCTTCGGTTGATGTTTGCTTAAGCGCAGAGTAACAGTGGGAGTGACAATGTGGGTGGCTTTATCGAATTTTACGCTAGGTTCCTGAAGTGGGCGAGGTGAAAGTTTGTTAATGAGTGTATTCTCGGATTATAGTTGTTTGGGAAATAGTGGAGCTGCTGATTGATGTTTGCTTGTGCATATAGTAATAGTAGGGAATGGGGAGTGACAATGTGGGTTGGTTTACTGGAAAGGTACGAAGAATTATAGGATATTTTGGTAATGTGGGCGCGGTGAAAATTTGTTAATGACTGTATTCTTGGATTATAGTTGTTTGGGAAATGGTGGAGCTGCTGATTGATGTTTGTGTGTGCGGAGAGTAACAGTGGGGAATGGGGAGTGACAATGTGGGTTGGTTTACTGGAAAGGTACGAAGAATTATAGGATATTTTGGTGATGTGGGCGAGGTGAAAATCTGTTAATGAGTGTATTCTTGGATTATAGTTGTTTGGGAAATGGTGGAGCTGCTGATTGATGTTTGCGTGTGCGGAGAGTAACAGCGGGGAACGGGGAGTGACAATGTGGGTTGGTTTACTGTAAAATTACGCTAGGTTCACGGAGCTGTAGATGTTTTTGGTGAGGCAGTCAAGGTGAATGTTTGCTAATGAGTGTATTCTTGGATTATAGTTGTTTGGTTAATGGTGGAGCTGCTGATTGATGTTTGCTTGTGCATAGATTAACAGCGAGGAATGGGGAGTGAAAATGTGGGTTGTTTTTACTGGAAAAGGTTCACAGGATTGTAGGAGGATTTGGTGAGGCAGGTGAGGTGAATGTTAATGAGTGTATTTTTGGATTATAGCTGTTTGGGAAATAGTGGAGCTGCTGATTTTTTTGAAATGGGTTGTAACTATGTAGTGAACTAGTGGAGTGTACTACTTCCCTTGATCTGAAATGGTTGATATAACTTGTACATATGTTAGGAAGCTGAGTTCTACAAGTTAAAATTGCATTGGAGTTGTCAAGTACCATTTAATATTGAATAGATTAGGCTCAGACCGCTCAGTTGACGTATAATATTATATTGTGACGAGTTTTATTTTACTAGCTAGTGTAGAATAGCTATATTTTGATTCAGAGGGATTGAGGGAGTTATAATCAAAGTGGTGCAGACATCTGACAGATCTGATGAAAGACAATCTAGATTATTCAAGTCGGTCTTAGTTTGATTGACATTTTTGAGTGGCCAAAAAATGCTAATAGGTGAAATGAGCATATTTGAGCTAGTTCTTTGTGTCTTGATGTAGAATTTGCACTTTGCAAAAATATATAACGTAGTATATGTGATCTTATAAGTGACTTTTAGTGCTGAAACAATAAAGCATGCTTCTTTTATGCTACCTTAGTAGTGGCTTGTTGCCCTTTGGCGCATAATTTCATGCATAAAGCTCTTAAAGTCTCTAGACTTACTAACAAACGGTGCAGTTTTTTGGTTTATGCTCTGACCACAGTGCAGTTGTATTTTAAAAAATTATATAGCAGCAGAATGTTATCTACTATATATGGAGTGCCTTATAGCACCTACTTTTGGATACTGCTTATTTGGGAGGACGATTTCTCATCCAAAATCTTTGTCTTGCTTAAGCTGATACTTTATGTAGTTGCTTTATGTGTGTATCGTAGAGGGTATCCTTTCTAAATGTAGCTGTCTTTAGAAATGTTTGAAGGCTTGAAGCCAAAGGAGGCTGTTCAACCTCTTTGTTTCTTTTTCAAAGTTTGTTAACTCTCCTACACTTGAAACCTGGGATAGCAAGCTTACATTGCAATTAAATTATGCAGATTATTGGTGTTCCTGATAAGGCAGAGAAGGATCAGATTGTGAAGTCTGTGATGGACCTGAAAAATGCTGAGGTCGAAGAAGGGTATTCAATGGAGGCTGTTGTATCCCGTCAGGTAGATGTAACTTGTTGAATGGCTTACTTAGGATGAATGCTAGTTAGAATGTCTTTTCATTTCAAAATTAATGCTGTGGTGTTTATGTTTGCAGGATTTGTTGATGGACGTTAGAGATAAACTCCTTTTTGAACCGGAGTATGCTGGTGATATTAAAGAGAAAATTCCACCAAAATCTACTCTGCGCATTCCGTGGGCATGGTTACCTGGTGCTCTTTGCCTTCTTCAAGAGGTATTATTGTCTATGGCTTCATGTTAGACTGAGCTGGATTTTGTTATTGTTATGTTTTATCATAATTTTTGAGCAATATATGTAAGATGACAGATTCTCACAGCTGTTTTGACCTGCTTTGTCTGGGCTACATTTAACGCCCAAGAAAGGCTAGTTTATATTTCTGTTTTCAATAGATATGAAGGGAAAAATACCTTGTCAATTGCTCTTTCTAGAAGCTTTGAGCTACCCTTTTGCATGTGCATCTTTTTGTTCTGAACTTAGCCAGGGTGCATTGTACGACTGCTGTTGGAACCTTAATCGACTAGAGATTTGTCCTGAATTTTCATTGATGTTTTGTTATTTTATTTCTTAGGTTGGAGAAGAGAAGCTGGTTTTAGACATTGGTCGAGCAGCTCTCTTGTACCCTGATGCCAAGCCACATGCTCATGATGTACTTCTTTCTATGGCTCTTGCAGAGGTAAGATAAGTGGGAAAGATATTTGGAGTCGCTGCAGTATATTCTAGCAGCCTTGTTATGTGTCCTTTTCTTATCATAGGTGCTTTCTTGAAGTGTGCAATCGCCAAGATCCATTTGGAGAAGAATAAAGTGTCGCAAGGATTTGAAGCTCTTGCTCGTGCCCAATGTCTTTTGAGGAGTAAGACATCCTTGGGAAAAATGAAGCTTCTTTTGGAGGTAGTATTTTCTTTATGATATTCTAATTTTCGAAAATATCATTCTATCTGCTGCTAGAGTCTGTGAAGCTCATTATGTGTGAAGATTCGCAATATCTGCAGTTTATTCTCATTTTTGATATTGGTTTGCTGCTTTTTATCTTTTAATGATTTAGATGGTATTATTGTTTTTGAGCAGCCAAGGAGAAGGTATACATGCATACAAAATTGAGATGTCTTATCACTGAAATAACATATTTAATGCTTTTACTGTATTGCATAGATCAGACCAGAACTATTATATGTACATGCTGACAATTGTTCTCCTGCTTATAAGTACAATACCATGAATGAAACATAAATACATATGAGATGTTGTGTGCAGTGTGACGTTTTATCACTCTTAGTGTCATTTTGTTTTCTTTTCCATTGCCTTCAATTTAGAGGTTGCATGCTCCACGTGTATTTCAATGGCATGCTGAATGAACTTCATTTATATATTATAATTGTATTTTCTTTGGCCTTGCCTATAGATAGAAGATTCTTTAGAAGGGTTTGCACCTGCTTGCACATTGGAATTGTTGGCAATGCCTCAGACTACAGACAATGCTGAACGCAGGCGTGGAGCAATGGCAGCTTTGCGAGAATTGCTAAGGCAAGGTCTTGATGTAGAAGCTACATGCCGGGTCAGTGATTGGCCCTGCTTCTTGAGTAATGCACTTGGTAAACTCACGGCTTTAGAAGTTGTTGATCTGATCCCCTGGGACAATTTAGCATTGACTCGTAAGAACAAGAAATCTCTTGGGTCTCAAAATCAGAGGGTGGTGATTGATTTTGACTGTTTCTACACTGCACTGATGGCTCATATAGCTTTTGGGTTCTCTAGCAGACAAAGAGACTGGGTAATTTTTTCACAACCTTGATGGTAGAAATAGTTTGATTTATGGACTAAAAAAATTGAGCTAGATAAAAGTTATGATATTTGGATACCTTTTATTAATTAATTTATTGGAATTAAAAATACACTTAAAAAATAACCGACTTTTGCTTTTCAGCAATGTTACTGAGATCCGTTGCTTTTATAATACCTATCTATTCTTGGGAACTTAATGGAATTGTTATCTTTTCTGGAATGAGTTGGGCACTAATTATTTTGACTCATCACGTCGCATAGATTAGCAAAGCAAGATCAATATGCGAGTGTCTGATGGCATCCGATGGTGTTGACCTGAAACTTGAAGAAGCATTTTGCTTGTTCCTTCTTGGACAGGTTTACCCTTTTCTTATTACTTCATTAATGTGTCCTTAGCAATTGTCAGATGCTCAAGATTGTTTCTTGCAGGGTAGTGAGGCAGACACTCTTGAAAGGCTTCGACAGGTTGAATCCAGTAAAAATTCAGGATCTAGAAACTCACTCTTGGGAAAGGAAGGCAAAGATGCTCCTGCCTCGGACTATTCATTAGTATGTCAGCTCTTATATAAATCTATATGTTTTATTTTTTGATATGTTGTCTGTTGATTGTTAGACTTGCTACGGATTAATTGCTGTACTCTTTTGCTATTTTCCTGTCGGTTGGCAGGACTCAGGAATCATATAGGATTAGTGATCCTTTGTGAGTTGTGATTGTATATGTTTTCACCTTTTGTCATTATTGTATATAGGCTGTTAGGGACCTTCAGCAGTACCTGTAAAATTTAACAGACCTTTGACATTAATGGTTCCTTTTTGATGATGATTTAGACCTGTCTGTTGGTGAGTTCAGTTTGGCATGATGCATTATGAAAAACCTTTGGGTACTTTTCTAAGCTGCATCATATGACAATGATATAGTTTTGTTTTTAGTCTCCTGTAAGCAATTGTTTTTGGAATTTTCTTATCTGTTGTAGATAGCCTTAATTTGATGACTGATTGAAGACATGATTTTGCTTTTGTACACCTTGAGGACACAACCATTGGGTAATAAAGTTTGTATTAGTCCTGTCAAACATGTGAAATTATGATCATAGGGTGCATATAGCTTCTAGCATTTGATCGGCAGGAACAGTAGTCATGCTGTTGTTTAACTAATTTTGTTGTCTTTTCTTTCCTTCTGCTCCCTAGTGAAACTGAAGTTACTTGTTGATTTTGATCATTCTTTTTTTTTCTTCTTATGCCACTATATCTTGTATTTTTGAGTCAGGCAGTAATTGTATTCCTTTTGACACTTTTTACTCATCTGTTGTATTATATTGACCAGGAAAAATGGCTGAAAGATGTTGTGCTGTGCTTGTTTTCAGATACCCGAGAGTGTTCCCCTTCATTGGTATGATGATTACATTTCTGATGGTTTATAATTCATGAAATAATGAACTATATCATTTTTAGTTTTCCTACAGGCTGGGTATTTTGGTCAGGAGAAGAAATCTTTTGGCAACAAGCAAAGTAGAGGTTTGTCACCTTCTATGCCAAATGTAAACCACAGGACAATATCTCCTGCTGTTTTGTCTGATCGAATGGTGTCTGATGAGCGTCTTGCTTCATTGGTGTCCTCCCAACATCTTGGGCCTGCTGTAAAGCAGTTGACTCCTACTAATCTGCGAAGTCCATTACAAGAAGCTAAACCTAGCACCCAGACTGGAACAGCCACTCCACCACCACCACCACCACAGTTAAAGCGAGATCTTGGTAGCTACCATCATAAAGCTGCTACTAGCTGGATTGTTCAAGGAAAAATTTTCGGACGTATAACATTTGTCGCAGTTCTAGGTTGTGTTGTCTTTGCCACTTCAAAGATGTTAAGCAGGCAAAGTGGGCGTGTGTATGGCTCCAGACTGGCGAATAGAAAAACTTTATGTTCATCTGTTGGTGATCACTCTAGGCATAATGGCATGCATAACAACTTTGCTGCAGCAATGCAGCAGTTTTTATCAACTTTGAAGCTGGGAGTCAGCAATCAATCTGACACAGGAAAAAGGCAAAAATCGTCTGTCTTGGCTGGCTTATCATCTCCCGTGCCTGCTTCATATGACAGGGTAATGACTCTTGAAGAAGCTGAAGCTCTTGTAAGACAATGGCAAGTAATCAAAGCTGAAGCCCTCGGTCCTGATCATCAAGTTCATTTGCTCTTTGACGTTCTTGATGACTCTATGCTGCTTGAGGTAGGACTCAGCTATAATTCTCCTTTTTTACTAGCTTAATATGAGCTTCAGACTTTATTGTCATCCCAGCTACCTGCTGGTATTTATGCATTTGCAAAGTAACTGTTGGCATTGAGCTGGTTTACAACCCTCAACAAGTCCAAAGGAAGATGGATTTCAAAGGGCTTTTGTTGTACCTAGATCTTTGCTACTCGTATAACTTTTGGTCCTTTTTTTTTTTAAATTGATAATAACAGAATATTTTATATCAACCATTCTAGATTTCGAAGACATTTCTTTAATTCAGTCTTGCCCTCTTCTTTCCTCCTGACATTCACAATTCAAAATTGATTATAACTTTATTATTATTTACAGAATGGTGTTCATTGTGTTATTGCCTGGCATTTGCTCATGTTTATCTACCCACTATAATTTGAAGTATATAGGCTATTTTTATACTAATGCCTTTTCCCGCTCCTTTTCAGTGTTGTTATATAAATTGTATTGTTATGACGGGTCTCATAATGGAGACTCTTATAACTCCCCTGGTAATATCTAATGTGCTTGATAATTGTGTGTGCTTTTTTCCCAGTGGCAAGCTTTGGCAGATGCAGCCAAAGACAAATCATGTTTTTGGAGATTTGTTTTGCTGCAATTATCAGTCCTTCGAGCTGATACATTCTCCGATGCCACCGGCACTGAAACAGCAGAAATTGATGTTCTGTTGGAGGAAGCTGCAGAGCTTATTGAAGAAGATCAACAAAGGAATCCAAATTATTATAGGTAAGACAGCATTTAAATCATCATTTTCCCAAGTTTGTTTCTCAGAGAGTCAATCCTTTGCTTTAGCCACGCTTTGTTGATCAGTTTGTATTACTTCCATGTTTTGGCTTGTTATTGCATTTGATACAACTTTCACAGATGCAAATTCATTGAAGCCACTTATCTTACCTCCCGCCTCTCTTTTCATTTAACAAATAAAGCAACATGGAGGAGATGCACATAAATCTGAAAGCATTAAAAAATGAAAAAAAAATTGTAGACATTTTTAAAAGGACACTTAACGGCCACTCCTTCCATTTGTTAGGCTTCTCCTTCTCAATCTTGTTGAGGTGTAACTTACAATTATGTCAATATGTTGATAAAGTTACTTTTAGATTTGAGTTCAATGATTTTATTATATGCTAGTGTTATTTATCAGCTCTTATTAACTATTATTCTCTTTGAGGTGTAACTTAAAATTGATTTCGTAATACATGCATGGTTCTTATTATGATAAAGTAGTTCGAATAATTAAATAAACAAACAGCTATAAGAGAGGGTGTTGGATTGAGCTGGTGTTAGGAAATTTCAGAAATATCTATATATTATGTGCTTGTTTTTTTGAGGACTAATTTGTATTATGCAAGTATATTATGAAATGAGATGACATTCAGGATTAGGTCCTTTTTTTAAAGCTTATTTTGAATGTTCAGATCGTTAGCGCAAATATCTCTCATAGTAATATTACAAATAAAGGCCACATGAAACTGATGGGTTATCCTAAGATTCCTAACATAGCTTCTTTTTGCCAGTTGATATATGACTTTATAACAATAAGTTATACTCCGTATATAGTAATTCAGTTTTCATATGGTGCTGTTAAACAATGCTAGTCATCTAAGGACATTTTGAAGTCAAACTTCTCTCTTTTAATTTGCTATTATTGCTTTCTAGCTGAATTTCTTTTTTGCAAGGGTTTTTATTTAGTTCTTTCAGTTAATTTCTCTTCACTCTCAAACTCCATTTGACTGTATCCTCACTTACATAAATTCATTGTTAAGTGTTTGAAAATTGAAGAAGAAAGGACAGTTTAAATTTGACATTATGTGTCTGAAAATGGTAGAGACTGGGAAAATTAATAGAGTGTAGAAGTTCAGAGGAGAGGAAATGAAGCATATAAGATGACCCTCTTCCTCGATTTGGCTTTGGGTGAGGAGAATAAACTCTGGGAAGGGGTGCAGCAGCTTATAAAATCCTTCCCAAAAGAAGTTTGCGCTTGGGTGCAACCTGAATTGAATATAACCAGATTTGAGATACACGCTCTAGCTAATAATCTCTGACTTGAAATACTCTTAAATTTTGAACTATTATATAATCCATAGCTACATACCCTATGGTTAGTAATCTAAAATTTATTAGTAGGCAAGGGCATGTAAATTTTCTTGTTGAATTGAACATTATTTATTTATTTTCATTCTAGGTGGCTGTATTGACATTTTTGTTTTGATATGGCTGCAGCACCTATAAAATCAGCTATCTTCTGCGACGGCAAGATGATGGTTCATGGAAGTTCTGCAAAGCTGATGTAGATAACCCATCCTGATATATACCTCGATCACTGTATATGGTAACTCAGTAGTTAGGACCTTACTAATTTTTTAGGTAATTGAGTTCATTTCTTCCACTGACTAGACTTGTAAAAAACATTAGCTTATATAGTGATGGCAGCAACACACTTTTCCTTGAAATTTGTTTTTTCAAGAGCAATCTCTTGCGAAATGTCAGTGAAATTGCTGCCTGTGAACAATTTTTTTTTCACAATGAAAGGAAATGAATTATTCTTTGTATTTATCAGAAAGATGCTGCAGCTAAGTAATTGGTTTTTCTGAACTCACAGTTCAGCAAGATTTGATTGTTGGAACAGGATGAACAAACCTGTTGTTTCCCGCTGATTTCCCTTTATTTATTAATTGATTGATTGGTTTATTAAAGTATTATCTATTGTCTTATTATTATTAATTTTATAATTTTTGCTTGTTTATGTGAATTTGTTACAAATTGTTGTGTATAAATAGCTTGATTGTGAATAATCTAAATACGACTATGATCTGTGAAAAATACCATGATACTACATTGTATACTGATAAGTGTTTGAACCCTCGATTGTAATTTGAAAGAATGGTTAAAATTTTGAGGTGGTTTGTGTTGAAAATCAATAATCTGGCTGAGAAAATCTGGCCTACAAATTGAGTTGGTTTTTATTGAGAATTTGTATGATCTCTAACTTGTTTTGGTTGTCCATTTTGATGATAGGGCCGAACTCTGATTGACTTATGAGGAATTGGAACTGGTTTAACCCATTCATTCTTTTATCTTCTTACTTTTCTTTTAAGGGTATATTAATCTTCCTACTTTCTCTTAAATTGGCTTTGTACTCGTCCAATTTGTTAGTTTTTCTCTCTTTAAGCAGTTAACGGCAGAGTGTTTAAAATAAAAGGAAAGAGTACCAATTTAGAGAATTTTCACCTTCCAATTTAGAGGATTTTATAGATATTGTTTAATGGTAATGAGGTGGTTGTCGTAGTAATTAATTAACAAGATAATTGGCGTTCTTGAAATATTTCCTAAATCGTTAATACTATTACAATTTATAAATGTAGCAAATTAAATAAGCTTTATTTTGCTAGAAAGGTCATGTTTGGTGAATACGGAGTAGCTTTTTAATGATTTTGTTTAGTTTTACCTTCTAATTTTGCATATGATCAAACAACAACAAAATATTTAGTTAAAGCCTTTTTGATAGTAAAATTATAAACACATTACATGTCATTGCTTGAAATTTAAACTAAAGTTTCAATCCATTAACCATCAATCTTCCAATAACAAACAACTATGACTAAATTTAAACTAAAAGTTTCAATCTATTAGCCATTAATCTTCCAACTAAACAAAACTATTAACTAATGCATATTTTTTCTACTCTCATATGTACGACCTATCTGCCAATCAGTCGGTGCCACGTCGTTGAATTGAAACGTCTTACCATTACTAATACACTTGAAATGAGAGACTTTGACCCTCTAACCTCGTCCAAGTTTGCCAATTTTGCCCCCAATTTCGGCTCATTTGTGTCCAACTTGTTTTTGATCCTTTGATATTCACCCCAGTAACGTCCCCTACACCACCAGCATTGTAAACCAAAACCATCAACCAATATGAATTTCCTTTAAGCTCAAACTTAACACCTCCTTTCTTTTGGCATTTCACTCTTCTATAAACAACTGGAACAATACCGCCTTTGTACTCTGCAATCTTTAGGAACATAGGCATCGTCAAATCAAAATGTTTTCGTGGTGGATTGCACCACGCTTGTGGTGTTTCCTCGTACCATGGAGGGCAAAAGTTAGTGGCCGTTACTCGAATCGGACGGACCCCTTGCTTACACCATTTTGAGTCTATGCAAGCTATTTCGAAACACGCTCCGCAAGCAGCTCCATCGTTGAAGAGTGCTGTACTTAGTGCTGTTGTTTCTAGACCATAACCTTGCTTGAATAGGTCACCGTACCCACATGCACCATCTGTGTATAATAAATTCATGCATGAAAAGTTAATTATATGGTTAATTGTTACAACATTCTCATTTTCTATAACATTTATGTAAAGGACTAATGTAACGTTTAGCTAGTTTATTATTCACAATTAATAAAAACGGGATGTTGATGCATTGGTGATTGGAGTTGTACTTGTTAAGGAGAACCTCGTATTCAATCCCCCACATCAACAATTGGGAGGGTATTGAAACCTAACCACCCAAAATTGAGTCCGAATCTAAATTAGACTAAAGAGTAAACCGGGTGGAACACAAAAAAAAAATTCAAAGATATCCATTTTTTTGTGTGTAAATTTTACATCATCATACCACGTAACATGTTGCTTTTAACAAATGAATTTCGCACAAAAATATGAACGACATGCGAAAAAAAGTAGGAGAAATTGTAGAAATGTACCTCACAAAAATTACTCCGCGTCACAAGATTCACAACTAAAAAGATGCACATTTCAAAATCAAGAACCTCTAATTTAATTTTTATAACAAAACAAGTAAGACATTAAAATCAATTATAAATTGAAAATACACTCTATGTTCCCATCGTTTACTCGTTTAGTGCCACTACGATTTTTTTATTTTTTTTTCCGAATTCATTTTTACAAATACATATTATCTGATTTTGACAATATATAAAAATTGATTCTAAAACACTCATTAATTTAAACAAGCATAAATATATAACAAACATGAACTAATGAGATTTACAGTTATATTATTAGTCGATACTCCTTCCATTCAAATTTATTAATTGACATGTTACTAATTCAAATTGCATAACCAACACGTGTGTTTATGAATATCGGATTGTAGTATACAAACAAGAAATCTTACACATGGTATCGCCGCCATTAATATCACCATAAAACGTTGCATGAGCGAAATCCCATCCATGTCCACCATGATTGATATCATTTGATTCTTGAGTTGTAACAAAAATTATCCCTAATATTACTACATAAATATAACCCGCTAATTGAGAATTAGCCATTGTAAAAAATAATTATGCTATTACAATAGTTGTGAAGAAAAAAGCCTATTTATCAAGTGTTATTATTTTGCTATTAGAATACTAAATTATAAAATGCCCTATATTTTATGATCATCTTGCATTTTAAAGTAGAGAAATAGTCATATTGTTTGACTTTAATTTTTAAACATTAATTAACATTAAATAAAATCACAAAGTAAAAAAGGAACAATATCAGGTTTGGTCCCTTATTTTATGCTAGTATTGAGAATTTGAGATAACTGTATCATAATTATAAGGAAAGTTAAATAATTAGGATTTTTTATATTAACACAAATTAATAATGTTTGATTGTGATCCCATCTTTTCTGCCAATATTGAATTTTGACCATTAATAATAGGATTAGAATTAAAATAACACAAAATTTCATTGGACTTTAATTTTCGAATGCTCTATCCAAATTATATTCTTGCATTGGTTATAATCTTATACACATTATTTAATATGCTTATTTGTTTTAATTAACCTGATAGTGAATTTCTTGCAGATATATAAGGTCGTAATAAGGTTAGATAATCATATAAATGGGTAGGTTTCAATGATGCCAAAATTTTAATAATAAGATGAAATATATACAAATGCAAGACTTTATATTTATTTTTACACTACATATTTAAATCTAAATCTTTTATCAATTTTGTGTGATTTTTTATTTTTTATTATTTATTTATGAAAGAAGTGCTAAAGAACACAATATTTCATTAATGAAGTCTCAGACATATTCTAAAGCATAGGATGCATATTTATAAGAAGAAATCGACATATGTCACATTATTTTTAGTTTATGAACTGTTGAGTGTGGTCCAAATTATATATATATATATATATATATATATATATATATATATATATATATATATATATATATATATATATATATATATATATATATATATATATATATATAAAAGCCTATTGCTTTGGTGGAGGTGGAGATTTTGTGCATATTCTAATAGCTTCTGGAAAAATCAAACAGTGTTAGTTCTAGACTTCTTACTCATATTTATTCTAAAATTATCTACTTAAACGTTTTAAAGAATTTTTGACATTGGAAGCAACTAGAAGTATGGTTTGTGAAAATTCTAGAGCATTATGACTACAAGAAAGATGAAAGAACTTCTGAAATCTTCTAGTCATTTTTTCCAAGCTCCTCTTCAACTATAAATATAGGTTATAGGCATTCAATCAACATAGATATATAAAAAGTCATACTTATAAACAAGTCTGCTCGTCGTTTGTGGGTTTTTTAAGAGGATTTTTTCCACGTAAATATTGTGTGTCCTTTAATTTACTTACACTGTGCCCGCACCAACCCAAACATGATAAGATATTTTTATTTATTGGTCATTACTAAAATATTAAAAATTTACATTTTAATACATGTCTTAACATATTATAAATGTGCCACTTTGGTAAATTAATTATTTTGCTTTTTATAATTAAGTGAAAACATGGCTGACATGTTCATAAACAAATCATGAACAAACTCAATGATAAACTTATTTGTTAAATAAAAAAATGTGTTCCGAATTCAACTCTCTTCCAAACTAAAATCCTTATTTTTATTTGATATAATAACTAATAAACTATCATAATACATTAGTCACATTAATAAAGTGAATCAATATGAACAACAACATAAACGTATTGAATTATTTCCAATTGCAAATGTTTGATTGTTTTTGTCCACCGATTCACATGTTAGACATCAACCTGATATCCTCCATTTATATTTTCAGTTTCATTATAAAATCGTTATGATGCCTAGTGCTAATCTTTTGCCTAAATTAATATAATTGCATTCTCCATACTATGATAAATGGATTGTGTCCCTCATCCAATTTCCATAATAATTTTAATTATTTTTTACATCATTTTATATTTAACCTATTTTTTGCAATTCGGTAATTTGATCAAAATTTGTCAAAACCAATTATTTATGATGATAGTTTAATAATGGTTATTGAAAATTACCGTGCATGACACGAGAACTAACCTAGTTTCCTAGTTTTTAATCTTCGTGAAGTTTTTTGACACCCCCTTGCTTAGCACAAGGTATCCCCTTGTATTGCACGGGTACTATACCAGCTTTGTACTCAGCAATTGTGACAAACATGGATTCCGTTAAGTCAAAGTGGTGCAATGGAGGATTACACCATGCCGCGGGACCATAAGAAGGTGGACACAAGTTGGTGGCCGTGACCTTGATTAGGCCAGGTTTGCACCATTTTGAGTTTATACATTTAATTTCACAACACGATCCACAAGTTGCACCCTTTGAAAAAAGTGTTGTGCTAAGAGCTGTTGTTTGTAATCCATATCCTTGCGTTAACGTACTATAACCACAAGCACCCTTGCATGACACCATGCAACAAAAAAAATTATATAGATTACAAATGCGTGTATCCGCGTATAAAGTATAATTAAACATGTATTCATATATATGCTCTGTATAGATAGTGATAAGAGATAGCTTGGGTGGTTACTTTAAGATGGATTCTCATCAAAGGCTCCTGACTAAATAGCCAAAAGCTTCTATAATTTGTTGCTTTGGTCTAACTTTACTAAATTCTTAATTTTATGATAAAATTGAAGATTAAATTATTGATCAAGTGAAAAACATACTTCATTTGTTCTTTTTTATTCTACGTATTCATTTTTTATTTAAGCCTGTTCTTTTTGTTCTACTCACTTAATCTATTCCATCTTTAGCTTACCCCGGCCTTTTAGTCTTTAACCCCAAAATAATTAGACATTTCTACAAACTCAATCTCTTACTTTAGCAACCTTTTTTTTACACTAATCATCCACCTTTTTACATCATTTCTCTTATTACTTTATTTTACATCAATCCATATATTCACATTATTCAATACTAATATACGGAGTATGTTTGAATTATTTATCGATCAATAGTAATTGACTAGCTAGAACATACAGAAACGGAGAAAGTACTGTTCAACAAAAATTTACGTAGAAAACTCACTGTCAGTTTCATGACCCATCATATCGCCATAAAACGTTGCATGGGCATCAATCCAACCTTGAAAATCTACCTATGTAACAAAGGCCATGATAGCAAGAAATCCAAATACATTTTGAGAAAATTATGACATTTTTTTGACAAACAATTAAAAATTAAATTTAAAACAAAAGGTTAATGCAAAGAAATTTATTAGTGGAATTGTTTTTTTTTTTTTTTTGAATTGTAATATCACATATAATCAAATGTTCAAAAAATTGTCTTATGGTTTGACTTAAATTTCAAAAAAAATGAAAAGTAATTTTTTTTTTTAGGAAAATAAGTAATTAGTTTAAAACACTTAACAAGCTCTTTTTTCTTTTTCTTTTTTCTTTTTTTTTTTTTTTGATGAAGGACAAAAAAGTTATTGAGTAGAGTAAATAAAATCACAAGTAAAAAAGGTACCTGTAATACATAAAGTGTGGAAAGCTAAACGTCGCCCTTGAATCTCTAACTAACGCCCGCAAAATAAACTAAAATTACAAATTTACCCTTTTTATCAAAAAAATTACCCCCTCTTCATACTACTATACCCACCACCACCACCACCTCCTCCTCTTTTAACCACCAACTCCTTACCTCCGGTTTTACGATCTACACAGCCGCGGTAATGACAAGTAAGGACAAAGGAAAGTCGGTCGCCGACGGAGAAAATGTTTTTTTTTTTTAATTTGCGGCAAACGCCTAGATTTTTCGTACGTCCTAGGCTCAAACGCCTAGTTCTTGTGAACAACCGTGTGGTTGTATGAAAAATATGGGCGTTTGAGGTGAAACGCCTAGTTTTTTAGAATACCCTAGGCTAAAACGCCTAGTTTTTTCGAATAGCCTAGGATGTTTCGAAAAAACTAGGCGTTTCAGCCTAGGGTATTCTAAAAAACTAGGCGTTTCAGCCTAGGGTATTCTAAAAAACTAGGCGTTTCCTGGGTTTTGAATCTTTTTAAAAAATTTATCGCGACGTACCGATTTCATACGGTTTGACGAGCCTTCTAAAGCGTCTAAGGTTGTGTTTCATGTATTTCGTCGTTGTCCATAAGATCTAACGAAATTGATTTTGTAAAATTTTAAAAATTTGGTTGATTTTGAAACTCACGGTGGTTTGGGTGGTTGTTCGATGAGCGTTGGTGGCCGTTGACCACTAGAGAGAACTGTAAAAAATTTGTGTATAGTAAAAGTGTGAAATTGAGGTAAAAATAATTATTTTTTATAATCATTATCATAAGGATAAATACGTAATTTTATTTTATTTTGCGGGCGCTAGTTAGATATTTGAGGGCGATATTTAA
The DNA here is from genome assembly GCF_001683475.1 of Chenopodium quinoa. NCBI lineage: Eukaryota > Viridiplantae > Streptophyta > Magnoliopsida > Caryophyllales > Amaranthaceae > Chenopodium > Chenopodium quinoa. The sequence continues at coordinate 5,689,708 of NW_018744626.1, read as the reverse complement.
CAACCTCCTTTTTTCTGCTAATATTAAGATAGCTGGATCAAAATAATAAGGAAAGTAAGAAATTAATGGACTTTGATTTTTTACAATAACAGTGCTTGATTTGTGATCGATCCATATTTTCTGCTACTATTGACTACGGATCTAAGTGTTATATTTGAAGGAAAAATTCTAATATAATTATGGATTACTCATTATTTTGTTTTAAGAAAATTCTTTTAGTATTGTTTGTTGGTAAGAAAAAGGAATTTCTTTTAATATTGGTTTTTCCATTTGATACACAAATAGAAAACTAGAGAAAAACACAAATAATTAACTTTCCTAATATCTTCTTTTCTTTCTTATCTTATAAAATAAAGTTACAAATAATAACACGCATTAATATATGAGTACATAAATACCGATACCCAAAGCTAAGAGATCAAGCTTAATTAAGGGCATGTTCACATTTACTGAAATGAGCTTAACTGAACTGAACTGAACTGATTGGAGTAGAACTGAACTGAACTGAGCTGAAATTAATATTTTATGAGAGAGGGAAATTAGGAGCTGAACTAAACTGATTGGAGTTGAACTGAACTGAAATTAAGTAAATGTGAACAGACCCTAAATCAACCCCATTTATGTGAAATCGACCCATAACACCACAATTATTACCTGATTATTTATAGTTAAAATTGTTTAAGGGATGTTGATACTCTAGATTTTGGATTAAATTTCAACATTGTTTAATCTACCAAAAATCAACTTCAGTTAGGTTATAATGTAACAAACACCTTGTCGATTTATAATTAAACATCTAAAATAATTAATGATGATGAAAAAAATAAGCAGGCAAATGAACCTTTATTATTGAACTCATTTTTTAAAATTTGAGGTATCATTTTACAAGGAAAACGATAATTATAATTAAATGGACATAACCTCTTGTAAAATAAATTCCTCAATTACAATAAACCTCTTAAAAATTAGACTTTCCCTCAAATGTCCGACTAAATTGCCAATTTGATGGCACAACACCTTCAAACTCTAGGGTTTTTCCATCACTAGTAGTCACTTGGAATGATAACTCTTGGTTGGTCCAACCCGAACCACCAATTTGCCAATTCATGCCCCAATTTCGCGACATTTGAACCCAATCACTCGAACCCTTGATCTTCAATTCTTTAACATCCCCGGCACCTCCAACATTAAAGACTAGTACCAAAAGAAAATTAGGGTTTCCATTAATAAGAAACTTGATACCTCCTTGCTTAGTACAAGGTACTCTCCTATATTGCACGGGTACAATACCGGCTTTGTACTCAGCAATTGTAACAAACATGGGTTGTGTCAAGTCAAAGTGTTGCAACGAAGGATTGCACCATGCCTCGGGACCACTAGAAGGTGGACATAAGTTGGTGGCCGTGACCTTAATCGTGCCAGCACCGTCTTTGCACCATTTTGAGTTGGTACATTTGATTTCATAACATGCTCCACAAGTTGCACCATCTAAATAAAGTGTTGTGCTAAGAGCTGTTGTTTGTAGTCCATATCCTTGCGTTAATGTGCTATAACCACAAGCACCCTCTGCATAGTACCAACAACCAAACAATTATGTTAGGAAAAGAGATTATGCACGTACAAATTTTAAAAATCTATCAAAATATGTGATATCGAATTATGGATCATAAACAAGATTATGACATAATTTAATCGAACTACTAATTAATAATTTCCTCAGATCGATATTTAAATCAAGTAAAACTTCCCTTGTATATATGGATAGGAGACTCGACATTCCTCAATTTTTACAAAAAATTAAATTATACTTTGTATTTGTTAATTTTTTTGAAATAGTTAGGTTAAACAAAAATTATAGTTCCGGTCGTTTAGTTTAAATGAAATTTTAGTCCCCTAATATAATTTAAGGGTTCCACCCTTGTCTTGTTCTTCAAATGAAAAATCAAGATTACTAAAACAAGATCTCAATGAAACTTCATTAGCATTATAACAAAGTGACATCAAATGCATGCTAGCTTTTGATTCAATGATTTGTCAAACTAGGTCAATTTTATATGTATGTATAATTTTTTGTAAGAAATTAAAGGGTGAAAATATATAAAATGTATTTTACAACAAATATATACGCAGTACAAAGTAATATTTTAATTTATAGAAAACTCACTCTCAGTATCACCACCCTTAGCATCACCATAGAACGTTGCATGAGCATCGGTCCAATCTTGACAATGTACCATGGTAACTAAGGCCATGATAGCAAGAAATCCGAAAGCATTTTGAGAAAAAGATATTTTCTTTGATATCAATTTTCTTTTGAATGAGATTGTAATATCAACTTGTATTTTATACATGAGGAAGTGAGTGATATTTATAGCAACACAATAATATTAAAATAACATTTGATTGTGCAAAAATTTTAAATTGGCATTAAATTAAATCATGGTCAAACTCATAGAGCATATATTTATGGTAGAAAATAGAATGTGTGAAATGTAATAGAAAATTAATTGGACACAAGGAATATGCATGGATTTGTTACCATAAATATATGATGTAACTCTATATTTGCTTGATTTTCATTGGTAAAAGATGGATTTTATTTTTCTTTCTTCTTTGTCCCATTGCCTTTTTGCATGTGTACACAATTAATCAATTTCAACTGCATATTACTTACTATTGGTAAAGATGGATTTTATTTTATTTTTCTTGTTTTCCTCATTTTATTTTATTTCATTTTATATATAAACTCTTAAATAGACCTATTCATATTAATTTATTGTGGAACACTAAGGCCCTGTTCTCTTCACCTTAAAAAAATAATATTAAGTAAAAATAATTTCAGTTCAATAAAAATAAGTTCTGTTCAGTAAAATTAATTTTAGTTCAGTAAAAATAATTTCAATTCAGTTCAGTAAAACTCAGTTTTCTTAAAGAAGAATTATAATAGAAAATCAGTAAAAATAATTTCAGTTCAGTAAAAATAATTGAAGTTCGGTAAAAATAATTTCATTTCAGTAAAAATAAGTTCAGTTCAGTAAAAATAATTTCAGTTCAACAAAACTAAGGTGAATCAAACAGGGCCTTATATTAGAGATACTACGATTGTTGGTATTCATAAACAAAAAGATCACTATTTTAAAGTAGATGTTATATATTATGCTAAAATAAAAGTCATTGTGTTATTATAAAGGTCATAAGAGGGTTTTTTTTAATGAAAGTTTTAATAATATACGATTTAAGGTATTGTACTATTGTGTTAAAATTAAAGTCACTACATTCAACATAACGGCAGCCGCATGCATACTTTAGGTTCACATTAATATTAAATTTAATAATTTTTTTTTGGGAAATTCTTTGTGGTAACACTATAGTTTTTAGTTTTCTCAGTGGTAAATTGCAAAAATTCTTATTATCTCTAATAAACCTAAATTTTTATATTGAGCTAACCATGACATTAATGATTAATTCTAGTGAAGTATTTAACTATAGTTAGTTAATTCATTTTTTTATTATCATTTTTTTACTTAAAAAAAATAAACAAAAGCCACCCATTCCCCCACCAACCAGCCACCATTCTCCGCCCCCACCCACGCCGGCACCCAGCCTCTCTCTTGCTAGCGCACCGATCTCCCCCTCCCCCTCCCCCTAAGCCGACAGCAGCCAAGATCGCAACCATACCACAACATCAATCAGCCAACCACCTTCCCTTCCCTCAATTCCGACCTTCACTTTCATCGCCGGCATCTTTTTTTCAATCAATTTGCTTCCAATTGGACCTTTTCTCTCTTCGTCGAGATTTGATGGGTGGTTTATTTGTTGTCGTTCTTCCAAATTGGGATTTGCAAGAGAGAAATTGGGGATTTTTTTAGGGTTAGGGTTACAGGTGAGAAATCGTGAGTTGGATTTTGAGAATTTTGGAATTGGGGAATCGAGGAAAGGAAGTTCGACAAAGGAATCGGGAATTGAGTTAGAGAATTGGGAATCCGGAATCGAGAATTGAGAAATCGGAAATTTGGATAGAGAAATTGGGAATCAATGTCAGGCGGGGGGGTTGCAGATTTCGGGGGTGGGGGATGAGCAGTTGGAGGATTTTGTGGGTGGGGGAACGGTTTCTTGTGTTTTCGGGGAAGGGGAGTAGGTGTGGGATGGTCGTCGGCATCAAGAAAGGAGTTTGGGTGCCGACAATGAGGTGAGGTGGCGCCGACGGGGGAGGGAGCTAGGGCCGGCAGGGGCACCAGGTTGGTTTTTTTTATATATAAAATTAATTTAATTATTTAAAAAATATTAAAACTAACCATGGTTAATAAATTTAAATTAAAATAAGTATTATCTTTGGTAATAAAAAATTCAGGTTACTAGAGATAATAAGAATTTTTGCAATTTACCACTGAGAAAACTAAAAACTATAGTGTTACCAAAGAAAATTTCCCTTTTTTTTTTACAGGATATTAAATTTAATATTAATTTTTAAAGGTCGCACAAGTTTTGACAAAGGTCACTATGTTAAAATTAGGGTCACTATATTCAACATAACGTCATTGTTGCGCGCGTACGAACCGCAAGTCCCAATAATATTATTGTGAACTAGGTCAACACAAGTTTTCTCCATTTTATATAACTTACTATTCATGTGCTCAAATTAAAAAAAACTTTGATTGTCCTAAATTACCTATATAATATGCTTGCTCCCTTTGTTCTTTTTAAGTATCTTAATTTAATCGGCATAGTTGTCAAGACAGAATTTGACTAATGATATCGCCATTTATCAATATATGTGTATATAAATTATAAGATATTCAAAATAATAAGTTTAGACCACGTTTTTAGCTAACAAGTACATATATCATATATGGCTATATTTAATCTTACTTAAAGTGTTATATGTGAGCAGTACAAAAGTCAAATGTGGCGCTTAATCATCATGTATGATCTTCTAAAAATCGTTTCAATGTGTGGTATTGAAAGAGTATGCAATTTTCATAATTTACGTACACTATTATTTAACATAAAATTATAATTGATCAAACAGATGTGTTGAAGATCGAGCAAAATGCATGTGTATAATATAAAAAAGGGAGATATTATACAATATTATCCGTATTTGATAATTTAAAATAATTACACATATTATATACAATTACTTTCTTATACTTTTTATATACTACATTATACGACTTCAACGATTACTAACTTGATTTTTAAACATGTAAACAATGTTTTTTAAAAAAAAAAAATGATATTTCAAAAGTATACACCGAGACGGATCTAATACAAACATATTGAAAAGTTAGATGTCACGAATCGTCTCTCTTTGGGTGTCAAATGGGCATGTGGGCATCATTGCATATGGGGTGCTCTTGGACTACTAGGAACTATAGTGTCCCTAGAGAACCTTATTGTGGATATTTCTTTTATTCCCAATTAACACTCATTTGACGATTTGCAGGTTACTAAGGCCCCGTTCATTAGAGCTGCTCTGCTCTGCTTTGTTTTGCTCTGCTCTGCTCTGCTTTGCTTTGCTCTGCTCTGCTAAAATCAAATCTGCTCTGCTCTGTTCAAAAAAATCTTCTCTGCTCGGCTCTGCTATGCTCTTCTTAATTTTCAAATAATAATTAATAATAACAAAAATATTAATTAATATTCAATAATAACAATTATTATTGTATTGATGATAATAATTTATTATTTTGAATAATTATAATAATTATTAATATTAAAAAATAATTTTAATAATCAATAATAATAATTATAATGATTTTAATAATTAATAATACTAATAATAATATTAATAATTAATAATAATAATAATAATTAATAATTTTGATAATTAATAATAATAATAATAATTTTAATAATTAATAATAATAATAATTATTATTATTATTATTATTATTATTATTAATTTTAATAATTATTAATGATAATAATAATAATAAGTATTATTAATAATAATAATTATTATTATTATTATTATTATTAATTTTAATAATAATTAATAATAATAATAATAATTTTAATGTTATGATAATATCTAAATATGGATGACTATTATCCCATGTACAATCTAGAATATTCTAGAGTTGGGTATTTGGTCTTATCCATTGATGGAACCCTAGGTAATGTACATTATATATATCCCGTACTAGATGGAATATGAAATAGAACGTAACAATCTTCCCTCATCTCTCTTTATTTTCTATTCTATATTTAACACGTTATCAACACCATTGTTTTAGTTACGGAGGAAACATTATTGCTAGCCGGCTTGTTGCACCAACCTCAATTTGCCGAATCGCAAAATATACGTACACTTCATCCAATTGAGGTGAGTGTAATTACCTCCACCTCCACTTTGTATAGATTAAAATTATATTCCAATATATAGATTGTTTTGAACTAGATAAGACTTGGTTGATTACAATCATGAAAGTTTTGGTCTTTTGTTTGTTAATGCCGAATTACCAAATTGCATATTTTTATTGTTTTATTTTCTTAAGTCCATATATATGCAAGTGTAATCATGTCTCATATTCTTATGGATCTATAAGCATCTCTATTCGTATTCTCTGTGTTTATAATTAAGAAATTTGTAAATTATCACGTTTTGTTTATGAGTAGTACACCATATACATATATATATATATATATATATATATATATATATATATATATATATATATATATATATATATATATATATATATCATGATTGTTATTAAATTAATTTATTTTCATGGCTTATTTTAGTTCTGAAACATTAATTTTATTTTGCCAATACATTTGGTATGTATATGTTTGATATTTTATGAGATCTAATTTTGAACAATTTTTTGTATAGTGAAAATGTCGAATCTTGCCAATCTTGAATTTGTGGCCCTTGATATTACCGGAAAGAATTATTTATCATGGGTGTTAGATGCTGAAATACACTTAGATGCTAAAGGGCTTGGTGAAACAATCAAAGAGGCTAATGAGGCAACACCTCAAGATAAGGCTAAGGCCATGATATTCCTTCGCCATCACCTCCATGAAGGACTCAAAAACGAATATTTAACTGTGAAAGACCCACAAATCCTTTGGAGTAATCTAAAGGAAAGGTATGACCACCAAAAAACAGTGATACTCCCTAGAGCTCGTTATGAATGGTTGAATTTGAGATTGCAAGATTTTAAATCTGTTAGTGAATATAACTCAGCTATGTTTAAAATAACTTCTCAATTGAAATTATGTGGAGAAAATATTACTGATGCAGAAATGCTTGAAAAGACATACTCCACTTTCCATGCTAATAATATTGTCCTACAGACACAATATAGAGAAAAAGGTTTTAAAAAATATTCTGAATTAATATCTTGTCTTCTTGTGGCTGAGCAAAATAACGAGCTGTTAATGAAAAATCATGAATCACGTCCTACTGGCTCTACTCCATTCCCTGAAGCAAATGTGACAGCCCATAATGGGAAAGAAACTAAAAACAGAGACCATTCCAGCAGTAGTGGTCGAGGTAGAGGTCGTGGTCGTGGTCGTGGCCAATGGCGCGGCCGGGGTCGTGGACGTGGATATGGTAGAGGTCGTGGAGGTCCTTTCACAAACTCACAATCCCACCAGAAGTGGGAACGTAGGGATGAAAAAGAGAAAAGTGATAACAATATATGTTACCGTTGTGGAGGAAAAGGTCATTGGTCTCGGGTTTGTAGAACTCCAAAGCATGCAAACCTTGTTCTTGAAGATGGTGAAGGTGATTTTGATTTTGGTAATGCCAATCAATTTGATGTTGGTGATTTCCTTACTTCCCCGGAAGGGAATAATTTTGATTTTGGCAGTACAACACATTTAGAAGTTGTCGATTTCTTCACTGCCCCAGAAGGGAATAATTAAAATTATATTGTTTTATGTCAGTATTAGACTCATGTTTGCTTATTCTAGTGATTTATTTAAGTTTATTTCTTTCATTGTAATAAGGATTTTTGCTTTATAAATTTAAGAACTATTTGAGTGTTTTTATTGATTTATGTATTTTATCATCTTTATTTTTTTGCTTAATATTTTGACATGTATTTTATTTCATGAAGAAGATGGATATAACTCAAGTTCGATTTGCTAATGGTGAAGAATTATGTCTTGCTGACAGTGCAACTACTCATACAATACTTAAAAATAAAAAATATTTCTCTCATTTGATGATGAAAAGAACTAATGTGAGTACCATATCGGGTAGTACAAATATCATTGAGGGCTCCAGAAGAGCCACTATAAAGTTGCCTTGGGGAACTGAAATTAAAATAATTGATGCTTTATACTCCCCATTGTCTCAAAGAAATTTATTAAGTTGTAAGGATATTCGCAACAATGGTTATCATATTGAGACAATCAATAAAAAAATAATGAATTCCTTCAAATCACAAATATAACTCAAGGCTCAAAACATGTTTTGGAGAAACTACCTACATTCTCTAGTGGTTTGTACTACACAAAAATCAATGCTATTGAAGCTCATGCTATAGTAAACCAGAAGTATACTGATGATTTTGTTGTTTGGCATGACCGGTTAGGCCATCCCGGTTCAATAATGATACGAAAAATAATTACGAATTCATGTGGACATTCTTTGAAGAGCCAGCAGATTCTTCATAATAATTTTTCATGTGCTGCTTGCTCAGAAGGCAAGTTGATTATTCGCCCATCACCAGCTAAAATTAATTTTGAATCAATTAGTTTTCTAGAACGTATACAAGGAGACATATGTGGGCCCATACATCCCCCATGTGGACCATTTAGATATTTTATGGTTTTAATTGATGCATCAACTAGATGGTCACATGTGTCTTTGTTATCGACTCGTAACCTGGCGTTTGCGAGATTACTTGCCCAATTGATTAAGTTACGGGCACATTTTCCGGATACTCCCATTAAGACTATTCGGCTTGACAATGCTGGTGAATTTACATCTCAAGCTTTTAATGATTATTGCATGTCCATTGGGATAAATGTTGAACATCCTGTAGCACATGTTCATACACAAAACGGTCTAGCAGAGTCATTAATAAAACGTATTCAGTTGATTGCTAGACCATTGCTTATGAAATCCAATCTCCCAATTTCTTCTTGGGGACATGCTATATTACATGCAACAGCACTAATTCGTATTAGGCCAACAAGTTATCACAAGTTCTCCCCATTACAATTGGTTTATGGTCAGGAACCAAATATTTCCCATCTAAGAATTTTTGGATGTGCGGTTTATGTTCCAATAGCTCCACCACAACGCACTAAGATAGGTCCTCAAAGGAGGTTGGGGATATATGTTGGGTTTGAATCCCCGTCAATAATTAAATATCTTGATCCTACAACAGGGGATTTATTTACGGCTCGTTTTGCAAATTGTCATTTTAACGAGTCACTTTTCCCAACATTAGGGGGAGAAAAGAGAGAGCTGGAAAATGAAATTAAATGGAATGAATTATCATTATCCTATCTTGATCCTCGAACTAAACAATGTGAACTGGAAGTTCAAAAGATAATTCATTTACAAAGTTTAGCGAATCAATTGCCAGACTCGTTTGCTGACCCAAAAAGAGTGACCAAGTCACATATTCCAGCTGTTAATGCTCCATTTAAAATAGAATGTCCCAGAAGGACAAAATAAAATTGCTAATGAGTCTAAACCACGCCGGAAACGTGGAAGGCCAATAGGTTCCAAAGATAAGAATCCTCGGAAAAGAAAAGGAGCATTGATTGATGATGGTCAAATTGAAGAAACAATTTCCGAAGGATCTCAAGAAGAGACTTTAGACATGATACAAGAAGAAATTCAGGTACCTGATAATGAAGAAATTTCAATAAATTATATCATGTCTGGAATTACATGGAATCGAAATCAAATCGACGTCGATGATGTTTTTGCATGCAATGTAGCATTAGATGTTATGGATAATAATGAGGATCATGAACCAAAATCCATTGAAGAATGTAGAGAAAGAAATGATTGGCCAAAATGGAAAGAAGCAATTGAAGCAGAATTAAAATCTCTTGGAAAAAGAGAAGTATTTGGACCAGTAGTCCGTACACCTGAAGGTGTAAAGCCAGTGGGATATAAATGGGTCTTTGTGCGAAAGAGAAATGAAAAAGGTGAAGTTGTAAGATATAAGGCACGCTTAGTTGCACAAGGATTCTCACAAAGACCTGGTATTAATTATGAGGAGACATATTCTCCTGTGGTGGATGCAACTACTTTTAGATTTTTGATTAGTCTGGCAATAAGAGAAGGACTTGACTTACGTTTGATGGATGTAGTCACAGCTTATTTATATGGCCCATTGGATAATGACATTTACATGAAGATCCCAGAAGGATTCAAGCTGCCGGAAGCAGCAAAATCTAGTTCTCGAGAACATTTCTGTATTAAATTAAACAAGTGAGTATTTGTTGAAAGAAGGTTATAAGAATGATCCTATCAGCCCATGTATTTTTATAAAGAAATTTGGATCAGGATTTGTTATAATTGCAGTGTATGTTGATGATTTAAATATCATTGGTACTCCTGAAGAGATTTTAGTGACTGTCAATTATTTAAAGAAAGAGTTTGAAATGAAAGATCTAGGAAAGACAAAATTCTGCTTGGGGTTACAAATAGAGCACCTAGAGAATGGAATCCTTGTGCATCAATCAACATACATAGAAAAGGTTCTTAAAAGATTTTCTTTGGATACAGCACATCCATTGAGCAGCCCTATGGTTGTAAGATCACTTGAAGTAGAGAAAGATCCATTCCGACCTCGGGAAAATGATGAAGAAATTCTTGGTCCTGAAGTATCGTATCTTAGTGCAATTGGAGAACTAATGTACCTTGCAAGTCATACACGACCTGATATATCATTTTCAGTTAATTTATTAGCAAGGTTTAGTTCATGTCCAACCCGAAGGCATTGGAATGGGATTAAACATTTACTTCGTTACCTTCAAGGTACGAAGGATATGGGTTTATTTTTCCCAAAATTGTCCAAAGAAAATTTGATTGGTTTTGCAGATGCAGGTTATTTATCTGATCCTCATAATGGTCGGTCACAAACTGGATATGTGTTCACATATGGTGGTACTGTCATTTCTTGGCGTTCCATGAAACAAACCATTGCAGCTACTTCTTCCAATCATTCTGAGATTTTAGCAATTCACGAGGCTCGTCGTGAATGTGTATGGTTAAGGTCGGTAGTTCAACATATAATTGTGGTTTATCATCTGGGAAAGAGGCACCAACAACTTTATATGAGGATAACGCTGCTTGTATTGCTCAACTTAAGGAAGGATACATCAAAGGCGACAGAACAAAGCACATCTTACCCAAATTTTTCTTCACTCATGATCTTCAGAAGAATGGAGATATAAATGTATTGCAGATTCGTTCAAGTGAGAATTTAGAAGACTTATTTACTAAGGCTCTTCCAACAGCAACATTCAAAAAGTTAGCTTACGGCATTGGATTGCGTCGTCTTAAAGATCTCAAGTGATGTAGTCATGAGGGGGAGTTAATGCGCGCTACACTCTTTTTTCCTTAACCATGGTTTTTCCCACTGGGTTTTCCTGGTAAGGTTTTTAATGAGGCAGCATATTATGCGCATTATAGTGTATTATTTTGTACGGGTTTTGTAGTAAATGTTAGTTATTGTTTTATTCATTATATAGTCATCCAAGGGGGAGTGTTATGATAATATCTAAATATGGATGACTATTATCCCATGTACAATCTAGAATATTCTAGAGTTGGGTATTTGGTCTTATCCATTGATGGAACCATAGGTAATGTACATTATATATATCTCGTACTAGATGGAATATGAAATAGAACGTAACAATCTTCCCTCATCTCTCTTTATTTTCTATTCTATATTTAACATTTAATAATTAATAATAATAATAATAATAATAATAATAATAATAATTTTAATAATTATTAATGATAATAATAATAATAATTATTATTATTAATTAATAATAATAATAATTTTAATAATTATTATTAAAAATAATTATTATCATTAATTATAATAATAATTAATAATAATAGCAACAACATTAATAATAATAACATTAATAATAGTATTAATAATAATGTTGAAATCTGCTCTGCTCGGCTATCCTAAAATCTGCTCTTCTCTGCTGAAATATAATCTGCTCTGCTAACCCCTGCTCTTCTCTACCCAGAAGCTCAAAAGAACAGGGCCTAAGTTACGTCTAAAAATTTTGTAATGCTTTTAGAATTTACGCTTAGCTCAAAAGGTAAAGTGTTCGTTTATGTGGCCAAGATCTCTTGAAAACGAGCTAGGTTTTAGGTTTTATCTATATTTCTTCTTGTAATCCTGTTTTGTAAGATCAAATGAAGCTCGCTACAAATTTAATTACGGAGTATATCATATACTAGTTTGGTTCCTAGTGCGACATCCGAATTGTTTTTTGAATTTTAAGATTTTTTTTAATCTATGTACCAAGTTTTTAAAATGTATCATTGATACAAAATTAGTAAGAAATTAATATGGTTTTATAACAAATCTTGATTCGTACCCTGAAGTGACTTGACGCGAAATAACCCATGATTCGACTCGATTGACAGATTTACATACAATAATAAAATCATATTAGATTGTGAAGTATTTTATTTAAATCGATTACAGTATACTATAAATAGATGTGGCACAATTTGAACTACTTTCTTCGCTCCAAAAACAAATTATGATATAAAAATAAATTTATATGATAAAATATTTAATTATTGTTTACGTGGCACGATTTTGGTGAAAAGTTGAAACGCTAAGGGTCACCCTCTCGTGGTTTGGCTAAACTTATAAGTAATGTTGTATTTGTGAAATATTGGTATTTTAGCCGAAATAAAACTCTTAACCAACAATTTTATCTTATAAATCTATCCAAAATTTATTGAAAATAAAACTCTCGACTAACTTTTTTTTCTACCCTACCAAAATTTATTCTAGTTTTTATCCTATTAAAAAAAATACTATCTTTTTTATTAATGAAAATATATCTAAATAAATCCTACGTTTCATACTAATAACTAATTATTGCCTATGTGGCGTGACACTTGGCGAAAAGTCATTGTCATGGCTTGACTAAAAGTTTAACTTTATATATTAGTTATATGATTACTCAACATAAATAACGTATACGAGTATTATGTCTAGTTTATTATTTGAAGTCTCCTTTCACTTAAAAAGTACTTGTATAATAATTTGCTAGATTGGTGAAAAATTTTCAATATGGAGGGTGTATCATTGGTCAATCACAAAGTCTTATATGTGGCTGGTCACACCGTGTGGCCAGCCATTATAGGGGTTACTTTGCTAGTGTAATGAGGGTTACTTGATCAGTGTTATAGGAGTTACTTCATCATTGTTATATAGTTACGCGGTCAGTGTTATAGGGGTTACTCGATTGGTATTACATGGGTTACTTAATCAATGTTATAGGGGTTACTTTAAGTGGTCACATGGTGTGACCGGCCGCACACAAGACGAGCTGTTGATCAATATGTATATTATGTTTACAAGACTAGTCATAATCCTATTAAGAAAGCTAGCTAACACGATAAAGATACAAAATATATACGACAAAATATATCCAAAATCTACGACAAATATTATCTTTCTATAAAATCTATCATAATTAATAAAAGGAAATTCTAATCATTTTTAATAGTGCTTAATAGCTTGCTTTTATCTTCGCCTAAAAAACATTAAAGATTAGTTTTATACAGATTACTCATTGCATGCAGCATGTTATTACTTTTATAATAATTTTTTAAAAATATTGAACCGTCAATTATGTAATATTAAATTTGTAAAGTATAAACCCAAATAAATAAATAAACAAACAATTAAATTGAATGTACTCCATATCTATTAATGATATATGGGAAAAATTATTTTCCATGAAAACACTTACTACATCAAATCAAAAACTCACTAAAATAAAGACTAAAAAGATTTTATTTACAAAAATCTATTTATGTTATTTCATAACCATTATACTAATAAGTACTCTGTAAATTTTTTTTTTTTTTTTTTTTTTGAGACAACCTAATAAGTAATAACTGTTCCGGGTGAACTCCGGTTCCGTCAATCCCTGAGGGCAGGTAATGATTTTCCATTCAATTGTGCACCTGCACAGTCAATACAGATTAGCTAACCCAGGGGTTATCCGGGAATAACCGCTCCGATGCTAAAATTAGTAATTTGATGAAAAGAAAGGGAAAGAAGAGAGAGAAAGTGTTTAGAGAGAGAGAGAGATTCTACCTTTTGAATGGGAATTTTCTTGGGTATTTATAGAAAGACAATCAAGTTGGTGCCACCTATGCTAATAGGTGGCAGACCGACCTTATAGGCAGCAGGTGCCTACGTGGTCTAAAACAGCTCTCTACGTGACCGAGAGGAAGGCCGGTAGGGGAGTTTGGGCTGATGTGCTAATTAACAGAGGATTAGCAGCGCAATGCGCTTGTACCGGCTAATCATTAGATGTTGCCGACCTTATCCCGTACTGTTTCGGGGTTTTCTGATGTCCTGCGGGAGAGTTACAATTCCGAGACTGGAACCGGACGCCTGTACCTGCAAAACAACGGAGACTCCTTGTGGTGGGAGCTCCGCCTCCAACGATCAAGTTAGTACTTGTTTGAGGAGTAATAAATGAGGAAAGTAAAGGTGGGAGATCTGGTTCCTCTAGGGGAGGAGTGATCAATGTGTTTAGACTTCTCTAGGTGAGAGTCATCAATTGCTGAATTTTTAGCGTGTAATCCCCCTCTTAATGAGGATTAAGGGAGGTATTTATAACCTTGGGAAACGTGCCAATCCTAGGTTTAGGTTAACCTAGGGCTGATTGGGCTTCCCTCGGAAGTTGGGCCTGGGTGGCTGGTTTCTCCATTAGGCATGGAGTATGCCACGTGTCATGACATAATAGGTCCAAGGTGGACGAATAAGCGTGTGCCACGTGGCAAGCCCTGACAGTTCCAACTGGGGGACACTTGGCAGGACCTGATTGGCCCACGTGGCGCATTCCGATTGGTGGGAGCAAAATCCCCTAATCATTTGCCCCTCACAGGTGGCACGTGACTGGTCACGTGTTACCTGTGACAGGTGTCGCACTGTAACAAGCGACGGCCTGCTACCGGTGTCACTCGGCGAAAGGCCGAGAGATTCTCCCGCCCAAATTATGAATTCTGGAAGTGACCCTTCGCCTTCTCACTTCGCCTATATAAGGGAGTGTGGACTTCAGTCACTTTCACACGAGAACTTTTTGAGAGAACATTCGGACCCCTGAACTTGCTCTGACATTTTGGACCCTTTCTGCCTACCGCCTGCTCTGACAAGCCGACTGCACAGGATTTTAAGAACTCCATCAACGTCACTTCGTTCAGGTAACCGTCGGTTCTCTTACTCTTAATTTTCTCTTTATTTTATTCTTTTTTGAAATGGCACCACGGAAGCACACGACACGACCTAGGTTAGTGATCAGCCGGTCACCGGGGACGGCTGAATCTAGGACTAGGAGTGTCGCCTGCCCTTTTCCGGACCCATCTTTGCCCTTTATACAAAGTCCGACTGTATCTGTGTCTATGCAGAGCATGATGGCCAAAACAAAAAAGACTGGCAGGATCTCAAACTCAGACGGCTCCTCCCACAGGGTGTCGATTAGTGAAACATCTGACCAGGCGCCAGATGTGGAAGTGAAACAAAGCGGCTTGAAAGCCGGCAGTTCTGAGGGAGGAGTCAAAGTGACCCCTTCCCATTTTACAGTTGACAATTCTACATTCTCTCCTGCTCCTTTTAAAGGAGAGGAGGCGGGCCCCTCCGGGAGAGGGGAGGAGTCGTCCTCTTCGGACTCGTCAGAGGACGATTCCGAGTCTAGCTCTTCTGTCCATGCTTCCCTGGACATAGAAGAGAAAAACAGTCGCCTACAAGAGGCGAGGCTTTCTCACGCAGTTGAGAAGGGGGACGATTGGGCGGAGCCATCCGCCTCTCACCGAGAGCAAAATACCCCCTACTATTGCACGGTACCTCGGGGCCGGATCACGACCATGCAAGAGAAAGTGGAGAGCTTAATCGCAAACCACACAATGGGCCCCGGCTTTTTAGTGTTTGTGTCGGATCCAAAAGACACAGTCGTCTGGCCGGCTGGTACCAGTTATGATGGCGCCTGCTTTGGCTGCTACGAGGCGGCCATCAAGGCTGGGCTGCGCTTCCCACTACATCCGGCTGTTCAGCGGATCTTGGATGGGTATGAGTTGGGGTTATGGCAGTTAGCCCCGAACTCCTGGGTCAACGTACTCGGCTATGTGGCCGGGTGCAAACTGCACGGGGTGGAGCCGAGCTTCGAGGCTTTCGCCCACATGAACTATCTCAGCCGGACCCCTAAGGCAGGCGGTACCGGCTGGTATCAATTGACGAGCCATAGGGGCTACCTCATGACGAGAGGTAAAGCAAACTAATGGAAGGACTGGCGGAGCACCTTCCTCATCATTGAGAGTTCAGACACAGAGCTGAACAAGCGCTTCAACAGGTGGAACAGGAATCCACCCCTTCTTGCAGGCGGCCGCAGCATGCCGCCTGTTCCCCCCAAGGCTAAGAAAGAGATCCTAGATAAAGGACTCTTCAAAGTAGAGTCGAAGGTGAACTCTACTTCAGGGGTACAAGAGCAAGTACCCCTGCACTGCGTCCCGAGCTTCAAATGGCTCTACGACGAGTACTTTTTGGCCGCCTGTGGCCTCAGCAGTCGGTGCTCAAGAGGTAGCCGGCCTGTCGAATACTCTGTTGTTCCGTGCATTTCTTGTTATGACTTTTATTAACTTTGCTATTTGTTTTTGCAGCGGACGCCATGAGCAAAATTACCGCCTCCAAGACTGCGGCGGCCATGTTGCGGGCCTCCATCATGCAACAGTCTTCAACCGAATCCCCCAACAAGGGGGCACCCTTGGTGGGCTTCGAACCTTTCACCCCTTTTTTTTTTGGAGTTGTGTTTATGCATATACTGACTCTTTTCTTCTTTTTTAGACGGGCACTCCAAGAGCTTCTTCTTCCCAACAGCCGGACCCCAAGGCCCGGAGGACGACTGTTGCGAGCTCTCCTGGTTCTGCCAGGAAACATGCGGCGGCTAAGAAACAACCGGCCACTTCTTCTAAAACTCCAGCTGGGCCACCTAGAAGTATGAAATTGTCCTTGTAAATTTTAGAATTGCTCCCTTCTTTACTAGGTCTAATCCGTTTGTTTATGCTTGATGCAGTCGGCCCTCAGGAGCCTGACTTGGTCGAGGTGGCCAAGTCTATGATCAAGGTCGTTCCTCCAGCTGAAAGGGAGGCGGTCAGGGGTGTCGGCACCCTTGACCTAGACGAGATTGCAGGGGTCCTTGCTGAGGTATACTTAGCATATTTTTGAGTATTTGATTTCCAGGACGCCTGTTTTCTTTTTGTTTGGAAACTAACGCCTGTTCCCCTTTTTACTTAGGCCCTGCTCCAAGTGAACGGCCTTCTCAAGCCGCTTGACCGGAAGAACAAAGAGGTAAAGGCTGCAAAAGCTATGGTCGCCTCTGACTGTGATAAGGCAATGTTTCAAATTGCCCAAAATGAAGTTCTGACCATTGATATTCTTTATTATCAGGCGCAGGCTACCGCCGCTATCCGGGCTCAGTTAGAGGCGGCCTAGAAGAGGAATAGCGAGCTGGAGGCGACCATCAACAACCTCAAGGCCGAGCTGAGACCTCTTCACCAAAAGATGTCCTCATACGAAACCTTGGAGAAATCCTTGGCGAGCGTAAAGGTACGCCTGGTGACCCAGGAGAAGAGTCTTACTCAGGAACTCTCGGAAAAGGCCGAGCAAGAAAAGAAAGAGCTGGTCCGGGAGATGATGGAAGACTCTGCTCAAATCCAGCGCATGACTTGGGGCCGCCTCTTCCCCAATGCCGACTTTGCCTCATGGGAAAAAACGTACCGCCAGTGTTCTGATAGATATAATCAAGAGATCCTGGCGGCTGCTGAGGAAGAGGCGTTGGAGGAGGAGGAGCAGCCGGTAGTGGCGCTTGTGCCGCTTGGGGGTAATGCATCAAAGAAGGATGCAGCTGAAGCCGAGTCCAGCAAGAAGAGTGCTGACCAGGCGGCAGCTGCTGATATTGAAGATCTGCCCCCTTCTTAAGCTTTATGTCTTCTTCCCACGGCCTGCGTGCCGTTTGTTTGTATTTACCCGGCCAGGGGGCCGGGGCTCTGAATATTTTGCCGGTCTTTAATGACCGGCTTCTTTTTAATGAATTTTTATGTTTTGCTTCAAATTTGTTCAAGTATTGAATATTCTGATATCCAATTGTACACTATATCGACTGTTTTACATGGCCGATAGTTGCAGACAGGTACGGATGGTTAGTCACGCCGCCTATGACCCTGGACGACTGGTTGTCTGTTCCCAGGCTAGACGATCAGTCGGCCATTTATCCAATCGGTATTCGAACCATTTTAAAGACTGGATCCCCTTTAGGCAGGCGGTTCTGTCATATAAAATTAACCAAGTAGGAAAGTGGTTTCCTACTTGTCATGTTTTTAGGCTAGAGACTTTAGGCCGTCTAGGCCGACTGTTCCCCGCCATATTTAATCTAGTGTGAGCCGGTGCTGTATGAACACCTTTTTAGTTTCATACTAAATTTTTAAGGAGTGACCAAGTAAACATGATTGTTACCTAGTCGCCAAGTAACTGAGTTGTAGAGGTATCAAGCGGTGGGTACCGGTTGTTCCCCTTTATTCGCCAATGTTTGTTGGCTTTTAACTCATAGGTTGTTAACCTAGCAGGAGTAGTGGTTGAGAGCCCCTGTTTGCTAAAAACAGGCGGACGACTCATACCTTTTAGGCTCCATACTAAGTTTGAGAGAATGACTATGAGTTAACTTTGGTGTTACTCAGTCGCCGTCACTCCTGCTTGAGTAGTAAAGGTACCAGGCGGCGGAGGCCGGCTGAACCTTTTGATTCGCCAATGTTTGTTGGCTATTAACTCAAGAGGTACCCCCTGCATTTATCCCAAGTAATACAGGCGGTCATCTGACTCAGATGTCAACTGCTACCACTGGTTTGGTTAGTGATAGAGTTATCCTTGTCTCAAAAACGGCTACGTGGTTGCCCTTGGGGACAGTCGTATAGGTGTCGTGTAATTAGTTTATAGAGCAATGTTCCACCCAACAGGGAGCTGCTCTCTGCGACGAATTTCATCCGGAGGGATGCCGCCGGACGCCTGCTATGATGTTGGGACAGGTCGTATTAGTTTTGAAGATTGGATCAGTTGGCTTGGCGCCTGGTCTGATCATTCGGCCTGTGGCCTTGGTTAGTTCTTGGTGAACGTAGGTGCTAAGTAAAAGGAGGGTAGCCGCCTGTTTAGGCACAGAGTCGGCCAGGCCCTGATCATTTTTAGTTAAGTATAAGGGGGGTGGTTGTGTGTTTGGAACCAGTCGGCTCTCTTCTATGGAGAGTAGCCGACTATATGTCCAGACGGCGTGCCCCTATGGTGATAGAGTAAAATATTCAATAGAGAGTAGCCGACTGTAAAGGTACAGACGGCATGCCCCTCTGAAGATTGAGTAAAATACTCAATGGAGAGTAGCCGACTGTAAAGGTACAGGCGGCATGCCCCTCTGAAGATAGAGTAAAATACTCAATGGAGAGTAGCCGACTGTAAAGGTACAAACGGCATGCCCCTCTGAAGATTGAGTAAAATACTCAATGGAGAGTAGCCGACTGTAAAGGTACAGGCGGCATGCCCCTCTGAAGATAGAGTAAAATACTCAATGGAGAGTAGTCGACTGTAAAGGTACAGACGGCATGCCCCTCTGAAGATAGAGTAAAATACTCAATGGAGAGTAGCCGACTGTAAAGGTACAGACGGCATGCCCCTCTGAAGTAAGAATAAAAATTAAACATGGAGAGTAGCCGACTGTTTGTCAGCAGGCATGCCCCTCTTAGTACAAAATTGAATATTAAGTATGCAAACTTTTATTAAGTAGCCCTTGACTTTTTACATCATTCAAAAGAAATTTTTCTTAAGATTATCTACATTCCAAGTTCGAGGCAACGGTTGTCCGTCTGGTGTTCCCAGACGGTAGGTACCGTCCTTGACCTCTTCACAGATTCGGTAGGGTCCTTCCCAGTTGGGAGTTAGTTTGCCAGACTCATTAGCCCTACCAACTGCTTCCATTTTCCTAAGTACAAAGTCCCCCACTTTGAGTGGACGCCTGTGTACTTTTTTGTTGTATGATCTAGTCATTCTCAGGCGGTAAATTACATGGCGCAAGATAGCATTGTCCCTCCTTTCAGGAAGTGAGTCTAATGCCAGGCGCATGGCTTCCCAGTTTGCCTCTTCGTCATATAGCATTACTCGAAGAGTCGGCTCGTAGTGTTCTATTGGAAGAACAGCTTCCGCACCATAAGTTAGGAGGAATGGAGTTTCTCCAGTCGCCCCTTTTTCAGTCGTCCTAATGGCCCAGAGAACATGTGGTAATTCATCCGCCCATAGGCCGCCTGCTCGTTCAATCTTTTTCTTGAGACCGTCTGAGATGATTTTATTAAAGGCTTCTACCTGGCCGTTTGCTTGTGGACGGCCGACAGATGCAAAGTAGTGTGCAATTCCTTGGTCACCCAACCAGCTTTTGAGAACAGGCGTCTCAAATTGGGGACCATTATCAAAAACCATAGACATGGGAACCCCGAACCGAGTGATGACATTTTTCCAAATGAATGAAATTACATCCTTCGTCTTGATTCCCTTTACAGCCTCCGCCTCTACCCATTTAGTGAAGTAGTCAACGGCAACAAGTATGTACCTCCTTCCGCCTGTAGCAGGCGTATATGGACCCAGAATATCCATGCCCCACTTAGCAAACGGTAGTGGGCTATGAATGGTAGTGAGGTCAGTAGCCGGACGGTGAATTAGTTTGCCAAACCTTTGGCACTTGTCACATTTTTTCACCATCACCATCGCATCTGCTTCTAAAGTAGGCCAAAAGTAGCCCTGCCGCCTTGCCCGTTGAGCAAGCGTCCTACCGCCTATATGGGAAGCACGGTAACCAGAGTGAAGATCGTCTAGTATCTCTCGTCCCTTTTCTGGAGTAACACACTTTAAGGGTTGAAGGTACCCCCTTTTGTGAAGTTCTCCCTTTATTATTTCAAAACTGGTTGCTCGTTTTTTCAGTGCTGCCGCCTGTTAATGATCATCCGGCAGGGTACCGTTTGTCAGATATGCCCTGATTGGATCCATCCAGGTTGAGCTTCTGTCTAGGATTCCAATAGGGTCTTCCTCGATGCTTCTCTTCTCCATTACTTCCCAAAAAACAGTTCGAGGAGTATCACAGGAGGCGGATGATGCTAATTTTGACAGTGCATCCGCCTGGTTATTTTCTGATCTCGGCACTTGGGTCAGATGGAAATCCTCAAGGGAGCCGACTGCTTGTCGGACCGCCTGTAAATACTTGATCATGGCCGGATGGGTTGCTTCGTATTCGCCATTGTACTGACTCACTATCAATTGTGAATCGGAACAGGCGTCTATTTTTCTTGCCCCTGCCGCCTTGCACATGCGGATTCCGGCTAGTAAAGCTTCATATTCTGCCTCATTGTTTGAGGCCTGAAAACTGAAGCGTAGAGCATACTCGTACCTGTCGCCCTCTGGC
Organism: Chenopodium quinoa; assembly: GCF_001683475.1. Lineage (NCBI taxonomy): Eukaryota > Viridiplantae > Streptophyta > Magnoliopsida > Caryophyllales > Amaranthaceae > Chenopodium > Chenopodium quinoa. The sequence continues at coordinate 5,668,018 of NW_018744626.1, read as the reverse complement.
GACTGACATATGACGCCTGCTCCACAACCATTTGAAGTAGAGCTTCCATCCACATATACCTTCCAGACTTGGTCTGGAACTTGAGAGTCAGGAGGACGAGTCATCTCAACAATAAAGTCAGCAAAGGCTTGCCCCTTCACTGCTTTTCTAGGCTCGAAGGTAACTTCGAGGCTCTGTATTTCTATAGCCCATTTGATCATTCGGCCTGACGACTCCATGATGGTCAGTGGCCGCTTGATAGGTTGGTCTGTATACACGACGACTGCATGTGCCAAAAAGTAGGGCTTCAATTTTTTAACAGCCATGAAGAGTGCAAGACCAAATTTCTCCACTAAGGGATACCTCAACTCGGCATTTTTCAGTACGTGACTGACAAAGTAGACCGGGAGCTGACAGCCGTCTCTTTCAGCAAGGAGAACAGCGCTTAACGCATGATCAGAGACGGCCAGGTACATGTAGAGTACTTCTTTGGGCAAAGGGCTGACCAGCCTCGGCAAGGAATGCAAGTGAACTTTCAATTTCTGGAAGGCCGCCTCAGCATCCGGCCCCCATTCAAACCTTGCCTTTTTCTTAATTGCCTGGAAAAAGTATAGGCATTTGTCGCCTGATCGGCTTAGAAATCTTCCCAAGGCCGCCAGACAACCTGTTAACTTCTGAACCTCTCGGATGGTACGAGGCGACTGCATGTCAATGACCGCCTGCACCTTCTTAGGGTTCGCCTCTATTCCTCTCTGATTGATAAGGAATCCGAGAAATTTCCCAGACTCAACTCCAAAGACACATTTCTTGGGATTGAGCATGAAATGGTGCCGCCTGAGTGTGGCGAAAGTTTCTCGGAGGTCCGACAGATGATCTTTCTGAAGTTTAGACTTGACAATCATATCATCAATGTATGCCTCGACATTTCTCCCAATTTGATCAAAGAACACAGTGTTTATCATTCGCTGGAAAGTGGCCGGGGCATTTTTAAGACCAAACGGCATGACCGTGTAACAGTATAACCCCTGATCAGTGACGAAGGCCGTCTTCTCCTGATCTTTCTTCCATAAAGGAATTTGATGGAAACCACAGTAGGCGTCCATAAAGCTCATCAAAGCATGGCCTGCTGTTGAGTCGACCGGGTTATCAATTTTAGGCAGAGGGTAACTGTCTTTGGGGCACGCCTTGTTTAAGTGTGTAGTCTACACACATTCGCCAGGTGCCATTCGGCTTTTTAACAAGCACCACATTTGCAACCCAGTCTGGGAAGTAACATTGCCGAATGAACCCTGCATCAAGTAATTTTTTAACTTCGGCGGCTGCCGCCTGACTTCTTTCTTCGCCATGGTTCCGCTTCTTCTGCCGTACCGGCTTCTTTTTTGGATCCACGGCCAGTTTATGTACCGCCAGATCAGGACTAATGCCTGGCATTTCATGGACTTCGAATGCAAAGATGTCCTTGTATTCTTTCAATAGTTTGTAAAAGTCATAACCCAGGACTCTCAGAGCAGTCGTCCCAACTTTGACTGTTCGGTCAGGACGCGAGTCGTCTAAGATAAGGTTCGTATGCTCACCAGCCGGCTGAGGGCGGAATTCATCCGACCGCTCCTCTGCCAATGATTGCTATTTTCTGTCTTTTCTTGCGGCCCCTGTCTGGGATGCCTTTCTCTTCTTGCCGCCTGCTTCTTGAACAGGCGCACTCTCCTTGACATTGTCAAGGTCTATTTTTCCACCACTCGACCCAGTGGCCATAACAGTGGGCTTGACATCCGAGAGATAGCACTCTCGGGCCATCCTCTGATCTCCCCTTAGGGACCCGACTGTTCCATTATCCCTCTCAAACTTGAGCAACATAAGAGATGGGATTATAACAGCCTTGGAATTATTCAGGGTTGGTCGTCCCAGAATCATGTTGTAGGCCGAGAGTTCTTCTACCACCAGGAACCGGACTACCATGTGTCGTCCTTCCCCTTTTTCGCCTAGGCGGATGGGTAAATCCACTCGTCCCACTGGGTGGACGACTCCTCCTCCAAACCCTACTAAAGGGTGGGATGCCGGATGTATGCAATCAGTCTGATATTTTAGTTTCGACAGACATTTGCTACTGATGAGATCTGAGGAGCTTCCGGTATCTATGAGGATTCGGCCAACTCTCTGGTTGGCCACTTTACATTCAATAACGATAGGGTCGTCATGCGGCCCTCTTACCCCTCCTAGATCTTCTTCAGTGATGACAATCTCAGGAAATGAATATTTGGAGGGCCGTTCTTGGTGAACGGAATTTACATCTAACCGTCTGATATTGTCTTTGTTCCCCCTAATAGTGGGGCCGCCTCCTGAGAAGCCGCCTACAATGGTGTAGACGACTGCATCATCTGTATCGGAGCTGTCGGCCTGTTGATTCTTTTTGGTTGACTGCTTTTTTGAGGAAGTGTTCCCCGTAGATTTCTTGACATAAGTGTCAAGATCACCTTGCTCAGCCAGGCGGTCCAGATACCGCATGAGACTGATGCAGTCATTGGTGTGATGACCAACATCTTCATGATAATCACAGAATTTTTCTTGGTTCCGATTGTTGGCAGAACCCTTCATGGGGACCGGCTTCTCAATTGAGATCCGTCCCTTGATTTCCTTTAGGATAAATTGGCTATCCTTGTTAAACACATACTTTGGGGAGTATGGTTTGAATTCTTTTTTCTTTTTCTGGGCCGGCTGTTTAGAGGAATCAGCCGCCCAGACCTCTTTTCTCTTCTCATCTTTGTTTGACGACTGTTTCTGTCGTCCTTCTCTTTTGTCGGATTTTTTCCCGTCTGACTGTTTTACCGTACTACAAAGATCAGTCGCCTGTATATAGGCTTCCGCTTCAATCAAGGCCTCTTGAAGAGCCGCCACCCTCTTTCGGACCAAATCAAATTTGAAGGTCGACCCGCCTTTGAGACCTCTGAAAAAGTCAGTATATGCTACTTCATCCGGTAACCCTTGAATCTGTATTCTCATCAGGTTAAACCGCCTGATGTAAGAACGAAGCCCCTCCTTCTCGCTCTGCTGAATTGTTCCTAAATCAAGGGTCGTCTTCTTCGCAGGGATGTTCATGGCGAAGTTGGAGGTGAATAAGTAAGCAAGCGTCTTGAAGTTATTTACACAACCAGTCGGCAGGTTGCCGAACCATTGTTGTGCGATTCCTTTGAGAGTCGCTGGGAAACACTTGCACCAAGTGGGATCATCCAACCCTTGAAGGTACATCAGGTTGGTGAATGCCATCAGATGGTCTTCTGGGTTAGTAGTGCCGTCATAGGCGCCTACTAATACATTTTTCACTTTGGCCGGCTGAGCGGCTTCAGTAATTTCCTTGGAGAAGGCCGACAGCTGTTCACCAAGTCTAAGCAACCGTAGCTGTCAGTCCATAGGTTGGACATTTTTTGCTGCATGTCCACCAAACGGAGGTGGCTGTAAAAAATACTGTTGTTGCGGTACAAACGGTAAGTTTGGTACCGCCTGGTCGCTATGAAAGCCGGACTGACGGGAGGTGCCGCCTGACTGACTCTCATGATACGACTGAGTATGCCTCATCGAGGTATTTCGCAGACTGTCTTGGAAGTTTGAAGTAGAGGCCGACTCTGACAATCGGTCACTCTTCTTCTGCTCTAGCAGTAGCCGAGCGTCTGTGTATGTTTTCCTCGACCCGTCCGCCTGAATATGACGAATAGGTTTCCTATTTCCTGGAGTAGGAAAACGGTATTTTGTGAAATCAAGGGCAGGTGGCTCCCGCTTCCTAGATTTAGGATGAGGAGTCGCCTCTCGCCCTTGAACTGGCTTCCTCTTCTGTGAAGTGGAGGGTTTCTTAGCCGACTGCTCCTTGTCTAGAGCAGGCGGCTTCTTGTTGATCAACTCTTGAATTTCTCCCTTGAAGTCCCTCATGAAGGTCATGAGTTCACTCCTTGTGATGGGAGCAGACCCATCAGTCGGTTGTTGCCGAACAGGCGGTGCGCCTGCTGGCTCGCTTCCTGTATGAAGATGTTCCCGTTCCCTCCTTTCGATATGACGGGTACGTCGGGCCCTTAGGGTCCCGTCTGAAGCTGTGTGAGCTTCAACTTCAAATTCATTCTCAATATCGTGGTCCGACTGAACTAGAGGGTCGTCCAGGTGACGTCTCTCTTCAGGAGTCGGTACAAACGTGGATGCCATCTCAGAAGTACTCTCCCCACAGACGGCGCCAAATGTTTCGGGGTTTTCTGATGTCCTGCGGGAGAGTTACAATTCCGAGACTGGAACCGGACGCCTGTACCTGCAAAACAACGGAGACTCCTTGTGGTGGGAGCTCCGCCTCCAACGATCAAGTTAGTACTTGTTTGAGGAGTAATAAATGCGGAAAGTAAAGGTGGGAGATCTGGTTCCTCTAGGGGATGAGTGATCAATGTGTTTAGACTTCTCTAGGTGAGAGTCATCAATTGCTGAATTTTTAGCGTGTAATCCCCCTCTTAATGAGGATTAAGGGAGGTATTTATAACCTTGGGAAACGTGCCAATCCTAGGTTTAGGTTAACCTAGGGCTGATTGGGCTTCCCTCGGAAGTTGGGCTTGGGTGGCCGGTTTCTCCATTAGGCATGGAGTATGCCACGTGTCATGACATAATAGGTCCAAGGTGGACGAATAAGCGTGTGCCACGTGGCAAGCCCTGACAGTTCCAACTGGGGGACACTTGGCAGGACCTGATTGGCCCACGTGGCGCATTCCGATTGGTGGGAGCAAAAACCCCTAATCACGTACAATAACTGTTTTTTTTTTTTGGTGAAAGAGAGGAGCAAGCCAAAACAGAATAACCGAAAGAAAAGAACAAGAAAACAGAAAGTAAGAAAGCAAAATAAAAAAACTCGACACAAGCAGCTTAGGGACGATCTCTCGGCACAAGCCTCGCACGAGCCACTCCACTTATATCCTCCAATAAAACGGCCTAAAAATTCCTCAGAGACCGCCTCCAACAATTGATGCACGTTAATTTTAAAGACTCAACTTGTTAGAGAATTAGTAGGAATCGTAGAGGATAGAGGATTAGAGAATTAGTAGGAAATAGGAAACATAATTTCTTAGTCAACTTGGTTTTTTTTTTTTAGAGGCTGCTTGAATACTTCGTACAAAGTATATAGGATTATAGGTAAAAGTGAATAACATAAATCGTAAAGTATAAGTTTTTTTAACTTTTATTTAGGAACAAAATAACAAGAAGTTTGAATGAAATAGAAATTTTATTATTACTAAAAAAAAAAATTTATTAAGGGTTAATAAGATGGAGTTTGAATGGGAATTGATAGGATTTGAAGGGAATCGGAAGGACACTTCGATCACAAAATACTCACTTTATTTTTTTACAAGAGAAAAATTAAATCTATACAAACAAAATATTAGAAGACATATTTTCTTGCTAAAATTGAACAAGATGAAGCCTCTACTATTGTTCAATATCCCTTGAGAGTTGAGATCCTATTGTATCACTTCTCAGTCCTCTCAGATATCCACTAGCATTCAGTCATCTACACAGAAAAAAAGAAATACATCAAATCTTGCCTATATTATTATATTTTATGCTACAAGTGTTTATATAAGTCAATCCTCCAATGTGTTCGCTTGACACCTTTCACATTATTCATATTGAATTGTAAAATATAGCTTTAAACTCTCACAAGGAGAGACATTATATCAAACCCAATATATGGGTAGATTTAATTCAAAAATTGAGTTAATCAATCTCTCAACAAGAATAGAAATGGTGCTGAGTACTCGCCTGCATATAATAAGGGTTTTTACCCATGAAATTAAATAATATTTATATAGCCTCCGTTAATTTTTAGTTGAAATAAAGGAATATTTTGTATCTCACAAATAATACTCCTTTGTTACAACTAAAAATTACGAGGTACTCCATATAATTTTAGTAACAGAAAAAACAAACTTAAATAGCTAGCATTGCTCAATAGCTAGCAATCTCAAACCCCATCATAGTTTGTTCCTTTTATCAATTTCACCAATATCCACTCCACTTGTTGGAGTAGTTCATATAAATCAATCTTCCAAATTGTTCCCTTTGGTTTGCCTTGAGGTTTGGTTCTCAAAAACTTGTATTTATACTTGATGCCGATTGGTTTACCCTCTCGATCATATATCAAAACATTGTAGTTGAATTGCCAATACCCTACTCCTTCCACCCCTTGTTGAATCTTTTCTTTGAATTCGTTTGGATTTTGTGAAACGAAAAAATACCACTCATTCCCATCATTAGGAAACCTTAAAACTGCAATAAAATTGAAAAACAGTTTAACAATTAAATCCTAATCAACATAAACAACACATTATTAAATTCGTATTAATATGCACTTTTAAAATATAAAATAAAAAACTTACTTAGATCTTTAGGATGAATATTATAGAAATCCGAAGGACTGATTTCGTGAATTTCACTAGGTGGAACCGGCTTCAACGTTGCTTTCTTCTCAAGGTATTCATAAATAATTTCGACATCGGTAGGCTTGAACTTGAAACCAATAGGAATGTCTGTAGTATAGCTGCATTGTTGCTCTTCATCCGCTTGATTTTCTGAACTTGAGTGTCCCTCGTCATTTTTTGAACTTGGGAACATCATATATACAAATAATATTATGCTTAACATATTTATAGTATATAAATTAGGGTTTTTAAGATTAGGAAACACAACAAAAATGGTTGGATTGAACCAGGTCAGGAATTAGTTTAAAGTTTTTTGGGCTTTAACAGCTTGACTAAATCAACTGGTGTAAGCGGAAATCTCGAAATTTGGTAATTGAATTTGTTTTTTTTTTTTTTGTTGCAATTATCCAAGGAAATTCTGTTATGCATGCATATATATGAAATTACAATAGAGTTTTATTGTTTTATGTTTTCTGGAAATTCCAATTTTATTTAAATTCATAGTGTTTTTATTTTTACAGACTGTAGTAATTACTTGGAAAGGTTTATTAAAATAAAACATGTTTTTATCATATTGTACTGAATGAGTATAAGATAAATTAATCCTCCCTTTCACTAATTATTCAGAATAGCAATCAATTATCTACTTCTTCAATTTTATTTTATTTTATTTTTTGACAAATTCTGGTATTATAAGTTTTATCTACGGCTAGCCGCACTGTACGACTAGTCACAATTTATTAATGGCTAGCACTGACTTACACAGACATCGTCTTCGTCGGATGTCCTCGAAGCTCCAACCTAGATCTCCTCGTTTTCGTCGTCGCCGTGTTCATTGTCTTCTCTCTAACCATCAGTGGCTCGTTGGTGGTGGTTTTTGGTAGTTTCGTGGGTTGGTAGTGGTGGTTTGGTGGTTTTGGGTTCTAGACCTAGGTTCATGGGTCGGTTTGGTGGTGGTTTTGTTTCTGGATAGACGTGCTTCGGTGGGATGTGGTGGTTTCGTGGGTGGGTAGTGGTAATTTTGTGGGTTGGTAGTGGTGGTTTGGTGGTTACTAGGTCGAACAGGGGTTTCATGGTGGTTTTGTCGATGGGTAGTAATGGTTTCGTGGATGGGTAGTGGTGGTTTGGTGGTTCTTTCGTTGGTGGCTGGTGGTGTGGTGTTTGGTGGCTACTTTAGCGATGGAATTGGTGGTTAGGTCTGGGGTTACTAGGTTTAGGTTGGGTGGTACGTAGTTTTCTATTGGTGGTGGGTCAAGGGTTACCAGATCGGGGGTTAATTAAGTGGAGTTACTTAAGGGGATACTAGATCAGTTACATGATGAGGGGTTACGGGGTTACTTGATAGGTTACCCTTAATAAAGGGGTTACTTTAGTGGGGTTACTAATGGCCTAATGGGGCACCTTGCTGCAGCAGAAACGCGCTGGATGAATTAAACCTCCCTTTCACTAATTTTATTATTCAAAATAGCAAACAATTATCTATTTCTTCAATTTTGCGTTTTGTTTTTATTTTCTTATACAAATTTTCAACCCTCCATTACTAGTTACTCGTAATTAATTCTCCATTTCAACTACTCAGCTCAATTGGATAAACCCTAATTTTAAATCTTATATTAAAAAGATAAATTAAGTCTCCATTTCAATAATTAGATAGTCGTAGAAGCGACTAGCAAGTCCGTATATTCAACTATGATAAAGAAAATTGTGAATAATAGATTAAAGTTTCTCCTTAAAAAAAAAACATATACGGATCATACAGTTAAAGATTTTTTTTTCGTAGAAGATAATATTAACAGTATCACTTGATATTGTAATTGTATTTATCAATACAACCATATTCATCTTCACACTTTTGAGGATTTTGGAGAAAACTAATTATGGTGTCAAATCAACGCAAAATAGAAGTTTGAGCTTTAAAATCATAAATTAGAAGAATTGCTAATTGAAAAAAACCATCTTAATAAAGATTGCAACTTTAATTTAATTCTCATACACACAAACAAATAACAAAGAGTAAAAATAAAATAATAATAATCATACCAGAATTCTCCAATTGATTTCACCATCGATCACAGTAATTCAATGTGTGATTAAATTGCAATACAATTATTTATTCAATGTAATAAAACTATACCCCCTTCGCTCCCCTTAATACAAAGTCGCTTTCTAATATTTATTACTCACATAATAAACGAAAAAGAGACTTTATATTAAGAGACGGAGGGAGTACTCCGTACTATATATAGAATCAGACATACCCAAATTTGGTATGTATAATAAAGAATATTTAATACAGACAAAAAAATAAAGGAAAGTTAATACCTTGCCAATAATGAGAATCCAATTATAGGAAAGATGGATACCTTGAAAAAGAAATAATAGGTAAAGAGCATAAAGTCCGTTGATAACGATTAACTTGATTTATGGGCCGGCATGATTGTTAAAGAGATAAAATTAGCTTAAATAGATCTATTTCTTGAATTTTGAGAACGTTGAGCGCTGAGTATATCCGACTTTTAGCAAATTGTATAGCGAATTTTTTTTTAATAAATGGAATATAATGTATAATAAAATATTGTACATATGTTATAATATTTCCCATAACTAATATGAATAAAAATTACCCTGATATAAATAAAGTTACTCTAGAGTAGGTTATTGTAATGATTGTGTCTAACATAATTTTATTATGATGGTTAAGATCCAGGAATATGTTTTATATTCCACTTTGAAGGAGGGGCGGATGAGATTCGAACCTGTCACGCTGGATCCGATACCATGTTAATGGACCAACTCAACCAAAAGTTTAAGCTGATGGTTGGGGTCCAGGAATATGTTTTATACTCTATGATGAACATCTGAAATTAGATTTTGAATATGGATCAAAAATTTCGTTTAAAATTGTATAGAACTTTCCAAAATCTTTATACTTTTATATAAGAGGTATGTACTTATAATGGTGTACCTTTTAGGACTTGTGTAATATTGGAGAACATTTCATTATGAAACGTCAAAAACACTCTAGAGAAGGATTTTCTACGTGGTAAGGATATCTATAAATAAGGAGTCTTTTAGTAAAAAAAAAAAAAAAAAAAAAAAAAAAAAACATACTTATTGAAAATTTTAATGGATCTTTTGATTAGATTATAACGCATTACAATAATTTATACAATGTAAAAAAAAACTATATAGTATATATATAATCAGACATACTTTTGGTAAATTTGGTATGTATAATGTGAACATTTGATTCAGACAAAAATAAAAAGGAAAGATAATAACTTGCCTGTAATTATGAGGACGATTTTCCAAGGTTTGCAAATAATTGTGGGAAAATTTCCTGTCAAATGGTCTTGGGTTTAATTAAAGATGGAAACGAAATTTCTAATTAGCTTGATTTATGGTAAGTTTGAAGGTGGTTTGGTGATAGGCATGATTGTTAAAAGAGATTAAATTAAATTGCGGAGTAGTTTTTATGATAGTTAAAAGGATGGTTTGGTAATTAAGCATGATATTCCTTCAAAAAAAAGGAAAATTTGGATTTTGGTACCTCGAAAATGGGGGTAATTGAATTTTAGTACCCATCTAAAATTTTATTTTAAATTGGTACCTCAAAAATGACTAAACTATAGATATCAGTACCTCCGTTAGCATTCTGTCAACTTTGCCGTTAGTGGGTCTCATTATCTAATTATTTAATAATTTAATTTATTAAAAAAAAAACATTTAATAAAAAAAACTTAAAAAATAAAAAAAAAATAAAAAAAAATCAGAAAAACCCCTAATACCACCAGCCACCCACCTTCCCCGCGCCGACGCCACCCCCCCACCCCCCACCAGCCCTGCCTCCCCACGACGACGCCACCCGTGGTGTTGGTTGGTGGTTTGTGAGTTTCAGGGTTGTGGGCGGTGGATCTAAGTTCGTGGGTTGTGCGTTTCGGGGTTGTGGGTGGTGGGTTTCGTGGTTGTGGGTCTGGATTCGTGGGAATTGGGTTTCGAGGTGGGTGGTGGTGGGTTGTAGTGGGTTCGACGGTTGTGGGTCTGGATTCGTGGTGGCGGGTTTTGGGGTTGTTGGATGGGTTCTTAGGTTATGGGTTTTGGGGTGGGTGGTGGTGGGTTGTAGTTCGTGGGTTGTCGGTTTCGGGGTGGAGGTTGGTGGGTTGTGGGTCTGGGTTTTTGGTGGTGGGTTTCGGGGTGGGTGGGTGGTGGTACGTGGGTTTCGGGGTTGTGGGTTTGGGTTCGCAGGTGGTAGTGGTGCTGGGCTCGTTGGTGGTGCACTGGGTGGTGGTGTGTTGGGTGGTGTCGTCGCGGGGAGGCAGGGCTGGTGGGGGGGTGGCGTCGGCGCGGGGAAGGTGGGTGGCTGGTGGTATTAGGGGTTTTTCTGATTTTTTTTTTATTATTATTATTTTTTAAGTTTTTTTTTTATTAAATGTTTTTTTTAATAAATTAAATTATTAAATAATTAGATAATGGGACCCACTAACGGCAAAGTTGACAGAATGCTAACGGAGGTACTGAAATCTATAGTTTAGTCATTTTTTAGGTACCAATTTAAAATAAAATTTTAGATGGGTACTAAAATTCAATTACCCCCATTTTCGAGGTACCAAAATCCAAATTTTCCAAAAAAAAATACTTGTATAAAATAAAGATTTATCTATACTATATATTAAAAGGCGTTAAAAATATATATATATATATATTTCATGTCACTACTCATGTGGCGTCAAGTCATAATAAATAAAGGATGACACATGTCAGTAACATGTTACTCCCTCTGTCCCTAATTGTTTGCTCCACTTTTCTTTTTAAGGTGTCCCCAAAAGATTGCCCCATACTACTTTTGGCATATTTTCCCACTTGCACTCTCTCTATCTCTCTCCTCATTGATATTTGTGTCAACCCATGTGCACCATTTTTTGTCCAAAACCTTAATAAAGTAGATTTATATTTTGGGGCAAACGATTGGGGACAGAGGGAGTTTTAATAATACTCCGTATTATGGATAGATAGATTGTGTAGCTCATGTCACGATTTAAACCCCACACCTTTTACAGTGTTAAATTGTTAATGTGGTCGTATAAATGGTAGGTAACAATCGAGGCCAAGGGAGATGCCCAGGTATCAGACAATCTCTTACCCTTATAAAACTTTATTTTGCACAAAGGTAATTTCTTTAATGACCACGTACCACATTGGCAATAACATAATGATGGGTCGTTTGAGGGCCCAAATGAAATCCAAATAGGCCCAAACTTTAAGGTTCATTGATTTACGAGCAATGATTATCATGGTGAAGTGGGATTTTGGATCAGATACGAGGTCCAAATGTCTAAATTGCGCTAAGGTTTGAGAAATGTCGGAATGAAGCTTCTAGACCTTCCTAGGGTAATCTTGTACATACTCTAAGTACGTGTAAGAATTGTAAAGAACTCTCAGGAATCTTGTATATAAAAATTGTATACTTACAATGGTGTAGAACCTTTTAGGACTAAGTGCGTCTAAAACCCTCCATTTGGGGAGGTTAAAAACACTCTAGAGTAGAATGTTTTAGGTTGTAAAGAGGACTATAAATAGAGTCTCTCCCTGATTTTTGCATCATCCAAGCCATTGTAAGCTATATCAAGCATTAATAAAACATCCTTTCATAAACCTTTCTCTTACCTACTTCCTTATATGTGGCTATGTGCCATTAAACTTTCCTCACTTAACTTAAATTAGTAGCATTATTATGTGACGAAGACTCTTAAGCATGTGACATCATGCTATGGCTCCTTTACTTACGATTTAATAATAATAATAATTAGGTATAAGTTTGCGTTAAAAAAAAAAAAAAAAACGAAATCATGTTATATCCACACAATACTATCAAAAAAAATTTAGGTTACAAAAAATAATTTTAGTTCAACAAAAATAAGGTGAAAAAAAAGAGTTAAAGTATCACTCCACCTAATTTAAAATTTCTTTTTTAATTTATAAACGATTTTGTTGCAAAAATTGTACTATATGTAGTTTTTGTTTTTTTTTGGGAAATAATATACATTTTATTATATTTATATTGCATTATAAACAAAATGTAACAATAAATTTTAATTTTTTAAAATGTTGATTACATGATATTGATGTGCTTTATAATACTCATCCTAAAGATGTTGGTAAGTTTTTTTAAAAAAAAAATTATTTTACTCCGTTTATTTTTAGTTGCAATTATGGATGTTAGTGGGTCAATTAAGTAGGAGAGGGTGGGGATTGGTGCTAATTTGGGGATGAAAATGAATTTTGGACCCGCTATGGAGATGGGAATGAGATGAGGCTGTTAAGCGGGAATGGGGACTGGAAAGCCAACATCCACCCTGCCCGTTAACATCCCTAATTGTAGCATTTAAAAACTTGCGGAATTTTATATATTTTGTAAAGATGAGAGGGAGGAAGTGAAAGAAAAAAAATAAACTTATATTAGAATTATGATATTGATTGAAAATCTATACAAATATTATCAATTATTAACATTCAAAATATGTATTATATTGAACAATTTTGGTGATATCATTATATTTTTTTTAAGCATACCATTGTATGATGGAACCAATAATATATATATGCAAAAACTAATAAACTTGTTAATAGAAACTTGAAATGTCTATTTTGATGTCGATATAGTTATAATGGTGGTCAAAATAATCTCCCGGAACTAAGGTGCATATTTGAGTCTTATGTACATTCATGTGCATGTGTAGATAATTAGATACTAGGTAATCAATTTAGCTAATGGTCACGAGTATGACACTACAACTTTGTGGTTTGAGTAAAGGAAGGAAAAGGTGAGATAAGTATTTGGTATGATATTAGTAAAGGAAGGAAAAACTAATTTTAATCTTGATATATTTAATTCTTTTCTTCCTCTCAAATTCCTCTAGTTTTGAGAGGAAAGGAAAGGGAAGATTTTGTGAAGGAGGCTTTCCTTCCATTTTCCTTCATTTCCTAGCAAATCTCATTTTATTTTTGGAAACAAACAATGGAACCTACTACATCCGTTTTATATTTTTTACAACTTTTGCCAAAAATAAATGTTGCACATTATTTGCAACTAATGTATTACTTTTTTAGGTTATTCTCGATCTCTCTTCTCATTACATACATTCCTAATTTTATCTTTCTATCTTACACTCACGAACAAATTTTGCTTAAGAGCCCGTGCACCCTTTAAAGTTGCAAAAAAAAAAAAGTGAAACAAAGGTAATATATTTCTCTTTACCTTTCTTTTCTTTTCCTCTCAATTCGTCCCAACTAAAAAGGCCTACAAGTAGAGGTGATCATTGGGTGGGCTAGGCCGTGTTCGGGCCGAGCCAAGGTTTTAAAAATATGCCCATTTAACGGTTGGGTCGGGCCAAACTTTGGGCCGAAAAAATGTGTGCCTAAACCCGCCCAAATAGACGGGCCAAGCGGGTTTTTTCGGCCAATTTAGGGCCGAGCAACAAAAAAAAAAACTAAAATTGCAAAAAATTGATTTCTCAAGCCTACCCAAATTTTTTTAAAAAAATGGAGTCGGGCCGGAAATAGTTGTCCAAAGCCCGCCCAAAATCGAACCAGGTCAGGCCGGGCCAATGAGCCGAACTCAACTTGATCACCTCTACCTACAAGTCAAATAATATTAACAATTGGATGTTAGTACAGTGGTGGTAAGAAAAGCTGCTTGTTCGATCCCCCGCAATAACAATTGAAAGGGGCCTGAAATCTGAATTAGTCTAAGGTGCACCCTTGTGCACCTTAGATAGGTATAACAATGTAGCTCAAAAGCCCAATTACACACAGCTCAATTAAAAAAAAGCCCTAAAACTAAAAACCACGGAAACAACAATACACCCACTCATACCCAATACACCCACCCTCACCCAATAAATGTAACATCACCTCCAAACTCAAAACTTTTTTTCTTCTATATGATTTTCTCTCTCCTCTTATTCACTTTCTCTCTCATCTATTTCATTTCCTCACTAAAAAACTGTAAAAACATTAATGGACATTAGAGAAGAAATGCAAAATCAAAAGGATCCTTCCTAAAAAAAGTCAATTTTATGTAAATTTCACTTAATTTTGTTTGAATTTATATGATTATCACTTAATTTTGTTTGAATATCTATTCGATACTCTCTATTGTTCGAAATTTTTATTGGAATTGTCAAAAAAAATTAGTGAAATCAAACGGATACCTTATGTTCATATTGCGAAATGCATATGTTCATATTTTAAATTCTTATGTTCATGTTTTGAATCCTTTTGTAAACTTTCTGAAATGCTTATATTCACTTTCTTAATTCATATGTTCATATTTTTTATGTATATGTTCACCTTCTAAAATGCTTAATTATGTTCATACGCATTCAAAAATGAACCAATGCATATGTTCATATTTCAAATGCATATGTTCATATTTTGAATGCATATGTTCATATTTTTAGTACTTATGATGCATATGTTTCATAATCATATTATTTTTTATTTCTTCAATTTTCTTTGTTCACAATTAAATGCATTATATTCATTTATATTCATAATAATCTTTTATATGTTCATAATGTATATATTCATAGTAAATATTTGTTGTTCATAAATATTCTCATTAAGTCTGTTTATGCATATGATCTCTTTCTTAAATGCATATGTTCATATTTTTTTTACGCATATGTTCACCTTTTAAATGGTTATATTCACTTTAAGGAAACCAATGCTTACGTTTATATTTTGAATTGTTATGTTTACTTTATGAAATGCATATGTTCTTATGTTTTATGCCTATGTTCACCTTCTGAAAAGCTAATGTTCACATTTAAGGGAACCTATGCATATGTTCATATTTTGCATGATTATGTTCATTGATATAAAAAAAAATGTTAGAAAATCGGATGAAATTCATACACAGATGAAATTAAAAAAATTCAATCCATATGAATTAAAAAAATCAGATAAACAACCAATTCCATATTGTAAGGAACAAATTCAATCGTTAAATCGAAAAAACGAGAAAAATAGAAGAAAAAAATAGAGGATAAAGGAATTAAAGAAGGAAGGAGAAAAAACCGAGTATAATGTGTGAATTCAAAGATTCATATAAACCTTAATCAATCGAAATTAAAGCACAAAATCGAAATTCACACAAAAATTCATACTTAATAACTACTTTCATGTTGTAAGAAACAAATTTAATCAAAAAAGTGTAAAAAAGGGGAAAAATTAAAAAACAGAGGATAGATAAAATAAAAAACAAAGGAGAAAAATAGAGGAGAAGAAAGCTAATGTTCATATTTGTGCTATTGTTACACTTATTTCAAGGTGCACGAGTGTGCACCTAAGAATATGCGTTGAAATCTAACCATCTAAAACTGAACAACTAGTTTATCGAGTTCACACAAATAATTTATGGAGCCAACCCATGTAGAGTGGACCATAAAAAAGACCCGAATAAATGAAGCGAATACCGGTAAGACCATATAAACAAGTCTTATAACCACAACCAAAACCCTAAAATCATCTCCTTTGCCAACAAAACTCGCTCCTTCATTTCGTCTGCAGCAGCCGCTCGTTTTCCTGGGTGAGGAGAGAGAGAGAGTAAGAGAGAGAGTGAAGAAGAAGAAGAACAACAACATCAACAATGGAGGCTGGGAAAACTGTGAAGGATGTTTCTCCTCATGATTTCGTCAAAGCTTATGCTGCTCATCTTAAGCGCTCTGGAAAGGTTTCCCTCTTTCTCTTTCCTTCGTCTTTATTGATTTCGGATTGTTTGATTTGATTCTGTTTTATGATTTTAGATTCATGTTTTGTTCGTCATTATTTATGATTAATTGATTTAGATTTAACATGTTTGGTTTTTTTTTGAAAATTAATTGAAGATTTGAGCTTGATTTTTGCCCCTGTTTGTGTTTGATTTTAGGGTTTATAGATTTTTAGGGTTTAAAGGTATATGATTAAGGGCCGTTATTGTGGTTTTAGGGTAGAGTATATATGAAAGAACAAATTTGACAGATAAAAAATTTGGTAAAGATTTCTTTTTTAAGGTTTTAGTTGCTGTTGGTTCGATTAATTTTGTTTAATCCGAGCTACATTTTGATTGGAAACGAGTATTGTTCTGTAAATGAAAAGTTGAGTAATTTAAATGTATAGATTATGTCCAAAAATTTAATGAATTATACCTTAAAATTGAATAAATAATACCCAAAATTAAATAAATTAAGGTAGAGATATGTCAATCGAGGCGAGGGTTGTGGTTATTTGTTGCTGCATTTATCTAGTTCTAATACGAGAGTATTGCTTATGAGTCGGAATTAATTTGAATAAGCTAGGTTTTGATATGGTGCTTATGTTTCTGATTTGTGCTGTGTAGATGGAGTTGCCTCACTGGACTGACATTGTCAAGACTGGAAAGCTCAAGGAACTCGCACCGTATGACCCTGACTGGTATTACATTAGAGCTGGTAAGCGCATTTGTCGATCATTGTTTCATATCTTTTTCCTTCGAACTCCAATCTGTGTATGAAATCAAGTATTCCTGCTATATTCTTGTTAGAAACTAGTAAACATGTGAATATCTTCATTTGAATAGCAAGAGGAGCCGCATTCTACTTTGTTGTCAGACTTCTGCAGGTGTTCATATTCTTAGTAGTATTAACCTAAAGAGATGTTCATAATTTCAAGAGAATAACCTTGCTAGGTGCATTTCGAGGGCAGGTGTTGTGAAGTAGGATGTTGCTTGATACTTGGTTTCTTGATTGACAACTTTAGATACTTTGTGAATAAAAAAATTGGCTTTCAAACTGTTATTGCTTTGTCATTCTCGTTGGTCATTCAGTTACTTTTTATACTGAATGGTAGTTCTATGATTATGTGCATGGTGTTTTCATAGCAGGATAGTGTTATAAATGCTATACATGTGCGATGTGCCTGCTAAATTTTCACATCTTTTAAAAACTGTGAACACATTGCTTGGACTGTGTAATTGTGTTTATAATGCTTATATTAGTACTTGTAGTTAATAAATTCGACTTTTTTGGTAGCCTCAATGGCAAGGAAAATTTACTTGAGGGGTGGACTTGGAGTTGGTGGCTTTAGGAGGATTTATGGAGGAAGCAAGAGAAATGGTAGCCGCCCTCCCCATTTCTGCAAGAGCAGTGGATCTGTTGCCCGTCACATTTTGCAGCAATTGGAGCAAGTGAACATTGTTGAAATTGACCCCAAAGGGTAAGTTATCTTTGCTTATAGCTATTTTGTAACAGTTGGTAGCTATGAGCACCATGGCGCATTCTGGCATAATTAGTTACAAATTGAGGAACAATATCAGTTTTTTCGAGTTGAAATCCTGAACTGGAGTTATTATTCTTAATCATGTGACATTACCAGTAGAAGTAACGCATTTATAGCTTGTTGCTGATGTTAATTCTGTTTTGACATTTACAATAAGGATGTTAAGGAGTAGTGTATGTTGCTCGCAAGTAGTAATTCGCTAAAAAGCTAGTGGATAGTGTACTGATATATATGTTGTGTGTATCTTGCAGAGGAAGGAAAATCACATCAAGTGGCCAGCGTGATCTTGATCAAGTGGCTGGCAGAATTGGTGTCGAGGTGTAGGAAAGCTGTTCTGCGATCCGACAAATGCATCAATCATTTCGGAATCTTTTTATTACTTTCCAGTCAAATGGAAATTAGGTGTAGAGGGACGTAAATCAGATTTCTACCTTTGCCTATGTTTATTAGTTTTGTGATGCTGTGCTAGTTGTCTGAGTCAATTTTGCTATGAAGGTCGAAAGACACAGGGTTATTTTTTAGAAATATATCAACTTAAATTTTGGCTTTGTGTCTTGTGTTCATGCTACTTTTGTGACAACCATCTTCATTACTAACAATGACATGTTTGCATATCTATTCCGTATTACTTTGCTCGTCTTAGTGATAGTTACAGCAGGTGAGCAGTAGGTGATTTGTTCATGCTACTTCTGTGACACCATCTTCACTACTAACTATGACGTGTTTGCAAACCTATTCTGTACCTGATAATACGAGTGAGTATCAAATTCTCCCAGCCTTGATACTCATCTTGAATTTGAGTTGGATGAACATAGAATCAATGTGTACCAATTTCTTGCATGCTGTTTGAGTGTTAATCATTTGATTTTACATGCAAGGAAAAAAAATAGTTGTTAGATTTGAATATGAAAACATCAGATACTTGTTCTCTCCGTGCAAGTCTCATGTGTTACAATTAGGGATTTAAGCAAGGAGTGAATTGGTTCTCACTTGATGTTGGTGTTGCGTAGGAAACTCGGGGCTTCAAGATTGGTATCTGATGCAACGACAACCTTATAGTCGCAATAATTTGTGGGATCTTAGAACAATTAATTAATACAAGCTTTCTTGTTGTTGTCATGAATATTAGACGCTTGAATGCAAAGGAACTAGGTTGTGCTTGAGTTTTTTTTTTTTTTAATGAATTTGGCTAATTTCTGCCTTGCGGAAACGGTTAAGCGTAGTTTGTTCTTGCGTTGGTTTTGCCATTGATGAAATTACATTTCTTTTGGTTCTTTTGATGAGAGGATTTGAGATAAATGAGGTAGAGGGAAGAGACTTGATGTGAGGGGAAAAGTCGCGGTGATAAATTTGAGCGCGTACTCGGCCTGTTTTGTTCACTATAGTAAAATAAGATGAATAAAACAAAAAAAAGAGTAAAACTCGATAATGGATCAAAGTTCATTTGATATGTTTAAAACTTGATCTTAGACTAAACTTGTTTATAACCCAATGCATTAAGGCATGTCGATTGAAATCAAATATGATTTGATTGGACACAACCAGATTAAAAAAAAAAAATGATTCTATCCCTTCGTTTTCATACTTGACTAGCTAGCCAATTAATCCCGTTTCTATCAATTACTTGATTATGACCCTACCTAATATGAATTTGAACTCACAATAAGTCAATAAACTTACTTTACTTACTACCCTACCAATTTTATCCAAAATTAAAAATGACCTTCCTCATCACAATATACGAATAATTTCTTTCATAACCTTAATAAGTTTAAATAAAAAATTGTTAAACTCAACCCAAAACCCAACTGTCAACTCAAATTATCAGTTAATATGGATCTTCCTATTAAACGCCCCCGAGGCGTTAGATAAAGTATTATGTGATGAATAAATGTTCAAAAGAGACATTGTATTAAGGGACTGAGGGATACAATTAGTGAATTGCTATTTGCCACAATAAAATTACTCAAGTTATAGTATTAAATGACTTTCATGCCCCTTATAATTTTAAAAATTACATAACAATCCAACCATTACTAACTTTGCCTTTGTTCCACCTTCCCCATTAGCTCCACCACCCATACTATCACTCACCTTGACTGGTCCACCACCACGACTCCACCTTGACCATCATACACCACGACTTTACCTTGACCACTCACGAGATATAAAATGAGTCGACGACGGTCGGCGTTCATATCGGAGGCACTTGGCGAGGACGATGAACCGTCGACGCCGTCGAGTCAGGTATATGTCGGACTTTTTTTTTCAATTTTCGATGTGCCTGGTCGCATGCTATATGCGACTATATATACCACGGTATAGTCGCATGCTATATGGTAGCATGCGACTATACCGTGGTATAGTCGCATGCTATATGCGACTATACCGTGGTATAGTCGCATATAGCATGTGACTACACCATGGCGTAGTCGCATATAGCATGCGACTATACCATGGTGTAGTCGCATATAGCATGTGACTACACCATGGCGTAGTCGCATGCTATATGCGACTACACCACGGTATAGTCGCATATAGCATGCGACCGGGATCCTTTATTTATTTATTTTTTTTATAAGCAATCCGTGTAATTTATATTTATTAATTTTTGATAATTATTAAAAATAACAAAATACACTTAATTTAATTAGTAAATTTATGGCTTAATAAAAAAAATTAGTAGTTTAAATTTGCAAAAAAAAATAAATTATATTTGTTTTCAATTGAATTTAATTTAATTTGTAGTTAAATTTAATTTTAATTAACTTAGTATTTTTCTTTCTTATAGGATCCAATTGAAGATTTTGGCGGTGATGGGGTAAATTATTACCCACATTTTCAGATCGATCAATTATTTCCAACGTATCGAGAGTTGTCACAATGGGCGAAAGACATTGCACTAACACTCAAATTTCAACTTGTGATTTCTTACAACCATAACGGATGGTTGTATTTGAGATGCAATCGTGGTGCAAGAGATAGGCCGGGGGAAAAATAGAGATCTTAGTGTTGCTCAACAACCAAAGACAAAAACTCAACATTGCGGTTGCAAGTTTTTGATCAAGGGTTATAAAGTTTCTGATGATGAAGGATGGCAGATTGTCTTGGGTCCCGATGCATATGGAAAACACAACCATGAGCTAATTGTCTATGAAGAAGGCAATCGACAAATGAGCAAGCTTAGTCCGGGTGCGAAGCAACTTGTTCGTGACCTGACCGATGCAAAAGTGAAACCACAAAATATCTTAGCGGCTGTACGGAATCAGTTTCCTGATGATCATCCCAATCGTAGACATATTTACAACTTTAGGGATCGGTTGAGACTTGAAGATGCTGATGGTCGAGCTGCTGTTACATATTTCCTTGAACTTAGTATCGAGTCGCAGTATACACATTGGAGCTTGGTTGACCCGGATACGAATGTTTTGACTCATGTATTTATGGCACATCCTACGTCTCTAGCGTTCTTACGCACGTATCCGTGGGTCATTGACATTGATTCAACTTACAAGACAAACAAATACAAAATGCCTTTTTTGGAGCTCGTTGGTGTTACTCCTTGCAACATGAATTTCTTGATCGGGTATGCTTTTATGAAGGATGAGAGCGCTGTGAGCTATGCATGGGTGAAGATAAGTTAAAGTTGCTGGTTGGTAGTGATGTATCGCCTACGGCTATTATAACCGATTGTGAGTTGGGTTTGATGTCGCCTATTCAGGAAATATTTCCTGACACTGCTCATTTACTATGCACATGGCATATTAACAAAGATGTAGAGCATAGAGTTAAGAAAATAACGAATAATAAAGATCAAGGAAAAATTTTCAGGTTGACAAGGTGGAATCCAATTCTCAATGCCACCACATTGGATGATTATAATAGAGCGATTCGGCAAATGGAGGAATCTTATGTAGCATTTCCTGCTGTGATTTCTTATGTGAAGGACACTTGGTTAAACAATCATAAGGAGAAATTTGTGAAATTTTGGACCAATGGTGTGCTTCACTTCGGCAATGTCACCAATTGTAGAGTGGAAATTGCACATTCAACTTTGAAGGGGTGGTTGGAAACTTCAACAGGTTCTCTCGATTCTGTATGGGCCAAGGTAAACAAGGCAATTGAAGATCAGGTCACACAGATTAAGCAATCACTTGAGCGCAGTCGACGCAGTCATGGGCGGATATATGATGTTATGCCATTACAACATCTTAATGGACGTACCTCCCACCATTGTATGTTGTTGTTGGTGAATGAGAAGAAAAGAATGAGAGAGTTAAGTCATGAGGTGAATGTTCGGTGTGGATGTGTTTATAAGACGACTCATCAGATTCCTTGTGCATGTGATATACGTCGTGCCATTGATTCGGGGACATACTTCTACTTAGACCAAGTGCACCCCTTTTATAGGACACTAGTGATTGGTGAGGATGGTTGTGTTCCGACTCCATTGGATGACCCCGATCATCAGTCACAGGACAGTCGATTTTTTGAGAGTTTTATGCATGAGGTGAGTAGAAGTGACCCGACAATCATGCGTTCTGTATCTCGCCTAATAGATGAACATCTCCATTCCAATTAATTTGATGTTAATGAGCCGCCTAGGAACACAACTACTAGAGGGAAACCACAATCAAATAGTACACGACGTAATCGTAGTGCATGGGAGTATACACGTGGTACTCGTGGGCGTCGTGGTCGTAATGGGGGACGCGGTGATGGTGGTCGTAGTGGAGGTTGAGGTAAGGGTACTCTATGTTTTTGTAATTTTTTGTTTATTTTTCTATACTTTGATGTTTATGTTAACTACAAAATTAATAATTCGTTATTCATCAGGAGGAAGAGACATTTCAGATTTTCCTTACCTTTATGGGCTTCCCGATATCATCAAACCATTTGTGGAGGATTGGAACAATGTAATGGGTGATGGGAATTGTGGATTTCGATGTGTTGCAGACTTTTTCTTAGGTAAGCCTTTGCATAAAGTATCTGTCACATTATATTCCAATGATTTTACTTAAAATTTTGTTGTTTAATTTATTAGGTGGGCAAGACAATTGGATACAAGCTCGGTATTTAATTGTGAACGAGGTTAAGGCCAATCGACCAGAGTACATACATTTGTATCACGGAGGCTTGGATCAAGCAATTGATCGTATCACCTGGAACGGTGGACATTGTGGCGCGAACCATTACATGGACTTGCCTGATGATTTGTACCCAATTGCAAATTTTTGGAATTGTGCAGTTATGGTTTATGGAGTTGGCCCACGAGGAGAGTTGTACTCGTGTATGACAGTTCTACCATTGCGAGCCCCGTCTACTGATGATCGACCTCGGATTGAGATTTGCCATTACACACATTGGTCGCCATTATGTTCGACTTGATCTATCGCCAAACTATCCAGTACCTCCTATTGTTGATCCATGGTTTATGTATAGAGATCAAAGTGTGATTGGTTGGGAGCAACTTTATCAAGAAAGGAGGGCACATTGGGATCAACTAATAGCAGCATCTACTTCATCATCTTAGGAGGAGGATACATTGGAATTCACTGTAATCAATTTCTTACATTTTTAATGTAATTTATATGCTTAACGTTAAGAAATTGCTTATGTTATATGCTTATTTGTAGAAGTTGTTTACCAATTTAGACAAAAAATAAATAAACAAATAAAAAGTAGCACATAAAAGTATCTAAAAGTTATAGTGACATAGTCAAGTCCATCAATTACATAACAAATCTAAAACATAAAATAGTAGCAAGTCGTCCGGTACAAATTATAAAGTGCATCAATAAAACATAATCATCCAGCATACTCATCCCATTCTTTCAGCACATCAGCAACACGTGGCTGGCAGTCGACGCAACCCTCAATAGCCTGAGCAATCCGTCCCATCCACTGCAAATGAGATATTAATAAGTACCAAAACTTGAGATATATGATAAATTAAAATTAAAGTAAAATAATATTAAGGGTATTTTGATTTTTACCACCTTCAAATAACCACTTAATTGAATTTACCACCTCCAAAAAAAAAAGATTTACTTTACCACCACCAAAATTTCCAAAAAATCGATTTTACCACCAACTACCAGATTCCGTCCATGAATCCGTTAGTAGGGCCCACATTTTTGACGTTTCTTCTTCATCTTCCCCGATCTTCCATGTCAACCAACCAGCAACGAAATCAACTACCTCGGTTGGTCGGAATTTCGTGTGGGTTTCGCGTCTGGGTGGTGGTGGTTTCGAGTCGCGATGGTTTCGCGTCTGGCTGGCGTGGTTTCTGGTGGGTGGTGGTGGTTTTGAGTCGGGGTGGTTTCGCGTCTGGATGGCGGTTGTTTCTGGTCTGGGTTTGGATGGTGGTGGGGTTGGTCGTAGCTGTTAGGTGGTGGCTAGGGTTTTGAGGTCGGAAATTGGTGGAAAGGGGTAGAAATCGGTGCGGCTGTGGTGTGCGGTGCGGTGGTAGCGATTAGGTGGTGGGTTGGTCGTAGCTATTAGGTGTTGACTAGGGTTTTGAGGTCGGAAATTGGTGGAAAGGGGGTCGAAATCGGCGCGGCTGTGGTGTGCGGTGCGGTGGTAGCGGTTAGGTGGTGGGGTTGGTCGTAGCTGTTAGGTGGTGGCTAGGGTTTTGAGGTCGAAATCGGTGTGGTGGCTGTGGGTCCCGACAGTGGCTGGTAGCGGTTAGGTGGTGGGGGCTGGTTGTAACGGTTAGGTGGTGGGGCTGGTTGTAGCCGGTCCGGCGGTGGGGGTCCCGACGGTGGCAGCAACCATCGGTTGCTTGATGGGGATTTTTTATTTTTTATTTTGTTTATTTATTTATTTTTTTAAAACTTAACCAATAATATGGCGACACGTGTGCAAGGTAGGCCCCACTAACGGATTTTTGGACGGAATCCGTTAGTTGGAGGTGATTGGTGGTAAAACTGATGTTTAATTTTTTTATGAGGCGGTAAAGTAAATGTTTTTTTTTGGAGGTGGTAAATTCGACAAAGTCGTTATTTGAAGGTGGTAAAAATCAAAATTTCCTAATATTAACTTACATAAACTGGGAGTGTCCTATCTGGAACTGCAGGAAACACCGTATCCACTTCTGGAACAACAAAGATATGTGACACGTAATTGAACCAATCATAATAACAATCCACAACATCAGAGGAACACTGAGCGCGCTCGAACTCTGCAAGAATCAACCGAAAACCTCTAGGATACAAGGTCCAAGCATTCTCAACACTCGAGACATTCCACTTAACTTCATACAATTTCGAATCTGCAGGCCTGTACGCGAAATATGGACGGTTAATAGGCATAGGAATTGTCTGTACATAACCAAACTGCTGTAAGACACGATCGGGCATGTATGGCTCAATGACATCTCGATAACGAAGCCATATAGTAAATACAGTCCTAGGAACATCTGAGGCTGGCTCTGGACCATAGGGTAGCCAAACCACCTGCAAGGAATGAGGTAAAACCATTAATAAAGTCGCATTAATTAACCTTTGTTTAATGAAAATATGTAGAAAGTATTATAATTTACCATGTTCGAATCAAACTCATCTAACCGTTGACGAAAAGATCTCAACCGAGCATCAGAAAAGCCCTCCTTCTAACACTCCAAGTAGAGGCACGAGCCCCATGAGATGCACAAACTAACCGCTCCCTATGAGGCCGAAACGGTGGGAAATGCTCATATATCCAAGCATGTAGTAATGTCAAACAACCAACAATGCCTGAGCACATACTCCTGCTCGCAATCCCTAACTGGCGATATAAGTTCGCCAAAGTGGCGACTCCCCATGCATAATCTGAAATATCATCCACACCATGAATGAGCTCGAGGATGTCAGCTGGTCGTACCCTACTAGCACTCTTGTCTACAAATAATGTAGAACCAAACAATAGTAACATGTAACCCACAAGTTGCGTTTCAGGACTACGCTTTGAGCAAATGTTGATAATGGAATCAATGGAAATCGCACCACTATAATAGTGTGGTGTAGGAGGTGCCAAAAGTGTATCTCTATCCACTCCAAGCAACTGCATAGCATGTATGCGCAGCTCCTCACTAGTAGCCTGAGAAGAAACTATACGCCCATCCACTGGGATGCGCAAAATGTGCCAGACATCATGTAGAGTAATAGTCATCTCTCCAAAAGGGAAGTGAAATGTGTTAGTGTTAGGTTTCCACCGCTCCACAAATGCACAAATAAGAGGTATATCAAGGTGTCCAAACATACACCGAGGCAAGTGTGACAAGCCTGTACCCTCAACCACTGCAACCTGCTCGGATGAAAGCGCGGCAAACCATGACTGAAGCTGGTAACATGCTCTTTCCCTATTCTGACACCTTAGCAAGTTTTTCTCCTTTCCATCCCATATCATACGAGCAACATGGCCTCCGAAATTAGGAATAACACTACCATCAAGGGGCCTACCGGGCATGTCCTCCTTCATTATCCAAGAATCATCATCAACTTCTCTTTGACGTTTATTAGTACGTCGTCTACTAGTGGTGTTACCGGTGTCAGAAGCGACAAACCTACAATCTCTAGCCCTTCTACCAACCACTACACCTGACGTATCATCATGCTCACCACTCTGATCAAAATTACCCTCAAACTCCTCCATCTCCTCATACTCACTAGCTCGTCCGTGATCAGGCTCGTCGTTAAAAGGAACAGATACATCATCAAAAGCACCATCAACAACAGACTTTCCCAATCGTGCAACATCCCTTTCTTTCCTAACAGAGGCATCGATGTTTCGGGCTCGAGTGTGTCGCGGCCCCGAGCTAGTCAACACATCATTCACCGCAATTGATTTTCCACCTTGTCTCTATTTAATATAGTAATAAAATTACAAATTATTATATTCATAATTCTAACAATAATTATTATTATTTCAAGTATTATTACAACTAGGTACTCAATTCTTCTAATTTTCACCTTTTAGATACTCAATTTTTTTTGCTTTGCTTTTGGGTACTCAAAGTGATTTTCAGGTGAACTAACTCACCACTAACTCATCACTAACCATACCTAATTAAAAAATTAATATTTTAAAAAAAAAATTCTTAACTTTGACTCAGAAACTAGCCATTATGTAGGGCAGATTCACCATAAGGGGCATGAACTTGGCCAAAAAATGCCATGAAAACACCTGCAAAACACTAGCATCACTGTAGGGCAGATTCACCATGTTTTCTTAACCAAAATTCATCCAAAATGATTTTCCCTGATTCAATTTCAATAATAATAAAAAAAACAGCAACACAGAAACTATAGCAGTATACCAGCAACAAATATCATCAAAACAGGTTCATTCACCATGTCTATTTAGGCACAAATTCTTCAACAAGGTTTTCCCAAATTTTTTAAAAATAAAATTTTTTAAAAAAAAAAAATCAAAACACTGCTAGGTTCTTCCCCTGCTGTTGCTTCTTCAGTATACCAGCCACAAATTGGAAAAACAGAAACAGTAAGCTTCAAATCATGGACTGCTGCCACTGTAACAGAAAGGCTATGCAAAGGATATCAAGGTGTACAAAAACCTCCCCTGTTTTAGTGCGTAAAACTGATCAACAAATCAAACCTTAGAGCATAAATAATCAACATCCACCAACAACACAAGCTTAATACAACAACAAACAACAACACAGCAACAAATTTAACATAAAAAACACAAGAAATCGACATTTTGATTTCGATTAAAAAAAAAACCCAAAAAAACGCAAAATCCTAAGTCGCAATTACCATCATCAATTGGGCAAAAAATTCAAAATTTATATCAAATTAACAACAAAAACCATGAGTAAGTAAGCATACCTCAAAAAAATGGCGGCTTTCGCTGTCGTTTTCCCCAGATTCGAATGTAGCTGCTCGTGTTCTTCGACTTATGCGCAACGAATATTTCCAGAATTGGAAAGAATTAAGGGGCAAAAAGGGGGAATAAAGAATAAGAAAGGGGAAAAAGTAAAGGGTTGACCCGCACATTTTTTTAATCGGGTGGGGCCCACTTTCATTTAACCAAGGTACTGAATTCTTTAACCAAAGGTACTGAATTCTTAGGCTGAATTATTTTTTTGGCCGGAATTCTTAACTCAGTACCCAAAAGCAAAGCAAAAACAATCTAGTACCTAAACAGTGAAAAAAGTAGAATTGAGTACCTGAATTTGTGCTTAACTCGATTAAACAATAACAATCATTTTTTTTAAACAATATACTTTTCAATTCAAAAATTTTATGACTAATTTGAAATTAACTATAAATAAAAAAGATATATTTTCAGTTGATTTTATCTTAAAAAAAATTTTAGTTAGTTGTTATAAAAAAATTTAAACAATGATTACATTTGGTTTTTTAGTTATAATTTTTTTTTTTAAAAAAAAAACAAAAAAATTAAAATCCCCACAACTCACGTTAGTTAGTTGTTACCTCCAAAAAAAACAAGTTATTTGGATTTTATTTAAAAATTATCCATGTTTACTTTGTTGACAATTGTAAAAAAAGAAAATAAATAAAAATTGTTGACAATTATCTACGTAGTCTTTGACTCTTTCAAGTATAACTTTTTTTTTAAGGAAAAAACTGCTGTTTTAAATTAAAAATAAAATAAAATAATAATAACTACTATATTAAATCATACATATATATCTAAGGAATAAAGATAAACTGATTCAAAACAAAAACATTGATGATCATGGAATAAAGATAAACATGGATCAAGTAAAACATGATTAATATTTAAATTTTATTATCAAATAAAATATTAATTCAAATTAAAAAAAAAAATACCGTAATTAAAAAAAAAAATTAATTCAAATTAAAAAAATTATTAATTCGAATTTTTTTTTTTAAAAAATAATATTACCATAATTCAAATTACATTACTAATTTTATCACCAATTCAAAATTAATTTATGGATGATAATTCGAAATTAAAAAAAAAACAAATTACAATCATAATTCGAAATTTAAATTCAAAAAAAAAAAAAAAAACCATAGTCGCGTGCTATATGCGACTCTACCACGACATAGTCGCATATAGCATGCGATTATATCGTGGTACAGTCGCATATAGCATGCGACTACACCATGGTAGAGTCGCATGCTATATGCGACTGTACCGTGGTATAGTCGCACGCTATATGCGACTGTACCGTGGTGGAGTCGCATATGCACGCGACTATGCGATTTTATGCGAAAATAAAAAAAAATTACCGACGAATTGGCCGGCGTTTTCCCTGTGTTTCCCGGCAAACGAACCCCCTTCCCTCGCCGCGATTCCATTGTCGTCAGCCCCCTTCCTTTTTCCGGTTGATTTGGTATGATAAGTGGTTGATTTGGTGTGATAGATAGTGAGAAATTGGATGATTCCGGCGACCTTTGGGTGGTGGTGGTGATGGTGTGTACGGTGATGGTGATTCCGGTGACGGGTGGTGGTGGTGATGGTGTTTAGGGCGATGGTGGTGGAAGGAGTATAATTGGTGAGAAAAATTGAATAATGTCAAACTTAAAATTTATAAGGGTAGATGAGTCATTTAATACCGCGCCCTAAGTAATTTCCTTGTGGCATTTAGTAACACCCTATAATTAAATGTTAATTTTAATCTAATTTTATACTCTTACTTTTTTCTTATTCAATAGCCACGGGATGTTCGTTAACTTTTGCCTTAATAATTTTGTATTGAAAGATTTGTAACACCACCTGATCAGCAAATTCTAACGTGTAAAACAAATTGGAATATAGCATTTGAGTAATTGAGTCTCCATTTGTAGGACCTCCTCCTCGAAAAAGCCACATTTACCGACAGCCACGTGTCTCGAATTAACCGAGATTCGTATCTGTTAACCCAACCCCACCTCACCATTTTTCCAGACTAACTCTCAGATTCTCTCTCTTCTCTTTTGCTCAAACAAACAAATAAATTCTTTCAAAAAAAAAAAAAAAAAAAAACAAATAAATAAATTAACCGAAAAAATCCAAAATTTCAAATTAAAAAAACGAATAATTCGAACAATACGAAAAAGAAAAAGCTTTGAAATTCGCTGAATAAAATAAACCTCCTTTGATTATTTTTTTACTAGGTTTATTTGATCTATATTTTCCCCTCTTTTCCTGCTTTGGTGCATACTGCTTTGCTTTAATTTGATTCCAATTTCTAAAAGTTTTCCTACAACATTCGATTTTGTGATCTTCGGCATTCATTTAGGGTTTCTGATTGCTCCCAATTTGTGGTAAGTTTTTCTTCTTGTTTATGATTATGTATTAATTAGAACCAATTTTTTTGTTATAATTTTGCCGTTTGTTTGAATGATCGAGGGTTTATTTGCTATATTTTCTGGTTCATGTGTTAATTATTATAGTTTTCATGAAATATTGCTGTTAAAATGGCAGCATTGGTTGATTTTTGTTATGGATACTATAATATGGTAGGGCGAAGAATAAATTTGAGTTTTATTGATGTAAGCTGGTTTAGAATTTCTAAATTTAGAGCAGAAATTGGACTTTGGGAGTAATGTTTGTGTTACTTACTGAATACTGATTGTAGTGATTGCAATGAAGTTGGTGTATTTGTGAGTTGTGATTAGAGTTTTGAACTTTTGATGCTACATTATTGGTTCAATACTTCAATATGTCCCATTACGGTAGTAGTAGCCGAGGAGGCTCTCGAATTGCTTGATGATACTAAGCTCTTTAAATTTCATATAAGCAATAGGGTTATGACTTATGCTGTCGAATATGCCAGAATCGACATTGTGTGTTTAGGAAGAAATTATCGTATTTTTGAGGTCTCGTGTTTCTCTTTGTTCTTCATTTCTAGGAATCGTAATAAGTTTCATTGAGCTGATTAATTAATGTTGTTTGGATGCCACTCGTATACACTATAAATTTATAAGCAATTGGTGATAAGTTAATTGTTTGTATTGCAGGATTTTCTGTTTCAATTGATCTTTGCTTTGGCGGTAATTTAGGTCTGGTGGGTGTTTGAGTACTACCAGTTTTTTTGGTTGCATAGAAGTAAGAGATTGTTGGAACTCTAGGAAAGTTAAAAAGTTACAACATAGAGTGACTATCCTTTGTGAAGATCTGATGGGACAGAGATCTTCAGATTAGTGTTACTTTGTTATGGGATGTGGGGTGAGTGGTGACTGAATATGTGATGTTGGTTGTTCCCTTGGTTTTAGTTTGGAAATTCGGTTGTAAGTTATTAAGGTGATTGATGAGATGTAATTGAGAGTTGGAGCTGAACCTCTTCGCTCTTTGTAGAAGTTAGTTTTGTATTTGTTGGCCTATCTATGTTGCAAAAGATTATTTGTTAAAGAAGAATGGATGATTTGTCTGAATGGTTAGTTGGCAAGAATGCAAGTGAAGTGTCCGATTCACACTTTTTTATCCTTTCTTGCTTTCTTGCTGGCCTGGTTGGAATCTTGACTATAGCATTCACTGCTTTTCAATGGAGAAGAAACATCAATTTGACTTGGATGAAAGCTATAGCAAGATCCAAAAAGAATCCGAAGACAAGGAACAAAGCGCCTGAAGCTCCACATTCATGGAATTTGGAATCTGTAACACGTGCAAAGAATGGGAATTGTTGTGTCTGCTTAAAATCCTTTAATCCTTCACAAACTCTTGGACCAATGGTGGCTTCAGACAGTTTTTATAACCGATGTAGCGTTTGCGGAGCAGCTTCTCACCTAGGCTGTTCCTCAAATGCACACAAGGATTGCAAGCGTGTATCAATGCTAGGATATGAGCATGTTGTTCATCAATGGGCTGTTCGCTGGATAGAGATTACAGATCAAACTGATGAAACTTCTTTCTGTAGTTATTGTGAAGAGCCATGTAGTGCTTCTTTTCTCAGTGGATCTCCTATATGGTGTTGCCTATGGTGCCAAAGGCTAGTGCATGTTGACTGCCACACCAGCATGTCCAATGAATTTGGTGATGTTTGTGATCTCGGTCCTTTGAGAAGGTTGATTTTATCTCCACTCTTTGTCAGGGAATTAAGCCAGCCATCTTCTGGTGGAATATTGAGCTCAATTACTCAAGGTGCAAATGAAATTGCTTCCACTGTACGCGGACGCATTAGAAGTCAAAGCAAAAAGCATAAATATAAAAATGGTTCCTCTGTTGATTTGGGAGGTGGAAGCAGTGCATGTGATACATCAACGGATAACACTTCAGGTACTAGTGTAACTGTAAATGGATCACATACTATGGAGGACAATTGTAATGGTAGTGGCAGCACAGGAGATCAGAATTGTAATGGAGATCTAGATAAACATACAGATCTAAAGCCTGATCTTAAGAGAAGTACATCAATAACCCAGAAAGATGACCAGGTTGTTCAAAAACAGAGATATGTTATTCTTGATCTGCCAGCTGATTCAAGACCTCTCTTGGTGTTCCTCAATAAGAAGAGTGGGGCTCAGCAAGGAGACTCTCTTCGTGTGCGCTTGAATATGCTACTGAATCCAGTTCAGGTTAGTCGCTACATCGTGTTTCAAATCTTTTTTTTTTCTTTCTTTCCCAAATGATTGTCATTTTCTTCTAAAATAAAGTGTTTTGCATAGCCCTTTCTCTCCTTTTCCAGAGAGTTGTTGTGTGTTAGATTTTTACTTATGCCTGGAATCCTGGATAATTTGTAAGGGTGCTAAACTCCACTTTGACAACCCTGTTTTTTTTCCTAATGTATGAAAACAAATGTTAGTGTGTAAGATGATGTTTTTTTTTTTTTTTTTTTTTTTTTTCCCCGAGATTATTGGTGCATTTATATATGATAATCTTTTAGACTTTTATTATTATCATTAAGCTGACAAAGTATGGTCATAACTTAAATAGATACTTGTTAAACTTTGTGATAACACTGAAAGGTCAATGTAAAAGTTCGTTGTGGAACATTGGGAGCAGCGTGTTGTGAGTGGTGAAGCTTGATTTCCCGTCAGAGTGGCCTCATTAGGAGTGGTTGGGTGGAATTTTAATTACAATTGGTGTTTCTTCATAATTTCAATAAGCTGCCTAATCTTTCTGATTTTTTTTTTTGTGTTAGTTACCTTTATTTGTAAATAATTATATACAATATTCCACGGGTTTAAACAATGCTATGTGGGTGGAGGAGATGAGAAATTTAGAGTAATGCCACTATTCTGCTCTTCAAACCTTTGTTATTTCCTCCTTTTTATTGTGCTGATTTGGATCTCTGATTTAATATTCTGATTTTTTTGCCTGCTTGCAGGTTATTGAGTTAGGCCCAAATCAAGGACCCGAGGTTGGTTTGTACATGTTCAGAAAGGTGCCACACTTCAGAATTCTTGTATGTGGTGGAGATGGAACTGTTGGTTGGGTTTTGGATGCTATAGATAAACAGAATTTTATTTCTCCTCCCCCAGTTGCAATTCTTCCAGCAGGGACAGGAAATGATCTTGCAAGAGTTCTTTCTTGGGGTGGTGGACTTGGCTCAATAGAGAAGCAGGGAGGTCTCTGCAGCGTATTGCATGACATAGAGCATGCTGCAGTAACCATTCTTGACCGATGGAAGATAACAATCTTGAATCAGCAGGGGAAACAACTTCAACCCGCCAAATATATGAATAATTATCTAGGTCGGTCAAAGCTGAGTCTCATATATATTTCCTCCTCCTACTTTGTACAGTTAAGTGGTCATGGTGTAGCTTCTTGCACTTCACTGCTATGGAAAAGCAATAAGTTTCTATGGATTTACTGTGTTCTGGGATACAATACCTTCACAATTCTTTAATATTCTTTTTTAATTTAATTTAAGACTTCTATCTCTCTTAATGTGGCCTCAAACTTTACACTAAGGGTGTATTCCCATGAGCTGAGCTTGACTGATCTGAACCTATGGTAGTTATAAATTGAACTTGGGTTACCCATAGGGCAGCTTTGTTGATTTTTTTCCCCTATAATAATTTGTTTTTTAGTTGAAGAGAAAAGAGCCTAAGCTTGAAAATTTTGAGTTTACAGAAATTTTATTCGCTAGCCATGTGTGGTATGCTGCTGATCTAGTTGTACGTGCCATTTCTTCAAAAATATAACCTTTTTTATTGCAAGAACCTAAGATTCTTTTGTAAATTTTAATTTATACATATACATTTTTTTACATCGTTCCTTGCCACAGTTTTTCTTACTCTTCACCATTCTGAACCCTAAAATGTTCCGTTTAATGGGGAAGCTGATACGAGTAATTCTTCATATGCTGTGGCTAGTTGTCTTTTGATGATGTTATCTGTTGATGTGATTGTTGTGCTGTACAATATATTGTTATAATTGCTTATTAATGCATTTGTGCCATCACAGGGGTTGGTTGTGATGCGAAAGTTGCTTTAGATATACATAATATGAGGGAAGAAAATCCTGAGAAGTTTTACAGCCAGGTAAGCAACCTTTTTGCTATACTTTCTCATATTGCAGTAATTTTCTTCTATGATAGTTTCATATACAATGCAATATTTACTCATTTGCACATGTTTCTCTCTACTCCCTCCTCATCACATGGCTCTTTAATCTCTCTCTCTCTCTCCCTCTCTCTCCCCTCATCACACTAGCTCCTAAAATACCGTGCTTTTCCTACATGTTGCAATATCTTCATCACACTAGCTCCAAAAATACTTTGCTTTCCCTACATGTTGCAATAAGCAACAATGCTTTTCACATCTGGGTGCAGGTACTTCTGCAATATTATGAAACTGTCGCTGTTGAAACTATTTATGCTGTTAGAGATATTAATTGTTGATTTTTGAATGGATGTGATCAGTGGCAGTAACTATGGCTGGGCAGCCAAAGTTTAGGCTGCAACCAATAAGTTAAGATTCGGGTACCATGTAAAGCATAGAATTAAATTCAGTTTAGATAAAGGCCAATAAGTCTGATAAGTAATGAAAAGGGAAGGTTAGGATTATTTCACCTTCAAAAAAAAGTGTGGAATAAAGCGCAGATATGGGCCAATAAGTTCCAAGTAAGTGCTACACAAATTCAATACACAACAAAAATGGGTCATATAAAGGGCAATAAGTTCATAAGGATAAACAAGTTAAGATAACTTAGGTCAATGTTCTTTAGGTGAAAAGAATGACTCTTCAATACCCAAGATATTATTGGGCATGTTATATGGTTTCAGTATTTTCTTCTTGAATGTAACTTTGGCATCAACTCATTGCAACCAGGTTTCTTTTCATAAAAATGACTTAGGATGCTTATCTATTGAAGATGTCATCTTTTTTTTTTTTTTTTTTTTTTTTTTGTTTGTTAAATTTTCCCATCCCCTGAAAAAATATCGAGATTCTGGAGGACTTTTATGTAACTTTTAATTCATGATAGTTTATTATTTTGTTGCCATTGTTATGTGAGCCCTACATTCAGATATAATGACTATAATCTATTTGGCTGATAGCTGTTAATTGTATTTTTTGCAGTTTATGAACAAAGTCCTTTATGCGAAAGAAGGAGCTAAGATTATCATGGACAGGATATTTGAAGATTTCCCTTGGCAAGTTCGTGTAGAGGTAGATGGTGTTGAGATTGAAGTCCCGGAGGTGAGTATGGTGATTGAAGTGCTACTATTATTTTCTCCTTTATAAGCTTTTATAGCTTTCCAATCTACAGATTCTTAGTAGGATCTAATGGTCCTAACAGTCTGTTATATTCTTAATAATTTTAATGTATAGAAGTAATAGGAATGAAATAATTATGTACCAGTAGAGGGAGGATAAATATGAGTAGAGCACATGCTGTCTCTTGGAATGAGACAGAGATTATATAACTTGTATCATATTGGGGAAACTTTTATTTACTTCATGGGGCCTAAGAATAACCCTTTTTACTCAATCTGCTTATCACTTATAACTTGCTGAAGTCCTACTTGAATAGTTGAATCCCTTATCCCTTTAGTAACTTGAGTGATGGATCCTTTTTCATCAATGGATCGACTTATTCTAAGTCTCAGACTCTTAGTTTTTACACAGAGTTTGATGGGGTTCCTTCTTTGTTTCAAGCTGTGATATGGGTAATTAGGGCTAAGTCCATTTTGGGGTACAAGTGCCACATCATTGTTTTGGGATACCTTTGATGTTCAGCTTTGCATCCCTATATGTAATCTTTGTGTCTTACCTCATTGGAAGGGTGCTCTACTCTTTCCAATCTACATAATTTATAACTGCTCTATTGGGTTGTAGGGTACCATTAATTCCACGCTGTAGATTTCTGCATGCTTTAAGTAATTGAGAATTGATGGAAGGAGATAGGACATGATGGTTTACTTGCTGCAGCATTTGTTCAGTCATGGACCAGTCTTACTTGTTAAATTTACTGGCTGACCTGAATCTCTGTGATTTGTCAGCTTTCATGATAAGATAAGCATCATCCACTTAACCTTCCACTTGTATATAAGTCATGAAATTGTTAAGATAATTGATTGGGTGATTTCTGCGGTTTTCACCATGATGAGCCACGTGGATTAAAAATAATAGATTTCTTTGTTCGGATTTTAGATTGGTTACAAAAGTCTCAGGAAGAATTGTAAATCAAGCAGGTCATCTCATATCTTAAGAAATGGTTAGATATTATGCTATCATTATAGGAATTGGGCATCTTTTCCCTCATTGGCATCCGTTATGTTCCTGGTCTTCTCACAAGGTCTAAGGGGATCTTTAGTGCTTTGATTGGACACTGTTGGTTTTGGTTTTGCAACTACATATATTTTGTCTGCATTTTTCCATATTTTAGAATGACTCTAGCTAGACTGCATATGGTGATCTGTGATCATTGGATTTTCGGGGA
The DNA here is from genome assembly GCF_001683475.1 of Chenopodium quinoa. NCBI lineage: Eukaryota > Viridiplantae > Streptophyta > Magnoliopsida > Caryophyllales > Amaranthaceae > Chenopodium > Chenopodium quinoa. Next base: position 5,631,503 of record NW_018744626.1, on the reverse strand, counting down.
CCATGCGGAAGTATTAACAAAAGCTTTACAACGTTACATTATTACTGAGATTTAGTAACTACTACATTACAAATTGAGTGCTAAAATTTTGGTGGGAGACTTCTAAACTGAACTTCTTATGTTTTGTGGGGCCACTTGGCTTCCCCTATCATTTTTTGAGAGTACATGTTCCACACTCTACAGTAGTAGTATCTGGAAATAATTTGTCTGCGTGGCTCTGTTTCATTTTACTTGAAGTCAGCTGGAATTTTAAATTGGCAGATGTCAGTCCATATATTACTTGACCAGATCTATATTCCTTTTATTATTGATTTAATTAGTTTATTTGTAAACTTCTCGTATTCTGGGAGTTACTTAAATTATTATCTGGTATCATTTGTGAATTTTACCACATATCTTCAGATCTCTTTGTAACCGCTTTGATTGCCTCTACAAGTCTACGTATGTTCATGCATTAATACATTGCTGTTTTTAGGACGCAGAAGGCGTTCTTGTAGCAAACATTGGAAGTTACATGGGAGGTGTGGACTTATGGCATAATGAGGATGAAAACTTTGGAAAATTTGATCCTCAATCAATGCATGATAAGGTTTTGGAAGTTGTGAGCATATCAGGGACATGGCATTTGGGAAAGCTTCAGGTAAAGTGGCATTTTCTTTCATATTGTATTGTTGTCTTTCAGGTTGATGCCCTGCTCTTTCCTGTGATATACTGAGAAAAGGGAATTGTCCACTGCATGCCTGCTTCCTGGGTCATATTTTTCTTGCTTTAGATGTTCAATTTTTTACACCATGAGGATTTAGGTCTTTAATTTCTTCTGGTGTATGTAAAGTCTCAGAAGGGATAGATATGATAGGAGATTCAGATATTCTGTCTTTAATTTCAGAGAACTAATCAGATAGTAGTGATTTCCCAGTCAGGAAACAAGTAGCTGTGAACACCAAAAACAACAGATTTGTGCTATTCATGCATATTTTCTCCATATCAGCTTATCTTTTTTTTTTTTTTTTTTTTTTTTGCAAATGATGCTTTATTGCAAGAATTTCTGGCCCACTGGTTGAGGAATTTCCCCTCTGCAATACAGTAGGCATTGATTCCCCCCCCCCCCCCCCCCCCCTTATTCTTGTCCAAATATAAGCTTCCTTTCATTTGTCTTGTGTTGGCTCTTTAATCTATTTCAACATAGATAAAATTATTGATTTTGTCTAATTATCTTCTTAGAGTTTGTCTTGCAGTGTCTGGTGATTTCTAATAATTTTGAACAATTTATTGATTTTCCTGCTTAGTAATTCTATGAATGACTCCAAAAATTTTCATGTTACTTTGGATTGGTCTTATTAATAGCTTTAATAATATAAAAAAAGTGTTTAAACAATTGGGGTGCAGGTAGGGCTGTCCCGAGCGCAGAGGCTTGCACAAGGGCAAACCATCAAGATCCAGTTATTTGCTGCATTGCCTGTGCAGATAGATGGGGAGCCATGGTTTCAGCAACCTTGTACATTACAAATCTCTCATCATGGCCAGGTAACCCCTTTTCTACGTGTTTGGGTAGAGCCTCGACCCAACCCCCGATTTACTCTATTGTGCATTTGTGATTGCATGCAAAGCATATACTTCTTGCAGATGCTCTTAGTAAATTTGTTGTCCTTCTTAACATTCTTTTATTTGGGTAATTTGTGACCTTGGTGGTGAACTTTATTGGAAGTCTTTGCTAAATTTTTTTTTAAGTATTCAGGCTGTTTGAGTCTTTGAAGACCTGGTTTGTTCAGAATGTGAGATTTGTGACCTTTATTAAATAGAAGACTAAGGTCCTACTTTATTAAAGTAGGAGAAGTAATTGATCCAATGATGATCAAAGATCTTGGGTTGTTTAGGCTTAAGGGTCCGACTTTCCAGTTGTCAAGCTTCGGCAAAGACCCTTGTTGGGATTAAAGAGTAATGATTGATACAATGGGGTTTCAATTTTTGGAAAATAGAGACTTTTAAATGACTGAGTGTAATCCTTGCAAGACTGAACTGATGGTGTGTTATCAGGAAAGATATATTGGCCCATGCTATGAAAGGTTTGAAAATTTAAACAGATCTAAATGTACCTGATGTTTTGCAATATCTGAGCCTAGTTAAATGACAGTTGTTTGTTTGTTTTTTTAATGATGCTATAATGGTTTGTTTGTTGATTTTTTGCTTATGAGTTATTGAGGTCATAGATCCTGATCTTTGATAGGATGAAGAACTTTGCCTGCTATGTTATGTGTGACCTGAGCTGATCATTGAATATCCTGAAGAAGGAAAAAAAAAATAAAAATTAGTGTTTCTAACGATTTTTTTTTTGGGGGGGGGGGGGGGCAGCTGTACACTGAAAAGGCACCAAATAATCTTCTGTCTAATATTAAGAAGATATGTTTTTTCTCTTTCATTTTGAAAGAAAGAAAATAGGAACAAGAAGGTAACTCCTGTCAACTCTTGCTTATGGGGAAAGGTATTAGAAAAAGGAAGCATAATAGCTGATATATCAGAGTAGAAATATTGCCACTTCCAGAAATTGATACCTTCTCAACTGAACTCTCCTTTTACATCTGGTTTCCTGTTTTACTTGGGTTACTTCTCTTACCTCTTGTGTAACTGGCTAACTGCTTCCGTCACTCTCTTGTTCCTATTATTGTTTTCCGCTTAAAGGGCATTCTCTTTTCTTTTTTATTTTATTTTATTTTACTATTTTCTTACATGACCAGTTTTCGTTGCGTAATATGATATATTGTTATGTGATTGCTTTCAGCAAGACTATTGTTTGGCTTTCATGAGAGTCCCTTCACTGAGTTTTACTGCTATGCTAAGACAATTTTTTAACCTGTTTGTGCTTAATGTAATTTTGCAGGCGTTCATGTTGAAGAGGGCAAGTGAAGAACCCCTTGGTCATGCTGCTTCGATACTTACAGATGTATTGGAAAATGCCGAATCCAGTCATGTTATCAATGCTGCACAAAAGCGAGCTCTTTTACAAGAAATGGCATTACGTTTGTCCTCATAGTCTTTCCAGTGACCGGTAATTTGTATTATGAAATTTTTGGTGTATAGCTAGCTTATTTTCTGTTGTAGATTGTTGATGTAAGGTTTGCTCTTCTCTCAGGAATCCTTTCCTTGTGTTTTGAGGGGAATTTTTGTTTTTCTTTTCCCTTGATTGCTGAATGCATTATCTGGTATGTACAGTATCTCTTTTTTTTAACACAAAAATGGTTCTCATTGTAGATTCTTTGAAAGAGATTATTAGTAGTAGAAACTTTATATCCCAATGCAAATTTCGGCCCCGAGATCATCTCTATCATCTTCTATTTCGGCCTGGAGATCATCTCTGTTACTTTCTATGTTTGGAGTAAAGTGGTACTTCTTACATGATACCAATTAGCTGTTATTTGTCATTTAAGCTGCCTTTGTGTATGTTAACTTCCGTAAGGTTCATATGTTTGCGCCCTAATTTTGCCTAAAACTTTGAAGTGTAAGACTAAATTATACTTTATGTTTAGTGCTTTATAGATAGATCATTGACTAATGTAAAAGTACCACTTTATAGTTGACGCCTTTTCTGAGTAAGAAAATTGAGATTGAGAAATTGATTTTCTTATTGACGTTAAACATTACACTTATTGCTTTAAAAAGGAGTTGATTGATAGTGAAAGATTGGAAACTTTTAGTAGCCTCTGAGTGATGAAGTAACCGAATTAGTCATATTGACATAAATTCCACCGAAGAAGATACTTGGCATTTATTTTACCAAAATAATAATAATAATAATAAGAGTAATGTTATATATAGCCCTAAGGGTTTTATATAAGCATTAAATATACTCTTGAAAATTGTATAAAATTAGGAATTCATGACAAAAACACGCGTAAATCAGTGTTATTGTGTTTATATTTTGATGATTTCTTAATTTTTTACGATTTTCAAGTGTAAATTTAATGTTTATATGTAGCCCTAAGGGTAATGTTATATGTAAAAATAGCAAATCAGTGCATGACTTAAGAGCAATAAGAGCAAAACTGACCAATATGATGCACTTAGGTGTTTATAACTAATTTCATGAAAATACTCATTTTCAACGAATTGTTTTTTTTTTTTTTAATAAAAATAAATAAAATTTTGTTCAACAAATTTTATGCTTGAACGTCAACATTTGTCATTTGTTTCCTCAAAAAAAAAAAAAAAAAAAAAATGTCATTTGGCGCAGATCTATGGCACACAGTAAGGCCCAATCACTTATTTTTCCAATTTATTGAGTCAAATTAAATTCATGATTATTATTAATTAATGTGGGTTTCTTAACAAAACCGTCACTTTCTTTGAATAATTTTGTATAACTAACTAATTAAATCTAATGGCTTTGATCACACTCTATAGCACCTTTCCAACCCCAACATTATTATGAACTTTGTTTCTGTCCTTTCAAGTTTTCTTTCTTTTGCCTTATTTTATTGCTATTACACTAATTACTAATTGAGTGCCATTATGATTTGATTTCCCTTATTTGTTATGCAATTGCTTTTATTAATGTCCTATTTTGTTATGGAATTTTCACCACACAAATTAGTTATACTTTTCAAGGTACATCATTTATTTTTTATTTTTACTCGTTTAATTTGCTTATCAGGTAGTATTAGCTACAACCGACTAAATATCATTACTGTTTTTCTTTGCTTTTATTCCATAACATTACGTGCTTCACGAGATTTTGTGGTGGCTTATTTTTACCAAAATCATCCTTCATAAGGAGAATAGGTGTGACTGACTCATATAATCTAATCAATCCATTGCACGCATTAGATTTGTTCAAGTGCAATTCTTGGTATCGTATGCACAACAACGTTTTTTAGAATGTCATATGTTAAATAATATAGTGGTCACATGTTTAGGTACGTGATTGTACACCTTTAATGCCGTCACCTATTTGTGAAATATGTGATAACTTGATCTTTATACGTCAATGTAAAAATTTAATATGTTCTAGGTGTACACTAATAATTACCATACGGAGTAGCAATTAAATGAGATTCCTTATTTTTAAAGCCCTTACCAAACTGTGTACTAAGCTACTAACAAGTAACAACAGGACATAGATATCCCCCCTCCCTCTATTTGGAATATTTATTTTACCCTTTTTTTTTTTTGGTGAAAATCTTATTACTATTTTGTTTGACCTTCATGAGTTGGTGTTCCTAAAAAATTGCATGTAATTCAATAAATTTTAATCTTGTAACTTAACTAACTTTATAAATGAACATATTGAACAAGGGATTAGACTGCCGTTGGAGAAGAATGTGTGACATAAAATGTTATACTAGAATTTTTAGTCAATTCAAAGAATTTTAAGTTTTAATTTATAATTTTTTTTAATTATTTTTTTTAGCAATGCACCCACAAGATTGCTAACAAAGTTAGAGGAGTTCTAGGACTCTAACTGTTAGAGTATAATTGTCCATTTACTTTTACCGTACTTGAAAAAAATAATGTCATAACACATGTTGGTATTTCATTATATTTTAGATAGTATCACCATGATACCAACCACCTTATTCAATGATACCAACGAACATAAAATTGTTTTGTTGGTATCGATATAATTTGTTGTTGGTATCATGTGAAATACCAACGTGTGTTATGACTCTAACGGTTAGAGTCCAAGAATTCCTCTAACAAGTTATGCTATGGAGTATGGACTTGAGAGATTCTGAATTAAATGTTTGCCAAAATTAATAAATCTACTATAGAAAACAGTTGTGGAGTTCAAACAAACAGTTTTCCAATTCGTGGACACCATATTTCTAACTTCTTCTATAATCACTTTTTTTTTTTTTTTTTTTTTTTTTTTTTTGGTGCTTAAAAAGCGACAAGGGCGTGGTGAGAATCGATCTCTGGAATCGGGAAGAAAGCTCTAACCACTTGAGCTATGCCTCACCCTCACTTATTTTATACTTGTAGATGATTGCTTACTTCCATCAAATAAATTGCAAATGCTTTTTCAGAAACAAAAAATTATGTAGTGGTTTTTTCAATTTTTTTTTTTATTATTTTTTTTAATACACATTGCACATATCATTTTTTTTTTCTTCTTAAATTATTTGTTTTGCATTTTTAGTATGTTGTAGAATTGTTGTCTTGTAGACTTGTACCCATGGAATTTATATGGAAATTCTTTGTTAGTACTCCATATATTTTCTATGGGCTTCTTAATTACTCTTTTAGCATTAATATTTACGACTTAATTATGTATAAAATTTTTTAATACACAATGTCTTTATTTATGGTTACAAAATCCTCATTTTTGGATGATTTATTGGTTGATACATAGACAATGATACATAAGATCAATATGAATATGTGATAGAGTATCTTGTATAGAGTAAATCAGTTTTGATTATGTAAATCTTGTATAAATTATATTAAATATCTTGTTAATCAATTTTGATTATGTAAATGGTGTTACTAAAGCCTAATAAACAAGATTTACATAATCAAAACTGATTCACAAGATATTCTAATACAAATTACAATGGTTAAAAATTATACTCCAAATATGATAATGCGAATTAAAATAAGTATCACTTTAATGTGGAAACTTGCAATTTTTACTATTCATACTAGTCTATGAAAATACCCCTTGACACAAAAATTACCCTCATGAGTCATGACTACCAAATGGTTTTTTTTCTCAAAAAATGAGTTTGGATAAATCCAAATAAGATAATTTCAATAAAAATAAGTCCAGATACGTTTTAATAAAAATTGACAAGAGTTATTTAACTTCAGTTTAATTAGTTAAGTTGGAATATGTAAAAACCAGTTGATTGAATACAATGCATTTAATTGAAACAAAGTGTATATATTACACATACTGCACCTCCTCATGTGCATACTAAGATTTCCAAGTTTGGTGTAAATGCAATCAAAATCCACCAATTTAATAATTAGTCAAAAGGAATAAGAAATTCAAAAAAAGGGTATATGATGTAAACTGTGATACATAGAACATTCTGTTAATTTGTTTTGGCCCTTTACCAATAAAAGTTGCTCACTTGTCTGTTACTGAAAGGTTTTCAACGTGCTCTACTCTGAACCTACCAATTTTTGCCAGCTTTTTTCTTTTTAATATCTTACACTTCTTATTTTTATTATTGGGTAGATCTTGTTTCTTGGATGGTAAAAATATTCAATGTGTGTTTTTAGTATTTAAGCTGCTTTTCTTGCTCTTTTCTTTACACCAACAATTCTTCTCTCTTTCTCTATTTTTCTCTCAAAAAATCTTAGGTACATACTTTGATCAAATTTCCTTGGGTTTTATGTTTTCATTCATCGTACCATGATATACCCTGTTAGTCCGTATTATGTTGTCACGTTACTAGTTCAAATTAAACTGTTAGCGTGACTATTGTTTCTAAATGAAAGAGGGTGTTGTTATATTTGATTACTAACGCGTTTTTTCATGTGTTGATACAGGATCAAGGAAAATGGTGAATATATGCTGCATTGGAGCAGGGTATGTAGGGGGGCCAACAATGGCAGTGATAGCCCTAAAATGCCCTTCAGTTAAGGTGGTTGTGGTGGATATCGCGGTTTCGAGGATTAATGCTTGGAATAGTGATCAATTGCCTATCTATGAGCCTGGCCTTGATGAAGTGGTCAAGCAATGCAGGGGAAAGAATCTGTTTTTTAGCACTGATGTTGAGAAGCATGTAAGGGAGGCTGATATTGTGTTTGTTTCTGTTAACACCCCTACCAAAACCCGAGGGCTCGGGGCTGGTAAGGCTGCCGACTTGACCTATTGGGAGAGCGCGGCTAGGATGATTGCTGATGTCGCGGTGTCTGATAAGATTGTGGTGGAGAAATCTACTGTTCCGGTGAAGACTGCTGAGGCTATTGAAAAGATCCTAACTCATAATAGTAAAGGTATGTTTTTTTTTTCTTTGTACATTAGTTAAAATGTTGTATTCGTATAATTGTCTATGCCGATTCAAAAAAAATTTAGAATTGTCAAGCCGTGTTAGTTTTACTTAGTTTCAATCATTAAAATTTAATTTTAATTGGTATTACATACGGAATAGTATTTATTATATGTGACAAAAACACTAGTAAATCGATATAAATAGCTTTGATTAATAAAAGTTAGATTTATTCCGGACAAATTAACAATAGTCGGTTTATATGGTTACATTCTAGTTTAGTAAAAAGAATTAAATCAGCTGATTTCAACAATTGTATTAGGTAGTTTTTGTGGTATATTGGGCTACCACTCTACTACAGTAGCATTATTGTCCTATCTCTTTCTGCAAACCTAACCGTACCTTTGGTCCCATGGCATGAACAACATTTAATAAAATACGACATTTGAGGTTGATATGTTTATCGTATTAAATAAATTATACATCACGGAAGAATAAAGCTCGTAGATGTCTTTTAGTTAGTTGGTAAAATTTAGGAGATGATACTTAATATTCGAGATTGATTTACATGTGTTTTAAGATAAGTGGTTGAATTAATATAAATTATATACGTAGTATATACTACCTCCGTTTCATATCATTTGCAACGATTTGACATAAAGTAGAGAAGAAAAATGTCTAATCGTTGCAAACAATATGAAACGGAGGTAGTATATATTTTGATACGAATAATGTAGTCCGAAAATAAAGAGAAGTTAAATTTTGTACTATTAATAATTTAAACTTTGTTTTGCTATCTTGATACTCCTTATGTTAATTTACGCAAATTAGATCATGGACACATGTAAACGGAACCACATGTTGAGTATTGACAATGGATTTATTATGATAAACAGGAATAAAATTCCAGATTCTATCAAACCCAGAATTTTTAGCTGAAGGAACTGCAATCCAAGACTTGTTTAACCCAGACAGAGTTCTCATAGGAGGAAGAGAAACCCCTGGAGGCCAAAAGGCTGTACAAGAACTCAAAAACGTGTACGCGCAATGGGTGCCTGAGGACCGGATCCTAACCACTAATCTGTGGTCAGCCGAGCTGTCTAAGCTCGCGGCTAATGCATTTTTAGCCCAAAGAATTTCATCTGTAAATGCTATGTCCGCCCTGTGTGAGGCCACGGGTGCTAATGTGTCACAAGTCGCCCATGCTGTTGGTAAGGACACAAGAATTGGACCAAAATTTTTGAATGCTAGTGTTGGTTTTGGAGGGTCATGTTTCCAAAAGGATATACTTAACTTAGTGTACATCTGTGAATGTAATGGCTTACATGAGGTCGCGAATTATTGGAAGCAAGTGATTAAGATTAATGATTACCAAAAGAGCCGGTTTGTGAACCGTGTTGTTTCATCTATGTTTAACACTGTGTCTGGCAAAAAGGTTGCAGTACTTGGGTTTGCCTTCAAGAAGGATACAGGGGATACAAGGGAAACCCCTGCTATCGACGTGTGCAAAGGGTTAGTTGGTGACAAGGCGTTGTTGAGCATTTTCGATCCTCAAGTGACTGAGGAGCAAGTTATGAGGGACTTGGCTATGAGGAAGTTTGATTGGGATCATCCTGCTCATCTTCAGCCTATGAGCCCTACCGCGACAAAGGAAGTGTCCGTGTGTTGGGATGCTTATGAGGCTACTAAAGATGCTCATGCTGTTTGTATTTTAACTGAGTGGGAAGAGTTTAAGAGTTTGGACTACAAGAAGATTTTTGATGGTATGAGGAAGCCTGCATTTGTGTTTGATGGTAGGAATGTTGTTGATGTTGATAAGTTGAGGGAGATTGGATTCATCGTCTACTCGATTGGTAAGCCTTTGGATCCATGGCTTAAGGATATGCCTGCTTTGGCATAGCGCCTTTGCTAATTTTGGTTGCAGCATTGGAGGGCTGGCTAAGCTAGCCTAGCTTGGCTAGCTCCTCCAATTAAGTGAAGGAAGATCAGACATTGTTATTCATTTAATTTGTTATCAAGTTGTTATTATTATTTGTCATTTTGGCTTTTGGATTATCATTGAAATCTAATTTACAAACTTTTTTACATAAACCATAGAGATCATGTACTATTCTCTATGCATGTCAAGCATTTGAATGATTATATTTTTCTTATTTGGGCTATATTGTAAGTCAATTGTCCTTTTTTTCACCTTTTGAATTGATATAATGTGATCATCAAGTTATCAAAATTTGAGAAATAACAAGTTCACAATAGACATTCAAATGTTATGAACAAAATAAAAGTCATTCATTCTTCAAAGAAGTGCACATTGTGAACAAAATAAAACTCATAAATGTTAAGAACTTCTTAGGATAAGTCAACCTTAAAAGTCAACCAAATATTTCCGAAGTTATCAATGCATTTATTTAGAGGATCCTTTAGAGGCGAACTCAATTAATCATTATGATTGATAAAATTTGTCAATCTAGTGGCGAATCCAATTAATCTTTGTGATTGATAAATTTTGTCAATCTAGTGGCGAAATTATATTGCAAATAAGTATGTTTTATTTATTTATTTATTTTACTGTTCATAGGTAGACCCGTTACTTGATAGTGTGAAAGGTCTTCTAAGGTCGATTCCAGCCTCTCTTTTGATATTAAGGTGTGTTCACGTTTATTGAACTGAATAGAACAAAACTAAACTGAATATTTTATGTGAGAAGGAAATTAGGAGCTGATCTGAACTAAGCAGAATTGAAATTAAGCTGAAGTGAACATACCTTTACTACCTTACTAGTAGTGAAAGGTTCATTAGAACTATGTTAAAAACATTCATGTAAATGAACTCGTTGATGATTGAAAGCGGAGGGCCCATGTGACAAAAGATGCCATAACAAATCTTTAGTATAATAAAAAATGGACTTATTTACAATATTGTCATAAGATCGACAAATGTCAATCATCAAGATTAACACGTGCTTTAAATGCTCATCTAATGTGTATAATGAATATACTAGTTTTATCCCCGTGCAAATGCACGGATTTATAATAATAAGACTTGAAAATTAAAATAAATAAATTAATTAATAAAATTCAATTAAAATGAAGTTAGTTTAAATGAAATGGCTTATATGCAACATTTTTTATTTTTGAATTTGAATTCATATCATGTCTATCCTTAAAATTCTCATGTTAGATACATTATTTAAAATATTTTATAAATTATTGTAAGCTTTTTTTCATTAAATTTTTTTTATCATGTTATTTTTTAAGGGAAAAAAAGAAATTTTTTTAAAAAAGCTAAAAAATATTTGGGCGGGAAAATTTTTGTTGTGAATGTGACATGTGTACTTAAGGGATAACTCTGGTGATTAATTTAGTATATAGTATAGATAGATAGATGTCTATTGATTTGTTAGAGTTGTAGGAGTTTTATCTAAAATTCAAAATCAACTCTCTTTACATCAATATCGCGTGAGTTTCATTTCAAAAGCCGATTTATAATCATTAAACAATAACCATATACGACTTGTTGACTTGTCATTGCTCGATACATGCACGAACTCGCAACTTGCACGTACGATTTTTCTTTTTTCTATGGAGAATTAACTCTTTAACTCAAGAAATCAAAGCATGACATTAATTAAACTTCAAATATACAAAGTGACAAATCGTCGAATTACATAGGAATAGTCAGTCAACTAACGTATCAATCAACAAGTGATGTTGTACAGTACAATCCAACTTTAGGAGAGAGACTATACACTCCCAAAAGACGCGGTATTTCGCATTATTAAATCATCCCAAAAAAATAAAATAAAAAACCTTTGTTCTTCATCTCCAAAAAACCCCACCATTTTTCAGAAATTCAACGTTCAATTCATTCAAATTTGCTGCAAATTAATCATCATCTGAATTTTTCTATTGATTTTATCATCTGGGTATTTTAAATTTATGCTGCAAGTTTACTCATTTGATTGATTAATGCGATAGAAAAGAGGAAAAGAAGAGAGAGAAAATGGGGTGTGTTTCCAGTAAAACAGCGGATTCTAAAGCTAATAGAGTTGCTCGATGGCGTTCCACTGGCATTGTTGCTCTTCGAGACTCCAAATTGAAGGTCTAATTTTTATATAGATTGAAGAAATTAATTGAAAATTTTCAATTTTTTGATATGGGATGCATGCTTTTCTGGGAATATTTGCTTTGATTATGTTTATGTTACGATTAAATGGATTATGATTATTGTTATTGTTTTATGTTGGTTTATTTGTATTTATGATATTTTGATTGTTCTCTTGTTGGGAGGTATGATTCATGTTGTTTCTGTTTGTTTGTTTGTTTGTTTCAGTTAATAAAATCAGTTAGAGACATAATTAAGAAGCTTAAATTTATGAATTCTGAGGACTTTTATTATTTTTTGTGTTGAATTTGTGGTGCGGAATGTAGAAATGTTGCATATATTAGGTGATTAGACTCTCTTAACTTGAGTGGGTTGTTCCCCTTTTTCTTCTTCTGCTTGAACGCCTTAATCCCATAATCGGGTTGTTCCCCTCGGACTAAGAAATGATGGTTTGGTTCAATTTTGAAACTAATACATTATGATCAACTTCAAGTTGTTGTTACTGAGGAAGTGTTGATTATGGTCAATGAGACCTATGATGGTATGGTATTTGACTATTGTGGAACTATCATAGTTTCATACAAAACTTGGATTCTATGTTTATTGTTTACTAGAGGAGGTAGAATTACTACATAAACTCTACTACACAATTCTGTTCAAATCATTCAAAAAATGATGTCACGTAGACATGTAGTTAAGAGTATGGCATGATATTATATATATACCCTTTATAAGGAGAGTAGTTGTGTTATTTTGATTCTCTCCCATCTTTTAATTGAAGTTAGCGTTCATTGTGATATTAAATGTAATTATTACTATTTTAGGAAATTAACTACTTTTTTCGAACCTCTTAAAATAGTTTATGTGGGTAATGTGACTATTGATTCTTGGCTAAGGTTGTATGTTGAGAATGGGAGGTAGCATAAGCACTCAGAATGTGGAGCAAGTTGGAAACATTTGGATGTCTCCTTATTGAGTACTTATTTTGTCAATTGTTCACATCAATTAGCTATATTACGCCTTTCAAATTTGGTACTTCTATTTCTTTCTAAATAATTGCAGTGAAAGTTTGGTGAATAGTGTAACAATTTTGCAGCAAGGTTCATTTTGTTCAACTTGATTTGTAATTGCGAATACTACTGATTACTAAGCAGATGAAGAATAGTCGACCAAAAAAGAGAATATTTTTCGGCATGTATATTAGAGGTTCTGAAAGGTTGTATATAGTATGTTGTCCAAGTATTATTTAAGTCCAATCATTGTATTTTAGTGTCAAATGGAGTGTTAAACGTTGAATAAGCTGGAGAAGGTTACTTGCGTTTGGATAAATAAGTTGTGTGTCTTTTCTCCCTGGGTCCAGCAACAGAAAACTGAATCATGTTCTTTTGTAGGTTATCAGAATATGTAACTACACATAGAGTATTATGTGCTGAGAATTTGTTGTAAGACTTATGCCTATATCTGGCCGCAGCTGAACGTGTTAAGTGCTGAAGTCTTAGGTTTAGTACTTTCTGTTTGGGGTATTATGTGCCTTTTTAATATTTGTGCTTGACCCGAAGTAAATCAATTTGTTTTGATTTATATAAATGTTTTCCTGCTTGTATTACTGACATGTATAATTATGACTTAGGAAATTTATTATTGTTGCTGATATATAAGGCCAATTTGAATGCTTTAGGGTTTATAGGGTAGGGTTTTGCAAGAGGCTTTATTCTCTTGTACTCTATTGGCTATTGGGAATATTTGACCCTTCTCGGCCATGCATTTCTCCCTACACTTTATATTTTATATTTAATCACTTCTCTTTGCCTTGTTATCAGTTGAATATAGGCAATTTATTATGTGTGTGGGCATGATCATGGGCTCAAGTGTTGTTTTATTTTGAAATATACTTACACTTGTATTCTTTTGCATTTTCTGCATTTATGAAATATGGTTTTGAATTCTTATTTAGATTCTCAGAGTGCAGCTCTTTACTTATCTATATAGGCTTTGCTTATATTCAATATCTAATGAGCATTATTTCCATGAACAGGCATTTCCTGATGAAGTTCTTACCCTTGACAGAGCTGTACGCACAGTGGACTTAACACACAACAAAATAGGTACACTATATAATTGGGAATTTTTGTATGTTGCCAATAATAGTAGTTGCATTAGAGAGTGTTTTTAAGTTCACTAAAGAATTTAAGATTATTGAGTTGTACATTTTGATGGAAACAATATAACACTCTAGAGTTTGTGTGATAATATTCTCTTCCAAGGTTTTAATATGTCGTTTACTTGTCAGAGTTGTCACATTGCTTATCTGCATGCTATTCAATGAGTGAGAAAAGTTAGTGAGAAATTAGTGGGTTGGTGAGCATGGAACCCAACTGTAGAGTAAAAAGTTGATAGGAAGAGCTTACAATAAAGGATATGGGGAAGTCATTTGGGACATCCCAAAAGGGGAGATGTGTCTTGTTACTTGTGCTGAAGGGAGTATGAGACATTTACTTGCCAGATAGCATAAAAATTGACTGTTAGATAAGTCATAAGGCTGATGTCTAGTTGAAGTGGTTTTGTCTAAATTGTTTTTTAGGAGTGTCCAGACGATTGCATCATGTTTGTTATCGCATGGATGTTATTATTTGTTTTTGAACTGCTTTAACTTGGTAAGGTCTTCTATGTTACCTCATTTTCATGCCTTGTGCTTTTGAACTCTGTTTCTAACAGTTGAACCTTCTCCTTTCTTGTATGCTTTTTACAGTTGATGTTCCAGTAGAAATCAACAAATTGATCAACATGCAGCGCCTGGTAAGAGAAAAGTATTTTTCTTTGTAAACCTGAGTTATGCTTTATACTTGCTTTTCGAGGGCTGCTCAAAATATCACATCACAACCTTATTCTTCTATTACCTATGTGGATGCGTGATTCTGACTGAGGGGCAGTGCTTTGTATATATTGTAATGCTGATTTTATAAAAATAGTATACATTTATTTCAATTAACATATGACTCTCTTCTCAGATTTTGGCAGAAAATCTTATTGAATGTCTTCCAATGAACCTGGGGAAACTTCAGTCTCTAAAAGTAATGACACTTGACGGGAATCGACTTTCTGGCTTGCCTGATGAATGTAATCTACCTCTCTCTAACATTCTAAGTGTTATCTTCTCATTTCTTGTGAAATCATGGTGATTGTCTCTGACAAAATCTGTCTTGTTAGTGGGTCAACTGGTACGGCTTGAGCAGTTGTCAGTATCTCGGAATGTGTTGACATACTTACCAGAGACTTTAGGGAGTCTTAGGAATGTAAGTTACTAATCTAATGTGGTTTTTCATACTCTTTGTCCCACCATCTCCTCACCTATATATTCTGAACTGTGCCAAAACACTGTCCTATGTATATTTTTAAATTTTAGTTATCCAATCAACATACTTAATTCTTGGTGTAGTAACATACATGGTACTTGTTAACTTGTCCTTATTAAATGCACTCCTCGATACAAGCAAAAGTAAAAAGCTAAAATTAATAAACTTAGTCTGATGAATGAAGTATTTGACCTAAGTTCAAGTCTTGTAATAATCCAACTTGCAAAATATTAAAAGTCAAGCAAAAATAGAGAAATTTACACTGTTTGGTTTGCTACCCAAAAATAAAATAAAAGGTACTCAGCAAATTGTTTGATCTTTTCACCGTTTTATTTTACTACTTATCTTTTGTATGACTTGTGATTTTGTGATGCAGTTGAAGCTCTTAAATGCATCAAACAACCAGTTAAAATATCTTCCTGAATCAATTGGGAGTTGCTTTTCACTCGAGGAGCTTCAAGCAAATGGTATCCATTATCTCGTTTTTTTTTTTACTTTAAATGCACAATTTATGATAATGTGTCAAAGTACAGACCTTCAATGTCTATGGATTCTTATGATGCAGTGAAGTGTTAAGTTCTAAATTTGATGTTTATTGTTATACTTTACTGGTCTTATCCTCATACACAGTATTGTTAGATGTGCTACTCGTATTATATTTCGTATAATTCTTTGTATTCATAATCTGCTAGAATGTAGCCGAGTTTATTGGTTTCTTGTTTCAGAGTATTCTTTTCATGTTTACTAGAACAAGATGAGTATAAAGCATTTAATTTTTTTTGGTAAGCTATTCTTGCTCTTCATGGATGCACTGCAGTTCTTGAAGTCTCTTCTTGGAGGTCGCTTACAACTTTTAGTTTGAGACAGATATAGTAAAGAGGGTAGTCTACGCTGTAAATAACAATGATCTTTTTTGGGAATTTGTAGTTGAATTGGTTGTCCTATTTTAGCTATATACATAGTGATTGTAGTTCAATATTATGTCTTATGGTTATCTGACTTTTATTCTTTCTGTGGTGCTATAAGTATGGATTATTTGACGAGTTTGTTTATTGTGTTTCCTACATGTTATTTCAACATTGATGGACAACATATGATGATTAATGCCATTGACTCTTACTGCTGTCAAAGCCTTGTTCTTTTCTTCTTCCTTTGGCCTCTTTTTTATTTTAGCCTATAGTGTATACAATTGTAAGTTAAAGATTCGTGCTTTTACTTGTAGATAATTCCATTGACGATCTTCCTCCTTCAATATGTAATCTCGTTCACCTGAAATCACTTTCTCTGAACAACAACAATGTGAAAGAGGTAAATGTTTCTGTTGCTTATTAGGCTAGTATTCCTTATCGCTCTTTGGCTGAACACTGTCCTTTTGAGTTTTGTACTTCTGTTACTCTTATGTTATTAGATAACTTTGTTCTTTATGATGTAAATTTGTTTGTTGTATTTGTGCATTAGCGATCTATCAAAGCCTTGAGAAACTAGTGTTTCATTTCTGAACCTGTGTTGGAACTGAACTAAGATTTTGAGTGGGTAATTTGCATTGCTAACTTCTGACCTGTTTGAAACCAACCAAGTCCAGATTGATCTTGGCTATGGTGCTAGATACCCATACTTTTTGCTCCCTCCTATTGTGAGCAAATCAACACATTTCATGCCGTCTGAGCTACAATAATTTGGCTTCTGGGAAATTGCTCCTAGTTAAGAGTGTGAGAAGGGTCACTTGCTATGCCTATTGACTACCTTGTCATCCTATTTGAAATGACTACCCCAAAGTTAACCGTTTTGACGGTGGCTAATTTGTTAAAGTTAGCTTAGGTATTAAGTGATCAGCAGTTGGACAATTGTTTTCTTCTGGGTATGCATTAACCAGTGTGGAGCTGTGGACTCTTTTAGGTTGTGGTTAAATACAATACTAATCTTAGTTTTGACATACGCTGCCTTTATTGCTAATTATAAACAGTTTATATATTTACTAAGAGTATTATAAGAATTTATGACAAATTATTCACACGTCAATCGTGTTATTGATGTTTCTTTGATGATTAATGTTTCTACTTTTAGCTCTTATAGTTATCCATTAAGTTTGTGTATACGAGAATCATTTTCTTGATAATTTCAGTCAGAATTATATATGTGGGTTAGTGATTTGTCCTCTTGGAAACCGTTATCAGATTTTAGTCGTGAAGCTTTTCATCTGTTTTCCTTAGATGCCTGCAACTATACTCAGAGACTGCAAAATCCTGCAAAGTATATCCTTGCATAATAATCCCATTTCCATGGATCAGTTCCAACAGGCATGTCACTTACTCACTATTCTGCAAAGTTCAAACTGTTAATTTGTCTTTTCTGTAACATAGTCTAGTGGATTCTACATCCAAGCTATGTCAATTTTTCCAAATTTTTCTTAATTTTTTATTTTCCCTTGTATTTATTGATGGTGCACATTAATTAGATGGAAGGTTACCAAGAATTTGAACAACGACGGAGAAAGAAGTTTGACAAACAAATAGATTCGAATGTGATGATAAATTCAAAGGGTCTAGATCAGGGTGTTGATTCGTGATTCTGTGTATCCTACACCAATTTTGATGAAATATCTTGGTAAGCTTTATTGTTTACGCATAAGTTGAATTACTAGCTGCACTTTTCTTTCTGATCTTAAGAATGGCTTGAATTATCTCTTATCTGTAGCACGATAACAATAATATTATTTTATTTTAATCGACTGTCTTGCAGTTGACTTCTGTTACTAAGAGTTGCTTTATGATGATCCTAACTTCTAGAAGCACGAGTTAGTGTGCTAGCTGCAAAATTCAAAATTTTATACGTAAAGTTATTCCATGGAAGGTAGAGGGATTCTGTGCTTTTGGTGTGATACTGCCTATTTAGTTAGTTAGCTAACGAGGGAAAAGCCCTGAAATTCCTTTAATGGGTAAAATTTAGTTAGACTAGTATATGCATTATTGACATCTCGCCCCATGTTGTCAACTAATAGGCTTGAATCTATGCTCACTATAGATTAAAATGAATATACACTTTAAATGTGCGATTAGGCTTTTGGTTCTTGAGCGTTTAGTCATGCCTCTAGTGTCTCATCTTTTCCTGACTATGCAATATTTTCTGTTCAAGGTTGTCAAACAAATTTAAGCTGTGAACATCTGAGGCAGAGATAACTGCTCAGATTGTGTTTCTCCAGCTGAATCTATCCAGTCGTGTTCAGTCATCTTGCTGCTCATTTAACTTCAGTCAAAATGGTGAAATGGCCTCTGTATATGATAATTTTTTTTCGGGTAATTTGTTATCTGGTCTCCCGAAGCTGGAAGCTTTATATTGTGCAGGTGTGTATATAGAGAAAGAGTTCCCTTGCAAATTGCTACATTGAACTTGCAACCACAGGAAGTTTGATATACTGAGTTTACGAATTGCTTGTTTTTTTAAGTGTTTATATAAGTTATATTGGCCTTCTTTGCATCTATGACAGCATCTTTCAAGTATACTGTGTACTTTCATTGGCCGTGTGTGGCAATTAGCATTAAAGTGCTTGTATTTGTCGGCTTGACTAGCTATTTGTAAACGCTACTAACCAGCATTTTCGAGTTAGAGTTTGGAACAGATTACAAACTTAACAATTAGCGGATTGCAGACTTGCTGAGGTTAACCTCAATAAGTGCTCTAATCCGCTAAAAGCTCTTCAATTTGCTGTTAACCAACCAACCAAACTGTGTATTGTTTATTGTGAGCAGGAACTTTGAGACATCGAGCAAATTATTAGCACTATTAACTTAATCAATGAAGACAAAGATGATAAGTACTTTGCAATTAACACTTCTTCTAAAGATTAACTGCTAACTTTAATTACTCCACAAAAAGGAATACTAATTGGCAAATCACTATCCACTTGTCGCTCAATGTGATACGGTTGTTTTAAGTCTTTTAACCAGCTATGATCTACACTTTACATGTGCAGTGTGCACAGAGCGCATCCACCTCAATGCACACCCGAGTGCATAATAGAGTTTCTCGTAATTTCAGAGTATTTTCATTATTTGAATAATTTTTAATTGGTTAATGCGTGTTACTAATCAAAGTGTTTTATATGTGATACGTGAATTAATATTCAATTTTCAAAAGGGAAATTTTTTTGTGACTTAGGATAGATTGATATAGCTTTATCGTGTACTATATACTCGTTATGTACGAGACTTACTCATAAAACAATTAAGAATATAGGTTGATTGGCGGTGACTTCTTAGCAAACTCTTTTACTATCTTGATAATTTAAAATTCAAAAGAAAAGATATTATTCTAGGAATGTAATCTAAGAAGAATGGAGCCGAATTTGACGTCACATACCAAATTGTAGGTGTATTGGTTTTTTCACAGAAACTTCATGTTCTCTATTAACCATTTAACAAAGTACTGACTTCTCAAGTGCATTTATCAAACCCATCAACGACCAATCTTTTCTACATTTTCGGCATTTTTTTGGACAAGAACCAAAGTTGTTGGATCTCCAACTTCAATCCCTTTTTGACCACTAAGATCTAAACTTCTCAACTTAACCTATAATTATGCCTAACCATTCGACTAATTATCTATATTTGCCTAATTGTTCCGGCATCTTTATGTAACTTCTTCCCTATTTTTCTACTAACTTGAATCATAGATAGTTTCGAATCTAACAACTTGTTTGACAACAATTTTTTCAGTTAGACCGCATTTGAACATGTGAAATAGTGTTTAGTAGCAACTAGTCTTATCGATCAGTTTTTTGTTATGTACAACAGCTAACAGCTACTATAACACCTAATAACAACTACTTTTGCCGAACAAGGTCTAATGGGATACACTTTTCCAATGACTTTGCCAACTAAATGAGCACATATTTCCTTATGTTCACATAAAGTAGCTAAGTTTTCGAATCATAATGTCTATACTTTGAAACTTAGTCCTTACTCCCCTTTATCAAGCCATTAAAGGGTGTTTTTATTTTATTTTTTTACATAAAAATACAAAAGAAACTAGCATAAATAACGCCATAAATAAATACTGAAAGTAACTACCACCGTCCACAAGCAACTAAACAAGTAGAGCAAGTGAAGCAACCACTTTGCCTACAAATGCCATAAAACTTTGGTTAAAAAATCTACCATTTGCTAATCCTTGAAACATTGACATAATTAAACTATACACTAATATGAAATGCTAATTGTAACAAGTAATTACTAGTACTAAATTTGAAGCAAAGAGTAGTTAATCTCGGCCCAACTCGAAACTAATCCTTAAAGATTAAACCCTAAGCTTCATTCTCACCCAACCTAGTACAAATAGTAATTAGTAATGTAACTTAGATGAGGAGAGTAATCAATTAATAATGATGAGTTACTTACTTAAGTTTGATTTATTAGGTGTTAGCTTGTCAACCTCATTAGTAAGTAATTAGAGCTCATAATTAAAAAAAAATGGTGGTCCTAATAATAATAAAAAGTAGAAATAATGTTTCCAATGAGCTTGGTGATTACTAAGAAAACACCTAGCACAAGTTGCATGCTATCTAAAAGTATAATAAGAGAGCAAAGGAGAGAAGTGAGATGGGTTGTCATGTATAAGGTAGGTGATGACTACACAACCACCCCTATGCTCACATGCTATCTTTGTGTACACTACTTAACTATTTCAATTTATTTGCTTTACTTCTCTTTTTCTACTTCCTCTACTACTATTACTATTACTACTACTTTTTTTTTTTTTTTTTTTTTTTTTGTTAGTTAGTTCTTTCTTTTTAATACACTACAACTTTCAACACCACACTTATTTATCTTCCATAGCAAGGAAGTATTATTATTACCACACCATGAATCGATTATGTACTCGTTACCTTTTATAGCTTGTTGAATCTCCAAGTCTGTACAGATATACCTGTTGTAACCTGTTCTTTTCAGCTTAATTTCAGTTCAGTTCAGTTCCTAATTTTTAGGCGAGATTACTGTCTCTTATCAGTATATCACATGATACTATAGTGTAGACTGCTCTTGATAATAGTACAAATCAACTTTGATGTAAGATTTTAAAAGTTAGTATATAGCAATTGGAGTATTGTTATGTAGTATGACATTCACAAGTTAGATGATATTATCATTAATGCAATTCACCTTTTGTCTCTTTTCACTTGATCAACAAAGTACACAAGGTCTATATTGATTGTAAGAAAAGAAATGAAAAAAAAAAGAGTGCAACACTTGGCCAATTTTGAATTTCTTTAATACAAACTCGAATAATGAATGAATCGATGGCGAAAGTATGCCATAAATCTGTACACTCTTGAATAATTGAAATCCTTAAACATTATACTATAAACTATATGAATCATAATAATAAATCAATTTGAGATTAATCCCAATAAAGACTCGTGCTTTTGAGAGCTTTCAACACACCAATATGGCTTGATGAACCCAACTAGTGAAGTACTACTGCTAGTAGTAGTAGTAACGGTAGTAGTCGTGGTCGTTGTCGTAGTCATAGTCGTTTCGTCGTGTGCTGGTGCAGGAGGAAAATTAAGATCAAGCAAATCTCTAGTACTTTCCATGCTTGATAATCTTTCAACCACATCATCAATTCTACTAGTTTGATGAATGTGATTATTGATTTTCGCCTCAGTAATTTTGCTATTAGTATCACCATTAGATGTTACTAGTAAATGTGACCTTTTGTGCCCTCCTAGTGCTTGTCCTGATGGAAAAACTCGATAACATATCGGACACTCATGTTTATTCACAACTTTCTTAGACGGCGATGATCCAATAATAGCCCCAACCTCGGGAACTAGCTCGTGTTGTTGTTGGGGTTGGGATTGGGGTTGCTGCCTAGGATCAGGAGATAAAACGATGTCGTTGCCACCGATGTCGGTCTCAGGCCCGAGCTTTGGAAAGGGAGGAGAACATTTACCTCCTACACCATGCTTCTTGTGACTAGCTTTATGACCCCCTAAAGCTTGATAAGAGTGGAATACTTTGTTACAAGTAGTACACTCAAATTTGCTCCTTTTACTCATACTGCTGTAAAATTCTGAATCAAATATTTCATGATCACTGCTTTTTTGGTCATATGAAGAAATCCCATGTTCAGAAACCTCAAATTCCACGATTTTTGACGATTTTTTGACAAACCCAGAAGCTGATGATTGAGCATTAATCTTTCTCTTACTCTCAGAAGATTGCTTGTTTTGATCATTTGACATAAACCCATTTTCCAAAACATCATATTCCTTCATTTTTACACTATCTTTAACAAACCCAGAAGCTAAAGATTCCATCTTTATACTTTTACCAACATGATCAATCTTTTCTCTCTTCTTCTTACTCTCAGAAAACTTGCTGTTTTGATCATTTGATCCAAACCCAGTAATATTAACTTCAATTTCCTTCAATTTCAGCCCTTTTTGCTGATACCCAGAAACTGCAGATTCAGAATTTTTGTCAGCAGAAACAGAGACATTCCCCTGAACTTTCTCTCTTCTTCTCCTTCTATTCTTGCTGTTACTCCCCTGATCAGCAGCAGCAGTCGCAGCCGCGGCGAAAGAGGAAGAAACATCACCCCAAGATCCTACATCTCTAGACAACATGATCAAACACATTGCAACAACAACCTCTTCTTGTTCTTCTTGCTCTGCTTCAACCACCTCAGAAACAGAAGACTGAGAATTATTTCTTCCAAAACTTGATCTTTTCCCCTGATTCTGACTACTAATCTTGCTTGATTTCGGGTTTCCAGTCTCGTTCGAAGAAGAAGAAAAGGAAGAATTCATAGTGTGATCCTCATGATCAGCTGCTGCTACTGATCTCCATGTTTTCTTTGGATTCTCTCTAAGTTCATACCCTGGTTTTGGTAAATGAGACCTTATATGACCTCCTAATGATCTTCCACAAGGAAAACTCTTCTTACAAAACTTGCAAATATGCTTATTTTTTTGCTCTTCCATTACAAAAACTAACAAAAAAGTGAAATTTAGAAGTTTTTTTGTGAAAAAACAGAGGAAAGTTTGAATCTTTGATGAAATTTGAGTTTAAAAATGATGGGTTTTTTATTTAGTTGGAGTTAGGAGAAGGAGGTGAAAGTAGGAGAGGGAAGTTGCTGTTTTTGAGCAAGTTTAAGATCTGAACTACTGATGCAAAAAAAGAGGAGCTTTTTTTTTTTTTTTTTTGTTTTGAGTAGAAATATTTACACATAATTTTTCCCCATTTTTTTTTAAAAAAAATTCTCTCTCTAGATTATGAACTTTCTCTCACTAATTAGCTATTGGGTAGTTGAAAATTGAGGAAACAAATCAAAAATTGAAAGAGCAAAAAAAAAAAAGGGTAGTTTTAGTTTTTACTTTATTGTGTGGTTTTAGTTGCTGAGCAAGAATTTCTACTCTTCATATATATGTTTTTTCTCTCTAAAAATTAAGCTAGTTTATAGCTCTACTAGTACTAAATAAGTAGTACTAAATTTGGTGGGGGGAGAAATCCATGCATGGAAGCAAAGATAAAAAGAGAAAAGCGGGAAGGAGTGTTATGGAAGCTGCACGTGTCTCTTCTCACCATCTTTCGCCATTTTTCTTAAGTGTATATGATCCAAAAGTTTGGGAACGGATCGTAAAACGGATCCGATCCGTTCCCGTTTTATATAATGGATATGATTTACTTATATCAAATTGGAAAAATAATTATATATTTGACTTATTTTTACTAGCTCATATGTTGTAATTGTATGTCAGGATTTGGGTTAAGACGAAAAAGATTTTAAAGCGAGTTGAGTAATTGAGTATAGTTGAGACTTTAGAGTGTATGTGGATTGATCCTATGTGGTTGGGGAACCTAGCTAAGCTAGCTACTCAAAACTAACGGCTATACTATTTTTTTACACTTTGATTTGCAACTAAGCAAGCTTACTATTTAACTATTTTTTTGGCATTTATTGTACCAATTAAGAAAAGGGAAAAAAAATTAAGAAAAACATTATCATTTCATCATTTACATTTATTTCTTATTTAGAATATCAAGAAGTTGTATTTTAATTTAATTTCATACTTACTTTATTTGGACTTGGTTGAGTGGTCAAGAGATTTATAGGTGTCAGCCAATTAATTTTGTGTTTGTTACCATGACATTCACAAGTTTTGCATTTTTTTTTTATCATTAGGACCTATTCTCTTCAACTAATTTTTAGTTTAATTTCAATCAGTTTAGTTTAGTTCAGTTCAGTTTTTAATTTTCTTTTCTCATAAAATATTCAGTTCAGTTCAGTTCAGCTCTACCCAATTCAATTCAGTTCAGCTCCACTCAGTTCAGTTCACTTCAGCTCAGTTCAGTAAATGAGAACAAACCCTTAGTATATAGTAGCCCTTCGATGTAGGTGATTTAGTGATGGATTTTCTTTTTTTTATAAGGAATTATTATTGATTTTAAATAATTATTGTATCTCGGTTCATTTATATTTCTAAGTAATAATTTTCCCTACACATGAGTATCATATACTCAATCACTTATAATATTACTCCATGATCGGTTCATATGTAAAATATTATTCTACTTTAGTATTTAGCATAATTAATTATGTAAAATTAATAATTATAAGTATGTATGCATGGCCTTGAATCTTTAATCAAGATATTTCAAATGTAACAATCTTTTAGGAATGGAAGAAGTACAAACATAAACATACGGTCATTTAGGAACGGGAGAAGTATAAACATAAACACACGGTCATTACTCATTAGTCAAGTCGGCAAAAAGAAAATTAATACGAATATAAACATGCTATCAAGTATATTGGAATAAATTGAAGTGTGGAATACTTTTAAGAGGAATTAGTCACTCGTAATTATATGAAGTTAATGGTATTGGTTGGAATATTGAAAGTTGTAATTCTAGTTTGATCTATCTTATCTAATTAAATTGGTGAGTATCTGTCCCAAACTCCCTATAGTAGCCTTAAAAGTGTGGCTTAAAATCACCCTAACCTCTTTGCTCAACGTGTTTGTTTAACAACAAATATGAAATACGGATCTAAATAAGAATAGTTTGGTTTCAAAATTCAACACCTTCTTAAGTAGCTAGTGAGTTTCCAACATCCAATTAAAAGATAAATGGGATTAGATCCTCTACAAAAATAGTTATCTTATAACCGATTCTTATTGACCTTGCGGATAGCTCAACTTGATTGTTTCAACGAACACATGAACAGTTAATTACTTTCTGACAATACACATAAGGGCTTGTTCTCATTGACTGAACTCAGCTGAACTGAACTGAACTGAAATGAGCTAAATTGAACTGAAATGAGCTAAACTGAACTGAACTGAATATTTTATAAGAGAAGGAAATTAGGAACTGAACTGAACTGAACTGAGTTGCACTGAACTGAACTGAACTTAACTGAACAACGTAAGATAACAGACCCTAAGGTTGTATATATCGGAATCTTCCTAAACTCTAAACTTGAAGGAATGTATACGCGGATTTAGAGAAATTAAATAAGCTTCTTAACTTGCAATAAAATAATTAAGGTAGCTCAAACTCTTGCTAAACACTTATTCTTGTTATCTTTAGTTCTTTACAAAGATAATGGTTAACGGATATAGCCTCTTCAAAATTGAATCTCTTGTACTATATAGGACACAAGTTTATTGGATGATTGATTTCAATTCATTAATTAAGTAAAATCTTTCATAAATGTTTGTATAGTATTTACATTCTGTAACTTCAAGGCAATGATCCATTTAATTACCATCAAAATCTTGTCACACTCGAATTCATGAAATCGTCAAATGGAACTTAAACACTTTTTATAGAGCGCGTTTATGCAACAGCATAGTTCAATTCACTCCCTATATATAGTAGAAGGTCATCACCTCATATCATAAGCACGAATCAAGTTACTCTATCTACAACAGAGATATAGTCACCAATTAACCGGTCTCCTTATATTGTAACCCGTTTATATACAACTTACTCTAGTACGACATAGTACATTATCTAATGATATTTATTTATTCAATTAAAAGATCATTGATAGTTGCTTGCTTGTTGTGAAGTGAATCTGATGATTACCATCTTCTAAACAGAAAAAATCAAGTAGAGAGTTACAATATGATATGAGTATACAAGCTGTCTAATAGTTAAGAGGTTTAATAAGATACTTTAAGAAATAGAAATAGACATGAACACATGCATGTTAGCTCATTTTCACTGTACTAACTTGTCACCCTTGTCCACCAACCTTACTTAGCCAAAGCTGCTGCCCTCTCTCTATACTCTGGTCCACTGCCTTTGTCAAACTTTTTTCAGCTGCTTCAACCAATTTATACTACTTAGCATCATTATACTGTTATATGCCTTTATTTTAACTATATATAATATGAAGCAACATGCATCATACATGCTCCCTCGGTTTTAGAAGTTCAATTTCCTTACCTTTGTATGGTCTTTTACATGCGACTTTGACCATTAATGTCTTCTATTATATACATAAGTGAATATAATACACTAATACTTCATATAAAGCTAATATTTTAAAAATATACATACGTGGAGACAAATCTAAGAAGCTCAATGTCACAAGCTAATATCTTTCTTTTAATTCCATAAAATACGGTCAAATTTATATTGTTTTGACCATATGAATAGTTGAGTCAAACTTTCAGGAACAGATGTATAGAGTAATAATGTTATATACTTAGGAAGTGTTGATCCTTTCGCCTAGTTTTTACTTCAATGATAATAGGGTTATACCGAGGATACAAAAGCAACCATGTACGTGTTATTAGAGCTCTCTAATTGGATAGAGCATAAGTTTATTATTTACATAGTATCACAGATTGTAAAAGGAGCCTCTATTTATTATTTATCACAAATAAAACCTTTTTTTAAATCTGGATAAAGGGTGATAATTATTCAAATGAATTGTTTCACCCTTTTTTTTCCTACGTTTTCAAAAACTAATTAATTCAGATTATTTAATTGGTAATTTTTAACGAAAGTTTATAATTTAAAATATAAAATATTTTAATATTAATGATGTTTTTCAAAATATATATATATATATATATATATATATATTTTTTTTTTTTTTATATATATATATATATATATATACTTCGTATAATTTATATATATTCGTCTGTACCACCAACAACACCAAATACTACTCATAATTTCTATATAATAATAACAATAATAATATTAGGAGCTTTTTTTATTTTGTAAATTGAAAGGACGCTAAAAAGAAATGTGACATTTTTCGTGTTCTAAATTGGTAACCACTTACCAACCATACATTGTCCCTCCTACATTAACAAAATTAAGTTGAGTTACTTCAAACATTTGGGATGAGTATGTGTACAATATATTGTCCATAACGAAAATGACCTCACGTAAGCATCTAACACTTACTAGAACTTTACTTTATGGTTATATATATATATGATGTCTAAACGTAATTATTAATTATGAATATATCCCTACATAACATCCTCTAAGATGTTGAAAGGGTATGATATGATGGAACACTATAATCTCGATCTAAGCTTGGTTCAAATCTTACCAAGTCGAGTCGAGCATAGCATATTCACTACTTCACCAAAAAACAGAAAATATTCTATGTATATTTTCAATCACTGGTTGATAAATGTATTAATTAATTGACTATTGCTACAACGACTGATGTGTGCTAAAAAATTTAGCCGTCGGCAACTTAGTAGGACGGTTGAGTTGTAATTTGTCAACCACTAAATATTTTCCCATCCAATTTTGTTGTTACTTTTGAGTATTGATGCAAAGGAGGGAACAGCAAGAACCATCAAGGTGCCCTTCAAAAATTTAATTGAATGAATTAATAAATTAAAGATAGCATCAAGGTGATTAGAGAGAAGAACATGTTACATGTAATTGGTGTTAAAGCCAACATGTTCTCTAAATTACATGTGCAATTGTGCATTCATGTCTAAGCTAGCTTAATGGCCGGTGTGACTGATTATCCAAATTTTAAGTTATAAGTAGTAAATTAATTTAGTGGATTCTATATGTGTGACTAATTAATACGTATAGTATATAACAAGTTTGTTAAATTAATCATTTCATTAGATTCTTACCATATTATTTTAACACCCTCATCATTGATTGTACTATGAATTGGTAATTAGATTCCTCCATTGTTTTATATTGGCTATGACATTAAGTTATTTTCTAGAACGAAATGAGTATCTTTTTCCGTTCATACTAATGTTAGCTATTAGTATAGTGTTTCAAAAAGATATTCTTGTTGTGAATTCACGATAAAATCATGCTTTAATCAATGTAATCAATTCTTGATATTACCCATTTTAACTTTTTAAGATCACTCTATGGCCACATATTTGTCACTTGTTATATATTATTCCGTTTAATTTTACTTTCATATTAAAATCATCAAGTGAGATTTGGTTAGTCGATCATGCCTTTTAGTAGCGAGGAAAGATGGAATTAAAAGTAGTCTTCGCCTCTAAAATACATATACATGCTACTCCAATCTGTAATCGTCTTTACTAAACATAGTAGCAAGTAGCTATTAGCTAGTATCTTTCACATTCCTATTTCATACTGCATGTATCATTTGCACATGTTAAAATGGTGCAAATAAAAAGTTGGGATGAAAATGTGCATGATAACATGGCAAAGTTGGTCCATCAATTGGCTAGATACTTCACTTATGAGTAAAGGTTGTAGGTGGTTACCTCGCAAGCAAAAAGATGCTCCAATTAAAGACTCACTTATACTTGTTAGCTACTACTACTTCCAACTAAAGAATGGTACCACCCTGTTATATATTTGCTTTATATTATAATATATAGTTTTCCCATAATATTATTATTAATACAGACATAATATAATTAAGATACGCATATTTCTACTTTGGCTTTTTTAAAAAAAAAAAAAAAAAGTTCATTAATAATAATACAAGTAAAAAGTATGCTCTCTTGCTTAAGCACTCAAAACTGATCACTTAGCTTAGCTTCCTAGTACAAGTACTGTCACCATCCATTATCTGACCCTAGAACCACCATTATGTATGTTAATTACTCTTTAATTAGGTTCAAATTGATAATGATAATGGTGATTAATTATTAGTTGTCATAGTATTAGTATAAATATATGTTTTCAATTAAAATAAATAGGTAAGTAATTAAGTCAAATCTAGAATTCTATCAAATGAAGTAGAGAGAAGTCGAGTATGTATGTGAAGTACTTTTTAACTTAGATTTATATGTTTAGTGAGAATAAATGAGAAACACAAAGTCTTATATTAACTGGTCATACGATGTGGTCATCCAATATATGGATTACTTCGTTAGTATAATAGGGGTTACTTGGTCAGTGTTAAAGGGGTTACTTCGTCGGTGTTATAGAAGTTCGTTACTCGGTCAATGTTACAAGGATTACTTGATCACTATTACAGGGATTACTTTATTATTTTATAAGTGGTCACATGGTACGACCAGTCACACACAAGACGATAATATTTATGGAATCCGCCAATAAATATTAGATTAAAGGAGTGAGAAGTGGAAGAAGTTGCTTTCAGATGCATTCTCCTCAAAATCAAATAAAATGGTGTGAATTAGAGCTACATCCGTAAGTTAATCTAAACCACACAAGAACTACATCCGATATGATCCGTATAATCTTCTAAACTACATAATTAAACCATTAATTATTTTGACTAAACACAAATATCATATTACGTCGTAGTTTCATTAGTTTGTACGTGATTTTACCATTTCTTAACTAGAAAACATAACTTACTACTCGTATTTATAAACACTTATGGATCAACAGTTGCATAAAAGTTCACCAACTACAGAATTGAAGAAGATAATCTAAAAATGTATAGTTGAACTGTCAGTTACTACTAGCTATTAGCTAATATATGGATCAATGCTCAAGTGACTTTTTGCCATGTGAAGACAGAACCCTCTACACCGGCTTTATTTCAGCAAAAAGTATATTATTTTGCTGACACTGATAATTTTATTTATATACTAGGAGTACATTCGTTTTTTTAGTTGAGACGTTTTGATTTTAGCACTAGTTATACACTCTTTTTTTACCGTGTTTTATGCTTTATCTATAATTAAAAATATAGTCATGTACTCATATGAGATCTTGTTAGATTCGTCACGATATATATTTTCAAAATATCAACTCTTCATAATTTTTGCTTATCAGTAATTAAATATAAGAATGGTTGAAGTTGTGCATTGACAAACGTCACTAAAGAAACATGTCAACTAAAAAGAAACGG
This sequence comes from Chenopodium quinoa, assembly GCF_001683475.1. Taxonomy (NCBI): domain Eukaryota; kingdom Viridiplantae; phylum Streptophyta; class Magnoliopsida; order Caryophyllales; family Amaranthaceae; genus Chenopodium; species Chenopodium quinoa. Next base: position 5,600,794 of record NW_018744626.1, on the reverse strand, counting down.
ATGAAGTATGTTACACGCCCTACAAATTAACTTAAATTAAATTAAATATCTCAGAAGATTAAACATAGCTTAGATTATTATTAATTTTTACTAGTAATTAATTTAATAAAGAATTCTAAACTTTTAATTACTTGATTAGTTGGTTAGGCTTTAGGAAGCAGGTAAAAAAAGGATTAAAGTCAAATGATTAGTGAGTTTGCATTAATAATAAAGCATGCTCTTGATAAATTAATTCATAAGCTTTACTCAACACTTAGATCGACTTGGATGTCTTAGCTGTGGTAGTTGGACTAGATCTTGCTCAACTACATAGTAAAGACCCTGACCAGCAACTAATTTTAGATCTTGTCACATACTCTTGTTCCCTTCTCTTCACATTTTAGTAGTATTTGGTGACTGTCTTTGAAATTACTACTCTATTTACGTACGTCTACATTTTTAAGATGTCTGATAAAATTTGTCAGTTTTTTTATTACATGTATGGATTATATACTGATATTAATATATGATAGATGAATATTTTAACATTGTTTAACATACTTAAACAATGTGTTAGTAATGTATGAATGGTATATAATTTTATACATATATATATATATATATATAGGGGAGGGATCCGATGAGAATAGGTCCATATGTGAGAATTCATACTTATATGAGAAATGATCTATAATTTAGAACACGTGAGTAAAAATTTAGAACATGCGAGTTAAAATTTAGAACATGTGACTCAAATTAAAATTCTGAACATATGAGTAATAATTTAGAACATCTGTGTTGTGTGAGTAATATATTTAGAACATCTGATTTAAGAATTAGAACAAGTGATTAAAAATTTATAAAACCTGCTTTATGAAATTTTAAATATATAAGTAAAATTTAGAACATCTGATTTAAGATTATGAACATGTGAATAAAAATTTAGAATATAGAAAGGGTGAGTAAAGAATTTAGAACATACGTGTAAAAAAATAGAACATACGCTTTAAAATTGGAAAAATATATTAAAAATCTTAGAACACATGTTTTAAAATTTAGAACATATAAGTTAAAATTTTAGAACAAGTTATTTAAAATTTATGACATAAAACTTAACTAATTTATGGTTTAGAACATGTGAGTACTAAATTAAAACATTTGATTTAATTTAGAACACCTAAGGAAAAGTTTAGAACATCAGATTTAAAATTTAGAACATACGAGTAAAAATTTAGAGCACAAAGAGTGTTCTCACATAAGAAAAATTCGCATATAAGAAAAATTCTCACGAGAGCCTCCCCTTATATATATATATATATATATATATATATATATATATATATATATATATATATTTATTTATTTATATTGATTGTAAATTCATGGCATATCTATGACCGAAAACTTGTTTTAGTGAAAAAATAAATTGAGACTTTATCAAAACATCATTTACCTTATTTTCTAGGGTAGGTTGACCTTTTCACTAACTTAAATACAAGTTATCCGATCCAATTTCAAATTAATGCTAAATGAGCTCTAAAAATTCATATAAATTTAAATAAATTCACATAAGTAAAAAATCAAGTGAATAATACAACACATTCCTTTAGTTTAGCTAAAAAAAACATTGTTTAAATATACATATACATGGTGCAAAATATCCAATATATACCTAAACATTATAGATTGTACGGATTACTACTTTATAGTAATGGTTTTCATGGGATCGGTTAGATTTAATTGGAATCAGCACCATATCTTAATCGAAATGGGTAAAAAAAAAAGGCTGAGTTGAGTGATCACTTACATTACAGCTTTTTGTGGCAGCAAAGAATTAAATTTGTACTATATATATATAAATGGACAAAGGAAGCAACTACAATTCCACCTTCTCTCTTATATACTCCATTTTAGGTTCTAATCATAATGTTGCATGTGTTTCCCTCTTATGCGTAATAATGGATCATGTTTGAGTGACCTAGCTATTCTCTCACCAACAATAATTAGACTAACTAACAGTACATACATACCTATTCGATCTGAAAAGTCAATACATGCTTAGTCAATCTGAAAAGTCAATACATGCTCGCCATAATACATCTAATAAGCTAGCTGATATATTATCTTTCTCATATTGCTAGTCAATACATACATATTCTACTTATATAAACTAGTGTTTAACCTTGTTAATCAGTTTTTTTAAATAAGGATAAAAAGAACACGTGCTAAAACATTTTTTATATAATGGACGATTTTATCCCTATGTTGTGCAATGTTGTTGGAGATGAGGATGGTGGTTTGGGTTAGGAATGAGCACACAATGGCACTAATTAGGCATATATCATGCACTAATTGTAGTGTATACCCAACTTATGCATGCACTAAATATTAATAAGAGCATAGTGGTTAATTGCTTGATTTTGAGTTAGTTAATTAAGAAAAATATTCCTTAGATTGTTGCATTCCTTGTCTACAATCATGTGGGCATCAAAGAAGAAAAGTATATAGTATATATGCATAGCTTTCATATCTCAATTGGTCCTTTTACTTTGGCAAGGGTTACATTTTCTCAATTAGAAGCAAAGTAAGAGTTCGACCAATTCAAACCCACCAACTAATTTGTGTGAATTATTAACTAATCCACCTTTAACTCAACAAAATAAATTAAAGTATGCTAGGATTAATACTAGTTTCCTAATCATGATAAGTTGATCATCAAGCTAAGTTTATTTGAATTCTAATTAGTTATTTACTCGATCTAGATTCACATTGTTTTTCCCTTATAAAGCAAGATAGTATAACGAAATTGTGACAAATGAGTTACTCCGATCAAGTTATTTGTCTGAATTAATTATTATTTGTATTGGGCTCAAGTTAGTAATACGCTATGATTTATCATCAATGGCTATGGCAGTCAATATTGTCTATATATATATATATATTTTTTTTTTGGTGTTTAGAGAGCCACAAGGACGGGGTGAGAATCGATCCCATGATCACCTAGAAATGGGAGGAAAGCTCTAACCACTTGAGCTATCTCACACTCTCTCAATATTGTCTATATTACTTATGTACAAAATTTTATGTAGAATTATGCTATTTGGGCTTAAAACATACTTATTCTATTCTTTTTTACTTGACCTGTTTCTTTTATCACGCTTGCCAACGCAGAACTTTAACGATGAATAACTTTAATTCTTCGTAAGTAAAAATTATAAAAGTTGTATATTATGATAGTAGTTATTGAATCGAAATCAAAAAGATATCATATGTATATTTTTCCTTACATATCATTTACAAAAGACGGTCAAAGAAAGAGATGGTGAATAGTATAAAAGTCAAAGCGGGTCAAGTAAAAAAGAACGGAGGAAGTATGTAGTATTACTTGGGTACACTTTATTTTCAAGTTTAAGTCACGTATCTTTATCATTAACAAAAAAAAAATGGGTCCAATGTATGGAGCAATTTACATGAATATGGTTTTCACCTCTTGGTCCACTCATTTAAGGCTGGCCCAAAAGTAATATGGCTGGGCTTCACAAACTCAATACACAATATATAATACTACTCCCTCCGTATTTTATTATTTACTCTATCTCTCCATGCACGAAAATTTAGGAGCAATATGTGTGCATGACCATGCCATCAGTCTTCTCGAGAAAAACTAAGACTAGTTGAACTGAAAATAATAGGTCAATAGGGAGAAAACAAACCCAAATATAACGTTAACCATTTTAATTATAAAGGTTAGCCCATTTAATATTAACTTTAAGAACATACGTATTTATTATGGATAACCTTAGAAAGAAAAACCTGAGGTTAACCATTTTAATTATAAAGGTTAGTCATAAAAAAAAAAAAAAAAAGGAGTTGTTATATATGCTTAATTTTTCAAAGCTAAAGTGCCACGTGATAGAATTGAAAAAAAGTTTTCTTCCACATAGGATTTTTTATTCCATGAGTCCACCATGTAGAATTTTTCATGAATTAATTTATTAAAAAAAAAAAAAAAAAAAAAAAACCTCATACTTTATGTTCTTGTAATACTTAAATTAATACTTGTATATGTCAAAACTGGGTACCTAACAAATTTTGGTTAAAAAAATATAGGGAACAGAAACTAATTTAGCCACTTCTTTTTATTACTAAATAAAGAAACCACTTGATCATATTGCAATCCCTTTATAACCAGTTCCTAACCAATTAAAGTTCCAATTTTGGTACCCAAAATTTTCGCTCACCCCTCACCAAGGTTGTATAATGTTGCTATTCCGTTGAATAAGATTTGAGCCATTTGAGCCACAACCTTAATTAAATCGCATCAAGGTTGTATAATGTTGCTACAACCTTAATTAAATTGCATCAAGGTTGTACAATGTTGCTATTCCGTCGAATAAGATTTGAGCCATTTGATGTTTGGTTTTATATATTAATCAAATAATCAATCAATCAATAACTATATAGCAAAAGAAACACCGGCAATGACATGTGTCATTTATGGTGTGTGAGTGTGTCCGTATTAGTATTTTTTTAAAAATAAAAAAAATAATAGAGAATATACGTAAATATTTTTCCCAAAATTTAGGAAAAAAAATTATAAAATAATTTATTTACCAATTTAGATTTCTCACCATATCTTTATATTAATTCCTTTAATGTATAATGATTATATATATTAATAAATAGTGAATATATATCTTTCAAACTAATGTAATTAGTGAATGAAAAGTTATCAAATACAAAATAAAAAATAATATGCCATCATTGTTCAAAATAGAAGAAAGCTTGAACAAAAAATACAATATATAACCTAAAGGATAAAAAAAATATTTTAAGTTGCTTGAATTGGAATAAAATAAGAAATAGATTTTGGACCAAATTATTTACTATATTTAAATTAATACTCTGTAACAAAAAGTGAAAAACCGTCCATAGCACGGGATCTGACTTAGTGCTTTTATTTTTCAACAAATCCATGGAAGTTGGGCTTTTATCCTGAGGACGACACGCCGTTTACTTTTTGCGATTTGTATTGGAGGGCGTGATCGTCTTGAGGAGAGCTGAAAGTTATCCACGACTCACCTATCTAAATTTCTATATTATTAGACTCTCTATTTTTTCTTTCATTATTCTATTTGTTCTTATATTATTTACTACAATATATGTACAATAATTAATCATTATATTGATGTAGTGCTCGGGGACTCTAGTGCTCGGGTATCTCTTAAAAGGATCCTGTCAATGGCTGAGACTAATAATATGGGGATTCACCTACACTACAAGAAAAAGGTCTAATTCCGACAGAATGGTTCCGACAGACATGAAAATCCGTCGGAAAACACTTAATTTCCGACGGATTTATTTTCCGTAGGAAATTTGCAACGACTTTAGAATTTTCGTCGAAAATCCGTCGAAAATTTACGACGGAAATAATATTCCGTCGTAAATTAAGTGTTTTCCAACGGAATATTATAAGTTTCCGACGGATTTAAAAAAAAAAAAACCAAACCCTAATTAAAAACGGCGCCCCTCCCTCTTTATATTCTAATTTCTCTTTCTCTCTCCTCTCTTCTCACTCCGCCTCTCTTCTCACTCCACCTCTTCTCTCCTCTCCTCTCCTCTTCTCTGAGTTTCTGCTCCTCTCCTCTTCCTCACTTCTCAGTTCTCATGGTCTCCTCTCTCCTTTTTTTTTTTATTTTTTTTATTTTCTCCTCATCTTCTTTCCTCCTCCTCTTTCTCAATTCGACCATATTTCTTGCTATTTCATATTAATGGTTCTCTTGCTATGTCATATTAATGGTTTATACGGTCAAATTCGACCATGAAATATCTAGATCTAGAGGTTTCAGGGTCGAATTTAGCCGTATTAAACCAAATTCGGGTAGAAATTGGAAGCTTCGGTTGTTAAGGTATGTTTACTGGTTTTAATTTATTTATTTTTGGTTGTTGGTTGAAATTCATGGTTTTTTTTTGGTTGAAATCCGTGGTTTTATCTTGTTTTTTGATTGAATTTTGTGTTTTTTTTTTGGTTGAATTTTGTGGGGTTTTTTTTTTGTTTTTTGGTTGAAATTCGTGGATTTTGGCGGTGGTGGTGGCTTTTTGTGGTGGTGGTATGGCTAGATTTGTTGTAGATTTGGGTTTGTTTTGGTGGTAGATATTGATTTGGGTGGGTTAGGGTGGTGGAAATGGTCGTTTAGGGTTAGGGGGTGGGTCTGGATCGGGTAAGTGGTGGGTCTGGTTTGGGTTAAGGTGAGTGGTGGTGTGGTTCGGGTAAGGGTGAGGATAGTGGTGGTGTGTTTAGGGTAAGGCTGATGTGGGGGTAGTGGCGTTGGTGGTCTGCAGTTGGGGATAAGGTGGTGACACGCCGTGCCCTGGTGGTGCGGCGTGTTTTTTTTTTTTTAAGAAAATTGAAATATTTTCCAACGGAAATTCCGTCGCAACTTTCCGACGGACACAATTCGGTCTGAAGTTGCGACGGACTTTTCCGGAGCCAGGAAATCTGTTCCGACACCGGAATTCCGTCGAAAAGTTCGTCAGAGAAAGGTTTCCGACGGAATTTATGTCGGAAGATGCCGTTTTTCCTACAAAGGCTTTTCCGACAACCGGTTCCGACATAATTCCGTCGGAAATGCCATTTCCGACGGATTTTGGGGTGTTTCCGACATAATTTTTCCGTCGGAAACGAGCTATTTTCTAGTAGTGCTAGGAGCTCTTATTGATATACAGGGAAAGAAGAGTTCCTCCTTTCAATTTCTAGTTGATAAAGTGTCACAGAAAGTGGTCTCTTGGGCCCCCTTGCGTATCTCTCAATCCGCTAAGCTGGTTTTAATCAATACAGTCTTGGTTAGTATTTCGGCTCATGTCATGAAATGTCTGAAATTCCCACAAGGAGTGGCAAACAAAATTGACTCCCTTATCACTAGGTTTTGGTGGGCCAATAATGGAAACAAGGGTATGCACTGGGTGAAGAGAACAACAGTTCAGCTCCCCAAGGGTGTGGTAGGCCTAAGTATAAGGGGTACGTCAACTCTTAATGATGCCCTCTTATTTAAATAGGCAACAAGAATGCACCTGAATCCACAGCTTTTGCTCTGAAGAGTACATAGAGGGTTCACGAAAGGTTTTGCCTGGAAAGTGGGAAATGGGGAAAGCATCAGAGCTATTAGAATGCCCTGGGTCAATGGAGAGATTCCAGTTGCAAACTCGAATCAGACTCTGAGCGAGTCATTAAGCTGGAAGGTTAGTGATTTTATTAACAAGGATTCGGCTTTGTCGAAGGTGGGGAAAGTTAGGGAATGTTTTGATTGGAATAGTTCAAGGTCAATTCTGGCTATGGAGCTTCCCTGCTCTATGGAGGATGATTTCCTTTACTGGAAATACCATCCATCATGCAAGTTTACTATTAAAACAGGTTACTATTTCCTTGTAAAGGAATAAGGAACAGAGCAACTGGCGCTTACTTTAGAGGAGCAGAAGATTTTAAAGCTTGTCTGGAGGATGGATATCCAACCTAAATGGAAGATATTCCTGTGGAAGCTGTTTCATGATGGTATTGCGGTAAAAGGCAATTTAGCGAAAAGAGGCATACAAGTCGAGGAGGCTTGTGAGTTTTGTGGAGTGGACGAGGAAGATAGCCAACATCTATTTAGGCTATGTAATCTAGCAAAGGAGGTCTGGGAGTAAGGCTCCCTGGAAATTTGCTCTGATTCTATTGGTTTCAATTCTGTAAGAAGTTGGATCCAGCACTATATCCTGCTGTATTATAGCGAGGATGGTAAGTATGGTACCCGTGGCATTAGGTTTATTGCTACTTTATGGGGCCTTGGAAGGCGAGGAATGCACGAAGCTTCAATGGGGTAAATGGGGGAGCAAGCCTAGTCCTGGAATTCATCAACTTGGCAATGAAAGATCATGATACCTTTTTCCATAGCAATGGGGATAGGACTAGTAGTATTAACAGGCCTGGGAGTGATCCCTACCTTCCCCCGGGTTTCAATTTTGTGCAATTGGGAAAAGAACAAGATGGCTTCGAAAACTTCATTGTGGCTGTGGATGGCTCGTGGGACAAGAGAACAACAAGAGCAGGGATTGGTTGGGCAACCATGGGGAGTAGTCACGGTAATGAGGTAAGTGAGGGGGCATGCATGGAGTGGCAACCTCGGCTCTTCATTGTGAGGCATGGGCTTGCTTAGAGGCAATGTGTAGGGAATAATTTCAAGCATTAATCCCCTAGCTTGAACCCCACTGTGATCATACACTAAAGTACGGTGGCGTCCAAAAGGGAAGAAGATAGAGCAAAAGAGTCGCCAACAAGTTTTAGGAACTTGTAAACCGTTCACAGGGTGAAGGTTACACCCCTTAACGATCCAATAGATCGTCAACTGCATAAGGTCTTGAACCAAATAAGGGTTCGGGGATGAAGGTACAAATCCAACCTAAAAGAGATTGAACCTGCCCTAATAATAGTCCTCTACTTTATTCTGATCGTATTCATGTGCGCTTTTTGAATAACATGCAATCAATAGGTTTAACCCTAAACCTGTTTATCTATGTTGGTTGATTTAATGCACAAATAAATCTATTATTGGCGATCACTTGAATTATAATCAAATTAACCCTAAACAAGATTATTAATTATCTTATTAAGCGTGATTACAAATACAAATTCCCTTTAAGCATGCATAAAAGGTGTGATCAAGCAATGACAACAAAAATAATCAAGCAACATAACAATAATAAAAATAATTATCATAATCATAACAATCATAATTAAAAATAATCATCATTATAACAATTATAATCATAAAATCATAAAGTATAATCATAATAATAATCATCATAATAACAATCATAATTAATAATAATAATAATAATAATAATAATAATAATAATAATAATAATAATAATAATAATAATAATAATAATAATAATAATAATAATAATAATAATAATAATAATGTTAAAGCATAGCAAGATCCTAGGCATGATACTAACAAGATTAATAACAAACCCTAGCATGTCACTAAGCAATAAAAATCAAATCTTTAACCCTAACATGATACTAACAATCATAAATATTAGGAAAGAAAATAGGAAGCATCGCAGGAATCACAATTGTCATATTTGATATTAGAAATTATAGTTGTTACCCTAAACATGATACTAGGAAGACCAAAACGCCCTAACATAATACTAGGAATCATAATAACAACCTAGACATGATTTCTATAGCATAATAACAATGTAAACAATTAAAGCACTTACTTGGATGCCTCGTACCTCCTCAGAAATTAAACCTTTCACGTCTAGGGTGAAGGCGACTTCGAATATGGCTAGGTGTTTCTAGATCTAATGAATGCGGAATTTTGTATGTAAAAAGCAAGTTTAGAAAAAGAGAGAGATGGTGAACGATTAGAGAATGAAAACTAGTTGTAGGTCAATACTGGTTGTAGGTGAAAACTGGTTATCGAAAACGGAGTTTTTAATACGTTATTTATAGAGAAAATCAGCCAAAAAGATAAAATATCAAAACAGAGTATTGGCGCACAAAAAACCCAACAAGCGCCAACGTTAGCGCCAGGCGCTACAGCTGGCGTTTGGCGCTGATCTGGAAAATTACGCGCTTTCTTAAAATCAGATAAAAATTGTCATACAGGAGGATAAAATCGTATTTCCTTCAAAAATGCTTTTTGATTTTAATTAAAACTCTGAAAAGTCAACAAAAGTCAATTTATCAATGCTAATTGAATTAGGAATGAAAAGAACCTTCTAGAAGAATCTAGAATACTAAAACCATTCCTAATTGCATTAGGAATGATAAATCTATATTAGGCCCTCCTCTAGATCATTGGGTCGTATACAAGGCTCAAACCGGGCCCAGTTTAGTAAATTGGTCATAACTTCCTCAATATTCATCGAAATTGGGCTTATAATATATCGTTGGAAAGCTCTTGTCAAGCCCCATCCAACTACACTACTATTGGACCCATATCATGGACCAACCAAACCGGATTGGTTGTTTTCTTAAAATAAGTTTTCAAAAACAGAGAGAAGAGAAAAGAAATTAAAACTATCCGCAACACTAGACTTTCCACACTTTCACTTCATTCGATTATGATTCGACGCGAAAGGTACTCATCACTGGGTTTGATTTTGGGAAGACACAAATGGGTGTCTACACAATGAAATGGGATAGGGCGAAAGGTAAGCAAGGGATTTTCATTCTTTCGGACTCTGTTGCGCTTATTAACAACCTAAAAGACAAAACGGGTAAGGATAATTTGATCTCTTGGATAATAAAAAGATATTAAGGAAATTGGTGCTTCTTTTCAGAGGTGCGCAATTCTAAAGGTCCAGAGGGACCAAGTGCAAAGGGCAGATAATATTGCTAGGAAATGTCGTACTACCCTTTTGAACTATTTATGAGTTTGTTTGATTGTAATTTTCTATTGTAAAAAAAAAAAATCATTATATTATAATCTATTACAATCCGGTACATATATGTACAATAACCAAAAGATTGGGGTAAGACGAATCAAAGTCGCATTTTGCTTATACGTACAAATGTTCATGCTTCTATAATAACTACAATAGTCATTATTATTAGAGATAGAATATTATATTATGTGAATATATTTTTTACAAGGTTATTAGAATATATTTGTTATTATGTTTTGTAATCATATATTATATTATTTGATACTTATGAATCTTAGAGATTGTATTAGGATTATTCTTTTGTAAGGCTCACCAACGAATTCGACAATTTTGTCTATATTCCTGTGGAATTGCAATTTGGAGAAACGAATGTATTTATTTACAAACCCTAAATTTTAATCTTTGCATATTTTCGACTATCAACTCTACTTTTTTTTTCATTTATTAGGATTTTTCATTTATGATCTCAACTACGTTGAGACAATTTGAAAAATTCAAACCATTCTAATATATTAATTCAAGGCAACATTAATAAATATTGAAATAATTTAAAATCCGAATACAAAATCAAAATATGACTCAAAAATTAGTTTCAATATTCAGCTTTCATGATTTACCTAGAATATCCCTGAATTTATATTTGACCTAGGTTTATATAACTCATCACATTTAGGGCGGGCAAAAGCTGACCCGATAACCCGACTAGAACTTAACCCAAAATAAACGGGTTTTGAAAGAGATTTTAAACTCGCTTATGTAATTGGGTCAACCTGAACCCGAACTGAAGTTAAATGGGTCGGGTTCAAGTTGGAAGTCCCAACTCGAAACCAACCCGCCTAAACCCATTTAATTAGTTGGGTTGGTTTCAGGTCGGGTCAACCCAAACCCAACCCGCTTAACTTAAGTACTAAGTTTAAAATATGGGCCAAGCCCAAACTATCTAAGCCTAAAAGTCTAAAACCCTAAACGGCTAAAACCTTTCTCATTCTTTCTCTCGCCGCTTTCACTCATTCTCAACTTTCAGTCTTTCTCTCTCTTCTCTCTCTTATTTTCAATCTTTTGCCATTAAAATTTCTTGAAGCTTTATCTCAAACATTCTCAAGGTAATTTCATTCTCTTTCAGTCTTTTTTATAGGCTCATTTGTTCATGTGTTCATTTGTTTATGCAATTTCTTTTATTTGATTATGCGATTTTATGATTTCTTTGATTTGTTTATGCGATTTTTTGTTGTTATGTATGATTTGTATGCGATTTTATGTTGTTCATTTGTGATTTATTTCTGCATGTGTTATTTTCTTAGTCTGCATTTTTGTAGAGTTAGTCCTTTAGTTAGTTTATTCTTAATCTGATAGCCTTGTTCCTGGTGAACTCATTGAACATGCGATTCTTAAGTCTTTTTTGCGATTTTAAGTTTGTTTATAATTTATACCACTGTTTACTTGTTTATGAGTGAGATTTAATTTGATTACTTGTTTATACCACTGTTTTTCATGAGTTTATGAGTGAGGTTATGCAAATTTATTTGATTTCTTCATCTGATTATGCGATTCTAAGTATGCATTTGTCGTGAGTTTAATTGATTATTTATTTAATTTATTCCTAATCACATATGGCAAGATCTTTGTGGAAAAATTATGTCGATGAAAGTCATTGATGATGCAGGTGATACACCAAGTTCTCCGGAAAGTGCACCTCAAAGTCTAGCAGCTGCTATGGTCTATGGGGAGTCAAACCTAATTTGACAGATACCTTTATTTGCCATTGTTGGAACTTTGGAAGTAGTTTGGAACCTTGGAACTTTTTGACATATATGCTTGTGGCTTTGAAGTTTGGATTTGCATTTCATATGTTTATATTGTTGAATGTTACAGTTTATTTTTTAAAAAATAATTACATGTTAATTTTAAAAAATTACAGGTTTAATGGTTTATTGAAAAAGATTACATGTTAAGGAAATTACCTGATAAAAAAAAAATTCAGGTTAAGGCAGGTTGAGTTCAGGTCAACCCGTTTATAAACAATTTGAGTACGGGTTTGATTTTTTGACCTGTTTACCTATTTATGTAAACAGGTCGACCTGAACCCGACCCGACCTGTTTGCCAGCCCTAATCACATTATAATATGTATATGTTATTGGGTCAATGAACTGAATTTTTATTGATGATGTTCGTTTGTTAATACATATTTAATTTGACGTAATTTGTTAATGTAGAATAAAATTAATATAATTTGTTTTATATTGATTAAACAACTAATAAAAAATGATAGATTATAATAGATTTATTACTAATCAATTAGATTCAGGGATTTAATCTAATAATTAGGTATATTGGACAATTGTTTGGAACAAAAATGTATTAACGTCATGTAAATGTTTATAATTTCAACATTTCGCTCCTATCTAATGTTGGGGTAATTATACTTTATTGTTTTTTTATATATGTAAAATGTTAACTATAATAATAATTTTTTTTGTTAACTAATATAATTTATATGATTTTATAGTTGATAACTCGATCAAATATATGAATTTTGATTTGTTTGAGTTTGACAAATTTATCAACATATTTCGTTGTAAACGAAATACGTCCATTGTGAGATTGACACAAGACTTTTGTAAAGAAAGCAATGTCAACCAGCTAACTACAATGAAATGAAAGAAATGTAGTAAATTTTTGTTTGTCATTTTTAAAAATAATAATCCTTACTATGTAATAGTTCTTTTGATAAACTTATAAGAAGTAATTTCTCATTATAATAACCTTATAAGTAATAGCTAGATCATAGAAATAATTAAAGAAATATATAGATTAAAAAAGTAATTAATTAAAGAAATATGTACAGGGGTACGTACATTAGTACATATAATGATTCTTTTGATAATATGTTAGCAAATAAAAAATAAAATTACAACTTATAATCTTATTTATTTCCTGAAAAATTAATATACATGGTTCAATATGAATTCTCAATTATTTTGATGTTATTAATTTTTTTTTATGCTATATTAAACGTTTGAGATATGAATTTGCAATTATTTTGGTGTTATTATTTGTTTATTATAGATTAAACGTTTATGAGTTGAAGATTTTCTTCAAAAATTCAACACTTGAAGCTTTGCTTGAGAAAAGAAAAAAAACATAGAAAGATAAAAGGCAACAAACATGATAAAAAAATAATAAGAAAATTCAAGGGTTGAAGTATCTTAAGAGCAAGATTAGTTCTGTTTCAGGGATTTTTGTGATAACCTGAAGGGGGGTATGGATTGCCGCGGGAGACAGATCCGGGATGCAACACTCGTACAGCTTAAACACCTGCAAAATAACTGGTCTCTAGTTTACCGAAATTCCGCCTCTAACGATCAAGTTAGTGATTGAAAAATGGAATTTTAGAGAGAGAAAGTAGAGAGATGTAAGATCATATTTTTGGGCAGAGTGCCTTTGGAAATTGTGTGTTATGCATTTCCATCATGAAACGATGGGGTATTTATAGGGAAGTGGGAGATCATGCTCCTAGGGTTTCATAACCTAGGAAGATCGGATGTCCTATACGTGGTTGACACGTGTATTAGGGTTTCCTTCAAGCTAGGCTTGTTTCCTTAATGGGCTTTGAGAAGATTTCTTTTCAAAATCTTCTTATGTACTCCCTCCGTCCCTTTTTTACATTCCTGCTTTCTGATAGGTTGTCGTACACCTGTCAAAAATAAATTCCTAACAAAACCAACTAACAATGTAGTAGGGTAAGTAGGGTCGAATCCACTGAGAGATGGTTATTCAATCTAACTTCTAAGGTATGGAGAAACTCAACTATGTCACGAAATTGGGATAGAAAAATAGTCTAAATTAAAAGAGGGATAAAATAATTACTAAAAAGACCTAGGGTTATGGTTCACCATGTTTATAGTTCTAAATCTATCAAATATCAACAACAATTCAATCAATCAATTATCTAGAGCAATTGCTAAGCCTACGGTCGGGTCTTAACGCTCTCAATTCAACATATGTAGTTCGGTCGCTAACATAATTAGAATTGTTAATTGTAGGTATGCCTCTAAAAGTAAGATCTTTCAATTCAAACTCTTATTAACAAAAATTAATCAAACAATTGATCAGGTTGCAAGATTAACAATAAAACACTATCAATTAGAGAAATCAATAATCAAAATATTAAAATTATCAATCAAGATTCATAATATAAACATGGATTCCCAAACCCTAGAAATAAACTACTCAAACATGGAAGAAATAATTAAAACTAGATCTAAGGAATTAAACATAATTAAAAATAAGAGATATAAATAAAATACCTCAATGAATTAAAATAATAAACCCAAGAATCATCCATGGAAGAATCCATGGAGATGCCATGAGAAACTAGGGTTCAAGAGAAAACTCAAAAGAACGTAAAAATAATAAAAGATATAAAAGCCTCAGGGAGAAATAAAATCCCTTGGAGTATTTATATTATCCTAAAACTAATCTTAAGATAAATAAATAAAATAAAATAAAAAAAATAGCAATTACAATAGTCGTGATATGATTGGTCGATTGAAAGAGTTATAATCGATGTAGGATTTCTTGTGGCTTGCGCGCACACCCCACCCATCGGGCGATGGGTGGCCGATGGTCGGAACGACACTCGACCATCGGGCGATGGAAAACCATCGCCCCAACCAGCAGCCCACGCTCGAGCGTACATCACGTCCATCGCCCGATGACTGGGCGATGGGTTGGCAGCTTCGCAGGCTTGACTTCAAAGGGCTGTATCTCGCGTTCTAGGAATCTTATAGGGGCGTGTGACCTATCAATGGAAAGATCTTCAAGTCTAGTTTCTACCTCAATTTGAATCACCTCAATCCGATCTGTAAAACTCAAGTTATGATCAAAAGAGTGAATAAGAGTCAGTTTTACCACTTTGTAAAACATCGTTTAACTTCGTTTCTAACTCAAATTCAATTCCGAAAAGTGCATAACGATCATTGTGGATGCTAATTTTATTTATCATGCATAAAATCCTCATAGTCAACATCCACAAACATGAGATCTTCGATAATAAACTCAATTTATCGACTTTTCATCCTTTCATTGTCCGATTCTTCCAAAACCACTCCGAAAGCGTGCAAATAGCTATAGAAACTACCTGAAACATTAAGAAAACACAAACGAAGCGTAATAGAATACAAAATGGACAACCTATGCAATTGCGACCTAAAAAGCGACAAAAGACTCAAAAAGCAACTATAAAACTAGCGTAAACGTGCCTATAAACTCTATATAAACATGACTCATCACTTTCCTTTTTGGGTATTCCAAAATTACATTCCTCCTTTCCTTTATACTACCTCTTGTCCACTTTACTAGCAACTTTGAGGGTGTTTGCGAAGGTCGAGGCAAAACTTTTAAGGGGTGAATTAGAAAAAGTAAGGGTATGTAATTAGGAGATAAAATTGGAGGGAATAGTTGTGGTCCCCTTTTTGACTTTTGTAACCCCTTGTACTTTTGTGAAAGTAGTGGGAAATTCCCACCCTTATTTCCTGGCAGCAAATGAAAGTAGTGGGAAATATTTTTGCCCACCTTGTTTCCCTCCCAAAATCTCCCCAAATTTCAAATTTTTAACCAATTTCCCCCAAAATTTAAATTTTTGCATTCAATTCAAACAAAATGCCCTATATAAACCAGGGCTTCCCTTCCAATTCCTCATTTTCAAAAGAACACTTTTAGGGGAATTGGGGAGGGGGGAGAATTAATTCAAGTACAATCACATCAGAAATTAGTTTACTAAATCCAAAATACAGGCAGCCCTAACAAATTACAACCGTCTAAAAGTTGATTAGTTAAATCCTAATTCCTAAAGTTATGTTAGTAGATGCAGCTTCATTAATTACAAGAATAGGCTCCGTTGAAGACCGTCCAAAAACCACCAGCCGCCACTTCATCACCAAAAAACAATCCTGAAAAATTTAAAAAAGAGAAGGGACTCATGGCAGAGTTCATACACGAACTTATAGATGAGTTAATTCAAGAGGACCATCTCATGGAAGATGATTTCAACGAAGAACAATTCATCCAAGAAGAGTATCAAATGTCGTCAGATTCAGATCAGGAACAAGACCAACATCATGAAGATAATGATGCAGATGGCTATGATGCAGATGATGATGCAAACTAAGAAGAGCTACAACACAATTGCAGACCAACAAGAGAGATGACAGTAGAACAGAAAAGAGCAATTGTTGAGGAGATTATGTTGCACATGGAGGGGGACTCACTGCCAAGAGGCTTTTTAGCCAATTTGGCAAGAAAACATTCAGTGCACAAATCTACAACAACAAGATGGTTTTAGGTAATAAAACATTCTCTAGCACAAGGTATTGTTGTTGATGTGAATACAAAAAAATTAGGTAGGACAAGACGCAAAGCAAAAGAATACACAGATGAGTTCCTGACATCTGTACCATTGTACAAAAGAACAACTGAAAGGGGATATGCTGTTGCACTGAAAATACCCAAAACAACATTTAATAGGCTAAGGCAGCAAGGCAGGCTGAGAACACACACAAACACAAATCACCCAGCATTGACAGAGAAGCACAAAGTGTCAAGACTTAAATGGGTTTTAAGTCTAATAAACCCTGTACCAGCAGTAGGGGACCCAACATTCACTGATATGCAACATTGGATACATTTAGATGAGAAATGGTTCTACATTAATCCAGAAACAAGAACCTTCTACCTACTGCCAACAGAAGATGATCCATACAGGGCTCAATAATCAAGGAGGTTCAAGATCAAAGCAATGTTTATGGGAATGATAGGGAAACCATTGTTTGATGCTGAAAACAACATGATACATGATGGTAAATATGGCCTTTTTCCTTTTGTAAAGTATGAAAGAGCCAAAAATAAAAGCAAGAACAGAGATGCAGGCACTCTAGAGACAAAGGCAATTCAAAGTGTCACAAAAGAGTGCATAAGGGAGATGCTGCTAACACATGTCATCCCAACAATCTATGAAAAATGGCAACAACAGTTACCAAAGGACATCATCATACAATGGGATAATTCTAGGCCTCATCAGGTACCAAAGGATGAAGAATTTCAAGCAGCTTGTCATGCACATGGGTTCAACATTCAATTCATATCCCAACCAGCTCAGTCACTAGAAACAAATGTTTTAGATTTAGGCTTCTTTAGTGTGATTCAATCATTACAATATCAATCATTTCCAAGGAATCTAGATGACTTAATCAAGGAAGTGGCTAGAGCTTTTCAAGAATTTGATCCAATACTAAACAAGTACACATGGATCACACTTCAATCCTGCATGATTAAGATACTGGAAAAGCAAGGTGGTAATAACTTCTCTCCCCCACACATGAAGAAAAGAAGTTTGGACAGCCAAGGTCTACTACCACAACTACTTGAAGTAGACAGGGGTCTCATTGCTTAGGTTGTCCATTTTTTGGACACAGTCACAATTACAGGAGATGGTGAAGGGCACATGGAAGTAGATGCAGACTGATAAATGTGCATAACTTTTGGAAGGGTAGTATTAGGGGACTCAATATTGACTGCCACACATAACCTTTTCCTATTCAAACAACTTTTTGAGTTAGATTATGTGTAGGTTATGTGTACTTTTGGCAGATACAAATGGTTCATTTATTTGGCAGTCATGTAATCAGTCAAGCTCATATATTATGATTAAACAAACATTTACAAGTTTAATTATGTCTTTGTTTATTTTTCAGAACCTATTATTTCCATCAGAATGGGTGTGTTTTCAGTCAAAGCTTTAGTGAGTGTTGGTACCTCAACAAAAACCAGCTTGACAAGGTTTATGGAGCATCCAGACCGCCCAAGTAACTATCAGATGAGTCCCATCATCATATGGAAAGCCAAAAGGGATATGCATTAACAAAAAAGGGACTCAATGCATGACAAACAAAATACTAGGGTCAAAATTGAACACTTCCATGCCAAGTAGGTGAAGGTTGAAAAAAGCAGCAGGGGACTCAATGTCAACAACCAGAATAGACCAATCAACTGTGAATTCCACCAATGCAAGAAACATATAGGAAAATGAACTACTCCAACAAATGCAAACACCACCATCCCAAAACAGAAATCAACTTCTATCAAACAACCTACATGTCCAAAAAATACTAGTTTTATCACAAACAGAAATCAACTTCTAGCAAACACCACCATCCCAAAACAGTGAGGGTAACAAAATTAACTACCCACAGTTACTCCAACAGTCATGCATGAACTTCTCATGTAACTAAATTCACAATCATGCAAAAAAATGAACTACTCACACTAACCGCAACAACAACCCAGCACACAACTTCAAAACAACAAATTGCACAGTACAAGCACAAACAGAGAACTGAACTGAACTGAACTGAAATGAATATTTTATAAGAGAAGGAAATTAGGAGCTGAACTGAATTGAACTGAACTGAGCTGAGCTGAGCTGAACTGAACTAAGCTGAGCTGAGCTGAGCTGAACTGAGCTGAGCTGAGCTAAGCTGAGCTGAACTGAACCAAACTGAGCTAAGCTGAGCTTAGCTGAACTGAACTGAGCTGAGCTGAACTGAATTGAACTGAAATGAACTGAACTAAACTGAATTTCAACGTAAGAGAACAGACCTATACTTTATACTTTACACTTTCTTGTCGTGTCAAAAAAAAAATCACTTTCTTGTTGGTTACTTATTATAAAAGATACGGAGTATGTAGTATCTATTATATTGTTCAAAGTTTTGCATTGGCAATTGAACAAATCAAATCACCCTAACCCACAATTAGTTGCATGGGAAGCTCCTCCTCTCAACTCCTTCAAACTCAACTTCAACGGTTCGATGAAAAACAATTCAGTAGTAGCAGGAGTTGTAATACCCCGTATTTTTATACGTATTTTATTTTAAAATATGTATTTATAAAGTATTTGAATAATTTGAATATCTTAATTATGGTATTTTAACTAATATTTTTATAAAAGGAAAGTTTATTTAATTTCTTTATTTATAAATGTTGGGGTTTTATTTTAAGAAAGTTTAATTTTAACAAGTTTTATTAGGGAAGTTATTAGGAAAAACTAAAAGAGGGAAGTTTAGGGAAAAAGAGATTGGTAGAGAAGGGGTATAAATATCCCACTTATGAGGCAAATCAACTTTTTTCAGAGTGGAGAAAAACCCAAGGTAAACTTCTCTCTCTCTTCTCCTTATTTTCTTTCTTTTTCTTTTCCCCTTCCCCTTTCTTTTTTTCGGCTGCTCTGTTTTTCGCCCCCTCCACCGCTGCCTGATATGTCCAATTTATATAGTGTTTTACCCACGTCCCGTGGTCATAATTAGTAGTGTTTTTGGCTCTTTATGACCATTTTTATTACTAATTTGTGTTTTCTAGTGTTTTCATAGTTTTGGTTGAGTTTTAAAGGAAATTTCACTTTTGGAGCATTTTCCCGGGTTTTCATGGATCAACTACGGAATCTAGAAGGACACGACCATTCTTGAAGCCCAGGATCGGTGAGAACCGGTGATTAAGGGCTCGGTATGTGATACCGGGGCTATTGGATCAAGTAATCAAGACCCAATGAGGAAATCCGGATTGGGCCGAGGAATCGAGCCCAATCGAAACCCAAGCCTCGAAGAAGAAGTCGGGCCCGATCGGGCAAGCATACGCCCGATCGGGCGGGCGCGCGCAAAGCAACATCAAGGAAGAAGCGCGCCCGATCGGGTGAGCGTAGGCTCGATCGGGCGCAGCATACCAGCAAGGGGCAAAGTAAAAAGGCGGGCCCAAACGCTAATCCTGCTAACCTTGCAGGGCTACAAATAGATACTAACTCTACTAATGTTTCTGTGCAGGGTAAATCTTATGATAAGGGAGGAGATGTGCAGAGCCCGGTTATCAAACTATCATTCCCTAATCGACAACTAAAGAGTAAGTTTGATAAACAATTTGGTAAGTTCTTAGAGGTTGTGAAAAACCTGTAGGTAACAGTTCCTTTCACTGATTTAATCACTCAAGTTCCTGCTTATGCTAAATTTATGAAAGACATTCTGACTAGGAAAAGGGCCTTTAATGAAGTAGAAACTGTAGTTTTCACAGAGGAGTGCAACACTCTATTGCAAAATAAATCCCCTCCTAAATTAAAGGATCCCGGTAGTTTTTCTATCCCTTGTCATATAGGGAATGTTTTTATTGATAAAGCTTTGTGTGATTTGGGTGCTAGTGTCAGTGTTATGTCATCGTCTGTCTGTGCTAAACTTAATATGGGAGAATTAAAAGTTACTAATATAACTTTGCAAATGGCAGATCACTCTGCAAAATACCCCTTAGGTATTTTAGAGGACATCCCTGTCATAGTTGATAAATTTTTTATTCATGTTGATTTTGTTGTTTTAGACATGGCAGAGGATACGCAAATACCCATTATATTAGGTAGACCTTTTCTCCATACTGCAGGAGCCATTATTGATGTGAAAAATGGCAAACTAACCCTTTGTGTAGGTGATGATAATGTTACTTTTAATCTAGGGAAAGTTCTGAAAGGGCCTATGCTAGAGGAAAATTATTGTTATATTGATATAATTGATATAATGGATGATATTTGTGATGATAGCTTGCCACAGGTTCTTGCGAGGGATCCCCTGGAGGAAATTCTCTGCGGGAATTTATCTAAAGACAATGCAAGCGTTTGGGGTAATGAGGTACAGGATATTGAAAGAGCTCTTTCCTTAAAAGAGTTAAGCCCCAAGGAAACAATGAAGGTAGTAAATTTAGTTCAGGAATCGAAACCTGAAGAGGTCAAGAAACCTGAACTAAAACCTCTTCCTTCTCATTTAAAATATATTTTTCTAGATGAACAGGAACTATACCTCGTGATCATCAGTACTGCACTTAATGACCTACAAACTTCCCAACTTCTAGGGGTTCTTCAAACCCATAAGAAGGCTATTGGGTACAATATTGATGATCTCAAGGGTATTAGCCCTGACTTTTGTATGCACAATACATCTAGAGGATAACTATAAGCCCTACATTCAACCCCAAAGAAGATTAAATCCTAACATGCAGGAAGTAGTCAAGAAAGAGGTTATGAAACTACTTGATGCAGGTATTATCTATCCTATTTCTGACTCCAAATGGGTAAGTCCTGTGCAGGTAGTGCCTAAAAAAGATGGGATGAATGTGATCACTAATGAAAAAAATGAATTAATTCCCACTAGAATTGTAACAGGGTGGCGTATGTGTATTGATTATCGTAGGCTAAATATCGCCACTAAAAAGGACCACTTCCCTCTTCCCTTTATAGATCAAATGCTTAAGAGGTTAGCCAACCATAAGTTCTTTTGCTATTTGGATGGGTATTTGGGATTTTTCCAAATTCCGATTCACCCTGAAGATCAGGAAAAGACAACTGTTACATGCCCTTATGGCACTTTTGCTTATCGTAGAATGCCTTTCGGTTTATGTAATGCACCCGCTACCTTTCAACGTTGTATGATGAGCATCTTTTCTGATTTCATAGAGTCTATTATGGAAGTCTTTATGGATGATTTTAGCGTGTATGGTTCTTCATTTGATTCATGTCTAATTAATCTCGCTAAAATTTTGAAACGATGTGAAGAATGCAACTTAGTTCTAAATTGGGAGAAATGTCACTTTATGGTGACAGAGGGAGTAGTTCTAGGTCACATTGTGTCTGATAAGGGCATACAAGTAGACAAAGCTAAGATTTCAGTGATAGAGCAATTACCTCCCCCAGTTAATTTAAGGGAGTTAGAAGTTTCTTGGGTCATGCGGGGTTTTATCGTTGCTTTATCAAAGATTTTTCTAAAATTGCTAAACCACTGACTCAGATTTTGCTCAAGGATGTTCCTTTTATTTTTACTGATGAGTGTCTTGAGGCTTTTAACAGGATTAAGCAGGCTTTGATATTGGCACCCATCATATGTGCTCCCGATTGGAATCTTCCTTTCGAGATCATGTGTGATGCTAGTGACTTTGCACTGGGAGCCGTGCTCGGACAAAGAAAGAACAAGATTTTCATGATATTTATTATGCAAGCAAAAATTTGGATGAAGCCCAAGTCAACTATGCCACTACGGAGAAGGAGTTTCTTGGTGTTATATATGCTTTAG
Organism: Chenopodium quinoa; assembly: GCF_001683475.1. Lineage (NCBI taxonomy): Eukaryota > Viridiplantae > Streptophyta > Magnoliopsida > Caryophyllales > Amaranthaceae > Chenopodium > Chenopodium quinoa. The sequence continues at coordinate 5,578,228 of NW_018744626.1, read as the reverse complement.
AAAAATTTAGATCATATCTTATTGGTTCTAAAGTCATTGTTTTTACTGACCATGCAGCGTTGAAGTACTTGATAGCTAAGGCGGAATCAAAGCCAAGGCTACTCCGATGGGTTCTTTTGCTCCAAGATTTCAATATCGAAATAAAAGATAAAAAGGGAGCAGAGAACGTAGTGGCAGATCACTTGTCACGTATCAGGTATGATGAGGGTAAGGATTCTCTTCCTATAGATGATTCTTTCCCTGATGACAACCTATATGCAATTGTAGAGCAACACCCATGGTATGCCGATTTTGCTAATTATTTAGTGGGTGGTACTCTACCCCCTGACTTTTCCTACCAACAAAAAAAGAAATTCCTTTCTGATGCTAAGCATTATTTTTGGGATGATCCTTTTTTGTTTCGTGAGTGTGCAGATGGATTATTTCGCAGGTGCGTTCTCGAATGGGAAGTCCATGGTGTGCTTACTAGTTGCCACACCTCACCATATGGAGGACATCATGGCCCCACTAAAACGGTGGCCAAGATTAATGAGTCGGGTTTTTATTGGCCTACAATGTTTAAGGATGCTAACATTTTTGTGCAGGCTTGTGACTCTTGCCAGAGGACTGGCAACATCTCGCGGCGGCATGAGATGCCTCAAATAGGAATTTTAGAAGTTGAAATTTTTTATGTTTGGGGTGTTGATTACATGGGACCGTTCCTTTCTTCAAAAGGGAACCGCTATATTCTTGTCGCCGTCGACTATGTATCCAAGTGGGTTGAGGCCATCGCTACTCCTACCAATGATGCCAAGGTGGTCCATAGACTTTTCAAGAAGACCATCTTTCCAAGATTTGGCGTGCCTAGAGAGATAATAAGTGACGGAGGATCTCACTATCATGAGCGGAAGTTAGACACCCTCCTCAAAAAGTATGGTGTCTACCATAGGACAGGTTTAGCCTACCACCCCCAAACTAGTGGCCAAGTTGAAGTTTCAAAACTTGAGATCAAGGCCATTCTAGAGAAGGTGGTGGAAAAGTCAAGGAAAGATTGGAGCGACAAGTTGGATGACACCCTTTGGGCGTACAGAACTGCATTCAAGACCCCTATAGGTACTACTCCGTATAGACTCTTGTACGGTAAAGCATGTCATCTCCCGGTCGAATTGGAATATAAGGCATATTGGGTTATTAAGGAGCTCAATTTGGATGCCAAACTAGGGTGAGAAAAGAGGTTACTTCAACTTAACCAACTCAATGAGTTTAGGTTGACGGCCTATGATAGTGCTTGAGTCTACAAGGAGAAGACAAAGAGGTGGCACGACAAGATGGTCCTTCCGAGAGAATTCAAAGAGGGTGATAAAGTGTTACTGTTCAACTCTTGACTTAAACTATTCCCAGGAAAGTTAAGGTCAAGGTGGTCGGGTCCTTTAATTGTAAAATGGGCCAATAAGTTCGGTTCTGTGGAGGTTTTCGACGAAAATGGTAACGAGTTCAAGGTTAATGGCCAAAGACTCAAGCTATATCATGAGGGGGCTACGATTGGTGCAGTTGAATTACTTCACCTAAGCGGTTCCGATTCACTTTGAGCTTCAATGTGGTAAGAGGGTCTTGTAGGACCTAGATAAACCAGCGCTTTGCGGGAGGCAACCCGTATTTCTTGCTTTCTAGACTAATTTTTTCATTATTTTTATTCTTATTTCTTTTTAGAGAGGTGAGGAGAGTGAAATTTTACCTTTCGTGAGTGTTTTGTATAGGTTTTAGATCACAAAGTACGGAGGTTTCAAGAGAAAAAGGCGAAGAAAAGAGAAGCTCCAGGATTGGGTACGGGCCCGATCGGGCGCACACCTAAGGGTCAGAATTGAAGATTATTTCGCCCGATCGGGCGCGAAATATTGATTTTATCGGAGCATTATTTCGCCCGATCGGGTAAGGAGTCCCGATCGGGCACACAAGTGAGGAAAAAAATCAAGGGAATCTTCGCCCAATTGGGCGGAAATTTGGAGAAATCGAGTGCCACAAAAAGAAATATCGGGCGAAGCTCGCCCGATCAGGCGAGCAATTTGGCAATTTTAAGGTTCGTGTTCGCGCCCGTTCGGGCGGAGGTCGCCCGATCGGGCGCGCACTTTACATTTCAGAAGGAACTACCTTCGCTCGATCGGGCAAGGCTTGCCCGATCGGGCGCGCCTATTTATCCGGAGGTTTTAATCCTCCTTCTCCCTTTCTCTTTTCCTTTTCTTTCTTACTTCTTCTTCCTCATTCACACCTTCTCTCTCTAAAACCTCCATTTTCAAACCTTCAACCTCACTTTGTTTCCAAGATCTCCTCAAATTCACCCATAAATACCTTAAAATTTTTACGTATTCTCAATCCTCACACCTTCCTCTACATTTCCACCCACTTTATCTCATAATTTCTTCTAACCCTTAGAGAGAGAAAACTTCAATACCCAAATTTCCACCTACATATGGCTTCCAAACATTCTAGACAACAAAGGGGCGAAAGTTCGAGGAAACAACAACCAATGGTCGACCCGGAGCTTCAAATACCGGGATGGGATGAGGTTGTTATCACCTCGGCGAAACAACGGGCAAGGATGCTCAATCTCATCGAGAGGCAGGTAATCTCAACCCGTTTTGTTCATCATCCTACGTTATCTAGATTAGGTCTTGATAGAGAAATTATTTAAGGGTATAGGCATGAGTGGTTTCTTCCAAGTACATCATGATACTTATGATTATTTAACATTAGAATTTATCTCTAGTTTTAATGTTATTAAAATGAATGCTATAATCACTCATGTACAATTCCGATTATTAAACAACGATGTGCGGTTAACTCTAAAAGAATTTGGGAAGTTGTTTGAATTAAAATCGGATAAACCTATCGAACCCTCCCAAGACCACATTGTTGTGGTCTACAAGAGACTCACTGGGAAGGGTTTGGCTAACCTCCAACACGCCTAAGGGACGTGGATTCAACATCCCGTCCCAAAGTTTTGGCAAAGGTTTGTCGGCCTCACTATTTTTGGGAGGCATGAACCGGCAAACGTGAGTAGGGATGAATTAGAATTGTTGGAATCCTATATAATCCCTAATGCTGAAAAATTAAACATACTTCATAGGATTGCCAATCACTTTCAAAGGGCGGCCAATGCGGCCGAAACGGGTAGGTCTAGGGCACCTATCTATTTTGGGGGGTTAGTGACCCATATTGCCATCAAACACCTAGGTTGGAACCCGGATGGGCATAGGAAAGTAGTGGGCTCAACCCTCATGGACCTAGCTTATTTAGGGAGCCTAAACTGGGTGCAACCCATGGGAGGTGAGACTTGGTGGATAGTCCACCAGCAATCGGGTAGGAGAGACCAAGCCTTTACCCTACCCAACCCCGCCTTGACCAAATTTGATAAGGGGAAGCCTTCTTACACATTTGAGATAAACAGTCAAGGCGAGGTTCAAGAACCTCACCTTTCACCACAACCCCACCAATCACCCCAGGACCATTCCCCCCAACACCATTCACCACACTACCCACCACCCCCACCCTTTACCTATGGCATACCCACCTCCTTGGTCGATTATAACATCGACCCCAATGCCCCTTATGACTTTTTGGCTTTTAGGAGCCAACTGAGAGTAGAGGGCATTGTGCAAAACCTAGATTCTAGGTTAAGCACTTTGGATAGTCGGGTGGGTCATATAGAGAGGAACCTTGGGAGGGGTCTATACCCCATGTACGATGACTTTGCACGCCGAGGGGCTATTCCCCCCTAGGCATTAGTTCCCGACTGGTTCCAATACCCCCAAGGAGGGTATTCCACCCCCGGAGCATTTGGTACTTATGTGGACTACTCTTCAGTCCATGGATATGGGGGTGATGCTCCTTTTGGGGGTATGGGGGGAAATGTGAACCGTAACTACTTTGCAGGTGGTTCGGGTTATGGTGGTGCTGGAACGAGCCAGGGTGGTGCCGGCTCTAGCTATGAAGGAGGGTACGAGAGGATGGATGATGATGAGGAGTAGCTTCTCCTAGCTACCTTCCCAAGTCAATGAGGGCATTGCTTGATTTGGCTTGGGGGAGATTTCTTGTATATATGGTAACTCTCTTTCTCTTTTCTCTACTTATTGCTTTCCTAGTGAGTTTTTATTGCTTTCCTTTATGAAAAAAAATACAAAAAAATTTGAAAAAACAAAAAAAAAAATCAAAAATACGTTCCAATGAATATAAATCATGCTTCCCTATGTCCTATACTTAGAAAATATTGTTTTGATTCTTGGTATATGATAATGAGCTTTGTGATGAATCTGTTGATCATGATTTGAAGTTTAATTGTTTGGATTCCTAAACATGCGTCAATTTTGCCAACTATTTGTGAATATAGTGCTTGACTATTTGATTTGGTTAGGAATGTGTGTTAGTTCCTGGCATGTAAATGAATTTGAGTATTGGTTTGCAACTATTAGTAATGTTTATATAGCTCAATATTATGCACATTGAGGAGGACAAAGGCATTTGTTCTTTTAGGAAGCCTTCAAACGATATTAGATACATTTGTTCCCTTCTTGTTACCCATGTTGTTGCTTGTGCCATTTTATTGTTTATTTAGCCACATTACAAGCCTATATGAGCCCCATTGGTTACTAGTCCCAAGCTTGGCTTGGGGGAGCTATTAGTTGGTGAGGTGAGGGAGTTGTGGTGTGCATATCATTTGCACAATGTGGAAATAAAAGAAGAGTGATTGTTCTTTGATATTATGATTGGAAAATATTGATGTATTGTGTTACAAAGTTGAAAATTTCCAATATGAGGTAAGAAGAAAAAAAAAGAGCAAAGAAAAAAAAAAGTTGTTTCATATGTTCAAATGTTCTATTTGAAGGTTGCTCAAGAAAGAAAGGAAAAAAAAGAATAAGTGGTTCAAAGTTTGTTTTAATTCACTCTATTTCATATAATCATATTTTGTGAGTGAATATGTAAGTGTTGGGATTGTGTTAGTTGTATATATGATTGTTTGGTGAACTTTTGTGGAGTTGAGTTGTGGTTGGAGATGTTTAGGTCATCACTTGTTGTGACCTTGGGTTTTATTAGGATATGACTCCCTTGAGCATGGCTTTACTCTCACATTTTCCTAAATTTATCCTACCCTTTACCCTAGCCTACATTACAAGCTTTAAAGACCTTCCGACCTTTGTGCATAAGAGTTGTATGAATGTGAAAGTGTTGTTTATCAATGCAAGTTATGATTTGACATATTTCGAGTCGACTAGTAGGTTGAGCGTTCATTGTTTTAAACACACGAGAGTGTGAGTTGGGAGGGCATTGTTCACAAATAAAGGGGTTGGTTGGAGAGCGATTGAGTACATCTTTTACTCGCCACATAAATGAGAGTTGAGTGTGTGAGCACTAGTCTTGAATTCTATATGCTCATGTGGTTTGCTTTACTTGACAATTGTTGGGGATGAAGGATGATTCGATGAATGAGATTGATTGACATTAAATCATGTTCATTAGATTTATTTTGAATCATTTGTGCTTGATTTTGTTTATTGGGGATGAGGCATGTTTTATATGTTCATTGATGAGCTCTTTGCTTAGGGACAAGCAAAGGTTTGGCTTGGGGGAGTTTGATATGTCCAATTTATATAGTATTTTACCCCCGTCCCGTGGTTATAATTAGTAGTGTTTATGGCTCTTTAGGGCCACTTTTATTACTAATTTGTGTTTTCTAGTGTTTTCGTAGTTTTGGTTGAGTTTTACAGAAAATTGCACTTTTGGAGCATTTTCCCGGGTTTTCATGGATCAACTATGGAAGCTAGAAGGACACGACCATTCTTGAAGCCCAGGATCGGTGAAAACCGGTGATTAAGAGCTCGGTATGTGATACCGGGGCTTTTGGATCAAGTAATCAAGACCCGATGAGGAAATCCGAATTGGGCCGAGGAATCGAGCCCAATCGAAATCCAAGCCTCGAAGAAGAAGTCGGGCCCGATCGGGCAAGCATACTCTCGATCAGGCGGGCGCGCGCAAAGCAACATCAAGGAAGAAGCGCGCCCGATCGGGTGAGCGTAGGCTCGATCGGGCGCAGCATACCAGCAAGGGGCATAGTAAAAAGGCGGGCCCGATCGGGCGGCCCTTCTCCCGATCGGGCGCGTGTTTTTCTAAGTAGCTGATTAGTTTTGTTTTAGTTTTTGTTTTAGGAGTGTTTAAGTACAAATTATGTACGTAATTTTTGTTTACCTTCTCTTTTAGATTTTCTCTCTCTACTTAGGATATTTTTTTTCTCTTAAATTCTCTCTCAACTTTGTTCTTAATTACATTCATTAATCCAGATTTCTTTTGGTAACAATTTCTTCTCTTTTATTTCCAGTTATTTTATTTAATTCTTTGATTATGTCTTGCTTTATTTATTTGATTAGTTTAGATATGATGATGCTTGAGTAGTTTTATTTCTAGGGTTTATGGGGATCTAATAAATAATATGAAGGGGTAAACTTGTGATTGTTGATTATCAATGCTTGATTAATTTCCTATTAATTGATTTAATGCTATGCAATTAGGTTTGGCCAGATTTAATTGTATGAGTTTAGCAATATTAATTCGAGATTCGACAGATGAGAATTGATGTTTAGGCTTAGTTTCAATAGGCGGATTAATTTAAAAATGGTTAAGTCGAGATTCGACAGATGAGATTTAATACCGGTAAATTAACTCTGTGATTATAATACGTAGCGAAAGCCCTTTATAATCTGATTGATCAATGCTTGATGATTGTTTATTATCATTTGCCCTGGATTATTGTTTATTAGTGAACCTATGCCCTAGGTCTTTTAATATTTAATTTCTCCCTACTTTATTTCCTCCGGTCTTATTCTTCGTAGTATAGTCTTTAATTACAACAATATTGGTTACCTTGATAATTTAGATTATAATAATTAATTAGGAGTAGAAAAACTTGTTTCCCTGTGTAGGCGTCGCTCGAAGTGCGCCTACGTTAAAGCATGTGTGAATATGCTTGACACTCATAGGAAGTGGGAATTGACATAATAAGATTAGGGATAAATAAAGTAGGGAGTCGCCAACAAGTTTTTAAGGAACTTGTAAACCGTTCACGGATCATAAAAAGGCAACCACGAATAAGGGACAACGATAGGCAACAACGATTGACCCGTGAAAGTTATACCCCATTCATAATCCATGAGATTACTAACTCCATATGGTTCGGAACCACGAAAGGAGGATCGGGGATGATGGTACGAAGTGAGTCATGGAGTCACATTCGCCCGTATTGGCCTCTACTCGATTCTTATAGTGAAAAATGATTCCTGCGATCTCAAAGGCATACAAACAAAGATTCAATTTGTTCCAAACTATTATTAAGCTAAATTGGTTGAATATTAATGCAACATATAATTCTAAAATATTGGTGATCACTTGATTAAATAACAAGATTAAAAAGGAACCTAAACCGGTTGTCCAAATTATCTTATTAGGCGTGATTTTTAATTACATATCCCTTTAACATGCAATATGGTGATAGAATAAACATTAATATTGGAAGCAATTCAACAATAATAGTGTTAGTCAAATCAAATAAAAAATAACCTAATCATGATCCTAGCAATATTAAAATAAAATAAGAGTAATTAAATTAATTAATTACTCACATTCTGCTCGTTCCTTTAAATTGCTACATCATGAATAAATTGTTAGTAACTTCAATTAAAAATATAAATCAAATGGAAATTAACTTAAATAAATATAGATTTGATTTGGTCCAAACCCTCAGTTAATTATACCTTTCACGCATTGGTTTAAGTATAAAACTTTGGGTGTTAAATGAACTCCTTGGAAAGCTTAATTAGGAATGATATAATTAGGGATATAGGTTTAAGGCTTGGAGTATGAGAGAGAGAGAAAAGAATGATTTTTGGTGTAAAAGAGAAAAAGAGAGAAGGATTTGATGATCAAGCTTGTTGATTATTGGAAAAGGGGTGATATGACCTCTATTTATAGAGAAAAAAAGAAGGGTCGAAGAATTAAGATAAGATCCGAATTAAACCGAAATAAAACTCGATAGACTGCAGTTTTTACAGTTTTGTTTTTATCATATCTTTTGATCCATGAATCGAAATAAGATAAATAAGATATGGTTGGAAAGCTATTGAAGTCTACTTTCTAACCCAATTAGAATAAGATTAAAATATTTTGTAGAATAAAAAATATGGCCGAAATAGTGAGACGGTATCAGTTTTGGATAGAGTTTGACATTTAATTCATATCTTTTCTGTTATAGCTCGGAATTGATATTATAATATATCATTGGAAAGATAATTTCAAGGGCTATCTTTAGGCGTCGTTCGAAGTGCGCCTATGTTAAAAGCATGTTGTGAATATGCTTGGAACTCATAGGAAGTTGGAATTGACATTACAATTAGGGACAAATAAAGTAGGGAGCCGCCAACAAGTTTTTAAGGAACATGTAAACCGTTCACAGATCATAAAAAGACAACCATGAATAAGGGACAACAAAGGCAACAACGATTAACCCGTGAAGGTTACACCCCATTCATAATCCATGAGATTACTAACTCCATATGGTTCAGAACCACGAAAGGAAGATCGGGGATGATGGTACGAAGTGAGTCATGGAGTCACATTTGCCCGTATTGGCCTCTACTCGATTCTTGTAGTGAAAAGGGATTCCTGCGATCTCAAAGGCATGCAAACAAAGATTCAATTTGCTCCAAACTATTATTATGCTAAATTGGTTTAATATTAATGCAACACATAATTCTAAAATATTGTGATCACTTGATTAAACAACAAGATTAAAAGGAACCTAAACCGGTTGTCCAATTATCTTATTAGGCATGATTTTCTATTACATATTCCCTTTAACATGCAATATGGTGATCAAAATAAAATAAAATCAACATTAATATTCAAAACAAATTTAATCACAATGCCAACAACATAAAAATCGTTAGAAAAATAATAATAATAAAAAGAGCATGATCCTTACTTTGAATCTGTTTGCTTGCAACTACAAAATAATAAACGAGTTAGTAACTTCAAGGAAATAATAAGACGATAATTAAATTAAATTAAATAAAACTAAAGTTGATTTTGGGGCCAAACCCTCAAACGATTCTACCTTTCACGCCTTGGCTTAAGGACAGAACCTCGAGTAAAATATGGACTCCTTTAAGTGCTTGAAGAAGGAATTTTGAAGTGAAAAGGGTAGGCTAGTGTTTAGGTTAATAGCATAGAAGAGAGAAAATAAGAATCATAAAATTCTGGTTGCCCCATACATCGGAAATGAGGGGGTATTTATAGGGAAAATGTGCTGAGGGAGCACACGGAACCCTAAAATGATAAAAACCCTAAAAAAGTATCCTGTGACACGTTCAGACTATACCGTGACACGGTCAGACTGTACCGTCAGACGGTACACTTTCCCGTGACACGGTACAGTTTTGGAGTGACGCGGGAAATTTTCAGAAAACGGAATGAAAAACGCGTTAAGGGTTTACGCGGAAAGGACACGGAACTTCCCGTGTCACGGCAGACCTCCCGTGTCACGGGAAGTCCCACCGTCAGACGGGAATGGTTCTCGTGACACGGTCAGACTGTACCGTGACACGGTCAGTTCCAGTCCATTTTTCCGTCTAAATTCATTTTTAACCCTAATTTCTTTCGGCTTTTTAAGTGCCGATTGATAATTTTGGGCTTTTTTCTGACTTTTATTATTCGGGCTAAAATAAGAAAATAATAAAATAAAAATAAATAAAATGTTTGGGCCAAAAATAAATAATAAAATAAAAAGGTTCGGGCTTAAAATTAATTAATAAGCTTGGGCTAAAATTAAAACTATGCTTTTACCAAACAGCAAGACTAATCCATGGACCTTTCAAAGGTATGAATTTAATAAAATACGATTTTTTAAGCACTCTCGGGATTAAATACTAAACCCGACCAATAGAGGCGGTGAAAGGTTATTTATCATCGGGTTTGGTTTTGGGGAGACATTTTTAGGTGTCTACAGAAGCCCCCACTTTGACTGAGTTTGTAGGAACGTTAGTTTCGAAAACGATAGTCAAAGTAGTCGATAGGGACGGAGAATGATTTAAGACGTTCTGCGATCCTAAATCATTCTGTATACGCCGATACCTGCAGAAAAATGTTAATTCCACAGATAACAGAGTAACGGGATAGAATACGTATTTGGCACCAGTGTGTCGGTGACAAACGAATTTGGCAGCTTCCTAAGCTTGAAGGAATCTACCGAGTGACATTGGTTGAAACGCTTTCCATGCTTGAGGAAAGCCGCTGAAGAGTTTGGTACCTTTCTAAGCCTGAAGAAAGCTACCGGATAATACTTTCCATGCCTGAGGAAAGTCGACGAACGAATTTGGTGTCATTCTATGCTTGAAGAAATCCACCGCTAATGCCTTCCATACTTGAGGAAAGCCGACAAAGGAATTTTGTGGTTTTCTATACTTGAAGAAAAATCCACTGATGATGCTTTCCATGCCTGAGGAAAGCCGACTTGGCGGTTTTCTATACTTGAAGAAAAATCCACCGATAACGCTTTCCAAGCCTGAGGAAAGCCGACTTGGCGGTTTTCTATACTTGAAGAAAAATCCACTGGATAATACTTTCCATGCTTGAGGAAAGTCGAAAGATGATGAGATTGCAAGTCTCTGTGTATCGAGAACCTTGCGTCATGAAATGATGGTGGTCCGCTTGTCCCCGGACGTGGGTTGTAGATGGTCCGCTTGTCCCCGGACGTGGGCTGTAGATGGTCCACTTGTCCCCGGACGTGGGCTGTAGATAAGACCTACAAAAATAAATTTGCCAATGGACTCGTATATACTGTGATTGGCTTGACCACTAACTTGACCAAGTTTGACTTGATGTGACATGACATGTGTATGACTTGTGAGTGTGTGTGTGTGTGTGTATATATGTGTGTGTGCAGACACAAGCAAACGAAGATGCAAAAGCAAAAATTTTCGTCAATTTTTTTCATGAGTGGAGGGTACCGACTTTCTCTCGAAAAAGATGTGAAAACTGAACTTTTATTTTCGAACTTCCTTCGATGAAAACTTGGAAAAAGTTTTTTGAACTTCCCCAAAATAAAATAATGAAAAGGGAGAGAAGTTTTGAACTTCCTCCTTGAGCAAGACAAAATGATTCGTATGGATTGAATTGTTTGTCCTGAAAATAATGTATGCATGATGCATGTTCTTAGGCCAGGAGGCTAAGGACAATTACATCATGTGACACGATAGATGAATGAACTTAAGTCATGGAGCTAAGCATCATATATGGTGTAAAGAAGCGATTTTGAACGCCACTTAGGTCTGGAAGCTAAGCACGTATAGTGATTATTGCATAATGAACGTTGCTTAGGTCAAGGATCTAAGCACGATATGCTTTGTATGATTAAAAATCATTGATATATAAATGTTTCTTAGCACATTATGCGAAATAAAGAACATTGCTCAGGTCAGGAAGCTAAGCAAGTATGCAATGTTTCTTCTACTGAATGTTGTCTTTAAATATGATGAAGCATGCACAGTGTTGAAACAAGATTTCATGATAAAGGATTCCTAAATAGAAGGATGATATGGATATGGATATGGATGTGTGAGTGAAATGTGTGAATGTGATACTAAGGCTGGCTGCAAGGGTTATAGCGATGATGACTCTTCAGGCTGGGTAAGCTAATGTGATTTGGGTTCAAGCCCCCAAGTCTAGCTCTAAATGGGTAGGGATAGGCATTGGATATTCTTCGACTCGATCATGCATGGATATGAATATGAATGTGGCCGCACCTCGATGTGAGGTTGCCTACGTATCTGTTAGGAATCAGGCCGAACGTAGCTCTAACCGAACTTTGCACAAGTGTATGTACACCTCAAAGAGGTCTTTCAAGGGTTGTAATGTGGTTAAGTTGATGGTTTAAGGAAGAAAGGGATACAAGGCTCAAGACCCGAGAGAATCCCCAAGATGTGTAATTTTGAATTTGAAAATTTTGAATTTTGCAAATTTATTTTCAATATATATGTTTTTCTTCTTTTCTTTTTATTTTCATTCTTGTGAATCAATGTAGGCAATCTCAGATCATGCGGTCCATCACTCACTTGGCATTCATGTTTTTCAGGCACGGTACCAAGCACTCGATGAGAGACGCAATTTGAGACGTGTTCATATCAAAGACATTGGAACACTTGCCTTTAGACATTGTTTTATTGTTGCTTTGCTGCTTTTTTTTTTACTTGTTTTATGAATGTTATACAATTACACATCTTCCAATCCCAGGGTTAAGTGAATGTGGGTTGAAGAAATGAAGGCCAAACGTTAGACGAGGCTCAAAGTGGTTGATAAAAAAAATGGATATGTAATTGAATGGTTAATGGGGAATGAATGGGTTGCAAAGGTGCCTCAAGTCATTGGTGTACCTTGGGTTTAGTTCGGTAATTGATTTTTTTTTTTTTTTATTTTGCAAATGAATTCGATGATCGATTGCAAAGGAAAGGAATGCTCATTGATGGAAAAGGTAAGAAATATGACACATAGACAGTACACATGGATAACGGGAACCTATGCTAGACTTATTGGGGGAGAGGGTTGAAACAAAAGAATAAAAAAAACAAACATGAAATCTTGCACGAAGGATTTGTGTGCCTTGTATTCATTACTTCTTGCCGCTTGGAGGGACAGGAAGTTTATTTGCATCCATCAAGTCTTGAATGACGTCCTTCAAATTCCAACATTGCTCCGTAGTGTGGCCCTTTCCTTGATGGTACTTGCAATGGGCATTGGGATTGCATTTGGCGCTCCTTTCTTCAGGTTTTGGCTCTGGAAATGGCCCAATAGGTGTGATCAGGCCTTAACTGTAAAGGCGATCAAAGGCCTTCATTCTCTTTCTGTTTGAGAATGGAGAGTTCACGTTAAGAAGTTTTAGTTTGAATGTTACACTTGTAACGATTCATGAAACTTTCGGTGACATCTTTCCAAGTCGCAGTACGCTTGGCATCTAGGGAATAGAACCATTGTTGGCAAGCATGTTCCAAGGAGAGAGGGAACACCGTAGGGAAGAGTGTTACGTCCAATCCCTTAAGAGCCATGGTTGCAGAGAACGCCTTCAAATGGAATATTGGATTGTCAGTAGGCTTGATCTTTGGAATATCAGCAGTGGAGAACTTTTCAGGGAGTCTGTCCTTCACATTCAAAGGAGTGGGAGGCCGTTCCACATAAGTGAAATCCGTAGAAATCTTACTCATTTGTTCCTTCAGTTTGTCAAGGGTGGAAACAGTGACCTTGTTTTGTTCCATGGTAGTGACCCTAGTGGTAAAGGTTTACATCATGGAAAACAGTGCCTCAATGGATTTGTTGATGTTCTCAATGTCTTCTTTAGTGGCCACTGAAAGGTGATGAGTAACGGAGACGACAAAGTTCTCTTTGAACGCCTATTAGATATGAGAGATTGTTGCGATAATGGCTCGAACCGTATTGATCTATCTCTGTTCCTTGAACAAGTACTGTGAAATAAAATAATTCACTTAATTGTTTGACGCATTGCTCAAGATAGGAAAGGAAGGAAAAAAAATAGACATTTGAAAACAGGTGAGAAAACTCCACTCATTTTTTATTATGACGAAAAAAGGGTGCATGAACCTAATATACGATCATAAACGACCTGGTGCACGACTCGAGTCGGAACATAAAGAAAGTGTATGGACTATACTTGACTCGTGAGTGACTAAGTGATGTTATAAGACTCGTGGTATGATCGTATGGCTAGACATGTGAACAATAACCGAAATGACTAACGCGAGGACCAAATTAACACGGAAGACTTGGCTGACGCTTTTTTTTTTTTGTTGAAAATTCCACCGTGTCACGGTGGAAATTTGCCGTGACACGGTAGGGTTTCCCGTGGAGCGGCAGCCATTCCCGTGCCACGGTAGATGCTGACGTGGCACGGGTTTTTTTTTTTTTTTTTACTTTCTTTTTTTTTTTGCCGTGACACGGGAACTTCTCCCGTCAGACGGGATAAAATCCCGTGTCACGGAATTTTATTTTTTTTTTTTTTTTTTGCCGTGACACGGGAATTTCTCCCGTCAGACGGGATAAAAAAAATCTATAATTTAGAAATTCTACTTGTTTATTTTTAAAGGGAGGATACCATCCGACTTACTCCGAAAAAAAAAGACACAAAAACAAGACTTCCCTAAAATACGGTCAAAAAAGTGGTGCACGACTTAAAGCAAAAAGTGTGTGAACACGACATGTGAGTGATTAAGTGAAGTTAGACGCGTGTTTTGACTGTATAGCTAGACACGACTCAAAACTGGACACCGCACGAAAATCGAGAAAAAGACTGACAGGACACTTCCCTGGGCACCGTGTCACGGTGTAGACTGTCGTGACACGGTGCAGACTGCCGTGACACGGTGCACAGTTTTGGGTCAGTTTTGTGATTTTTTCAGATTTTAATCGATTTTAAGTCCGTACTAATTACTATGTGAGAATAAAAACCCTCGGTCATGGGTTAAACAAAAAGAGCAAACGCATGAGGGTTAGCACCAAATAACCACATAGCATTTAGGCACGATGATGTAAAAAAGTTCGCAACCTAAAGTCAAGATCTATGTTCAACTATTGGTCAAGCTTTTGGGTGTCAAAAGGGTACCATGGTTAAGAGTTTGGACGCGTTAGCAAGGCAGCCTCCCTTGAGGGTGTATGCCAACGGGCGGCTCCGCGAGTTCGTGATGAAATCGAACTCGACTCCACGGTTTGGGTGGATTTAATGACTCGGATGAACCCTTATTGCCATGAGCGTTTTTGGGTCGATAGAGCTTAAATCCCCCGGGGCTAAGACGCATGTAGAACACATACGTTTGTTCAGAAAAATTGAAGGAAGTCGACTGTGAGAAAAGAAAATAGGTCACCGGACTGATTTTAGGACTGCCGTGACACGACAGTAATTCCCGTGTCACGGTACAGTGTACCGTCAGTCGGTACACTGTACCGTAACACGGCAGACTCTGCCGTGACACGGCAGTCAGAAAATCTGACTGGTGCCCTGTTTGCTTTTGCGCGCAACCAAGTTATCCAATTTTTCCTACGGGACAGACCTGAATGCGACGTTAAAACGTTTATGCAGATGCAAAAATGCCAAATTATCACAGGAATATTTTTTCAAGAATCTTTCAAGTCTCATCCACTCATCTTAATTAAATACCGATCACTCAAATCGATAAATAATTAAGAATCCTCCCCAGTGGAGTCGCCAAATTGTAGGCGTCGTTTAAAGTGCGCCTACGTTAAAAGCATGTTGTGAATATGCTTGGCACTCATAGGAAGTGGGAATTGACATTACAATTAGGGACAAATAAAGTAGGGAGCCGCCAACAAGTTTTTAAGGAACTTGTAAAGCGTTCACGGATCATAAAAAGACAACCACAAATAAGGGACAACAAAGGCAACAACGATTGACCCGTGAAGGTTACACCCCATTCATAATCCATGATATTACTAACTCCATATGGTTCGGAACCACGAAAGGAGGATCGGGGAAGATGGTACGAAGTGAGTCATGGAGTCACATTCGCCCGTATTGGCCTCTACTCGATTCTTATAGTGAAAAGGGATTCCTGCGATCTCAAAGGCATGCAAACAAAGATTCAATTTGCTCCAAACTATTATTATGCTAAATTGGTTTAATATTAATGCAACACATAATTCTAAAATATTGTGATCACTTGATTAAACAACAAGATTAAAAGGAACCTAAACCGGTTGTCCAAATTATCTTATTAGGCGTGATTTTCTATTACATATTCCCTTTAACATGCAATATGGTGATCAAAATAAAATAAAATCAACATTAATATTCAAAACCAATTTAATCACAATGCCAACAACATAAAAATCGTTAGAAAAATAATAATAATAAAAAGAGCATGATCCTTACTTTGAATCTGTTTGCTTGCAACTACAAAATAATAAACGAGTTAGTAACTTCAAGGAAATAATAAGACGATAATTAAATTAAATTAAATAAAAATAAAGTTGATTTTGGGGCCAAACCCTCAAACGATTCTACCTTTCACGCCTTGGCTTAAGGACAGAACCTCGAGTAAAATATGGACTCCTTTAAGTGCTTGAAGAAGGAATTTTGAAGTGAAAAGGGTAGGCTAGTGTTTAGGTTAATAGCATAGAAGAGAGAAAATAAGAATCATAAAATTCTGGTTGCCCCGTACATCAGAAATGAGGGGGTATTTATAGGGAAAATGTGCTGAGGGAGCATACGGAACCCTAAAATGATAAAAACCCTAAAAAAGTATCCCGTGACACGTTCAGACTGTACCGTGACACGGTCAGACTGTACCGTCAGACGGTACACTTTCCCGTGACACGGTACAGTTTTGGAGTGACGCGGGAAATTTTCAGAAAACGGAATGAAAAACGCATTAAGGGTTGACGCGGAAAGGACACGGAACTTCCCGTGTCACGGCAGACTTCCCGTGTCACGAGAAGTCCCACCGTCAGACAGGAATGGTTCCCGTGACACGGTCATACTGTACTGTGACACGGTCAGTTCCAGTCCATTTTTCCGTCTAAATTCATTTTTAACCCAAATTTCTTTCGGCTTTTTAAGTGCCGATTGATAATTTCGGGCTTTTTTCTGACTTTTATTATTCGAGCTAAAATAAAAAAATGATAAAATAAAAATAAATAAAATGTTTGGGCCAAAAATAAATAATAAAATAATAAAATAAAAAGGTTCAGGCTTAAAATTAATTAATAAGCTTGGGCTAAAATTAAAACTATGCTTTTACCAAACATCAAGACTAATCCATGGACCTTTCAAAGGTATGAATTTAGTAAAATACGATTTTTTAAGCACTCTCGGGATTAAATACTAAACCCGACCAATAGAGGTGGTGAAAGGTTATTTATCATCGGGTTTGGTTTTGGGGAGACATTTTTAGGTGTCCACACTATCCAACCATATAAAATTTGGATAAAAACAATGAGGTTTTGGGGAGACATTTTTAGGTGTCTAGATGCCTCTAATTAATCCTAATTGGTTTAGGAATTGGATTAAATCATTTGTACCCTCCACATGATCATTGGGTCGTAGGTAAGGTGGGCTTAGGTTCGGTTTGGAATCAGTTTAATATTTTGGTCATAAGTTATTCGTTATATAATATATCGCCGGAAAGATCTTTTCAAGCCCCATCCAACTATTTAATAATTGGACCCAGATTATGGACCAAAATAAACTAGATGAAATATTTTTATAAAAAGGACACGAAATGAATGATTTTAAAGGACACGAAATGAATTATTTTGGGTTTAAAAGCACGAAAAGAGGAAAATAAGTTATGGTTTGGGTAAATGGGCTAGAATTTGGGTTGGTTTATGAAATGGAAATATGGATTTAAGCACTCCAAGATTAAATACTCAACCCGACCAATAATAGCTGTGAAAGGTTGTTCATCATCGGGTTTGGTATTGGGAAGACATTTTTAGGTGTCTACACCCTGTGGATTCGACCCTACTTCCCTATCTGCATTAGTTAGAGGACTTAGGTAATACTTTTGATTAGGGGATACGAATTTACCCTGTCACTGCCAGCCACCGGCAGCAGGTGGCTGACGTGCCTCCTCTTCCCCTTTTTCGAGTGTTAAAAAAAAAACACTTAACTTTGTTGTTCTAATTTAATCTATGTTCAAATATAATTGTAAATTATGAGTTTTGGGATTTGATTTTGATGTTTGATTATAATAATTATGTTGATTAATTTTCAGATTTGATTTTTTAATTAAAAGGCCCCAATTTTTGAAACCCTAGGTTCTTGATTTATGAGTTATTGAAGGATTATGATGTATATTGGTTTAGATATTTGTTTCAAGTGTGTTAAGGCTTAATTACAGCAAGTTTTAATTAAAATAAAGTGCTTGAATTTTTATTTTTTTTACAACAACAGAAGACACAAAAAAATAAAAAAGAAAAAGGAACTTAAAAAATATAAAAAGGAATAGAGTTAGCACACGTTGAAACAGTCTGCCGGCACTGATTTGCAAGCTGATGGGAACGATTAACTTCTTCTCTACTAACTTTGTGGAAGACGCATTGTTGAAAAAGTTGTCCTATCCTTATGATTTCTTTAACTATCCAAAAGAGATCCATGGATAAGGCCCCTGCTTTTCCCAGTGAGAGGATAATCATGGTAGAGTTAGTATAAATTTTAATGGATGTATATCCATTATCTCTTGCCCAACCCATAGCTGACAAACAAGAATTTTATGTAGAACACTTAATATTATGTTTCTTGAAGGAATTTTAATTACCCATTAATTGAGACTTAATTATGGTGTTTTAAAAATAATTTTAGCTTACTTTAATTAAATTATGAGAGGTTTTAAAATAGTATATATTGCTGGAAATTTGTTTAGAGTGGATTTTAATACTCTATTATGATTTTAATGTGTAGGAGACTTCGAAGTAAGCAATGTCTATTAGTTGTGGCGATTTTAAGATCGTACTCAAGGTACGACGTTCGCGTACTTAGCATATTTTGATGATGTAGAATCATGCTAGGATTTATTTCAATCAATTACAAGTAGCATCATGCTAAGGTTTATGTATGAAATTGTGAAGTATTGGTGTTGGTGATTGAATTGTGAAACATGAATTATTTGTGATGGTTTATGGATTGGCAAATTAGATTTTGGCATGATTATATGGACTATACTTTTAATTATGGCATGTTAGAGTGCATGTTTAATTAAACTACATGTTTAATTTGGCTTAGAATATTGTAAAGGAATTTTATTATGATTCATATAATTTTTATTGATGCTTTAAGCATGAGGAAGAAGCTATATAAGTGTCTATGTACACGAGGAATAAATTGTATGTTGGTGTCTTGGTGCACTTAAGGTGTTTTTAACACCGAGGGATAGGATTTTTGACGCTTTATGCGTTTAAGGTGTCTTTGACACTGAGGTAGAATTAAAAGGGGTTTAACATTAAATAATATGTGGTCACTAATTATTCAAGAATTAAATTGGTATGTTTGGTTGATTGAATAGTTATTGTTGATTGATTTATTATGCTTTGAGAGTCATCACCAAGTCCAATAACATGTAAATAACGTAAAGTGAAAGAGATTACGCACCAAAACTCTTGGAACATATATACCTTGAGTATGAACAATGGGGGGAGTTATGGGGTTTTATATTTAACCATAACTTCTAATGGAGTACAAGACGCTGTACATTCCTTTTTATTTATGGCAGGAATTCCGCCACCTTTGAGTGGTTTTGTCATTGACACGGTTAGCTCCCGTGTCAGTTAACCTCAATTTATTTGGGGGAGGTATAGTTGGAAACCCGTTCGATGGGTAATCAACGCTAAATGAATTATTTAGTGTCTAGTTAATGTGTCTTGTTGATTATTGTGTGTGCTTGTAAACAGGTGCAATGAGGTAAGTGTGTGTTGATAGGTGAAAGCATGTTAGTGTGTTAATTACGCTTATGTACTCAACTTTGCTAATTGTGTGTGTGTTTGTGTGTTTGGACATGTCTTTATCTTGGCCCTATGATAACTCATTTTTAATGGAGAGTAGTGGGGACAAATAGAGATAAACTTTTCAGGTATTAAAGCATATTCATGACGGGGCATGAGAGAAGAGTGAATCATGCTAGCTTCCATTAGTTTACGATGTGTTTTATGCTTTATTTATTTATGACATATTTTATGTGGACTAACGCAAAGGTTTGGTTTTGGAACGGTTTTGAATAAGGGCCTTTAATGGTTCCAAGTTGTAGTTTGATTTTATTTGACTTCGTTTGTTTTGGTTTTAAACTTTACTTTCGTTTGGTTGACTATTGAGTTGACTTGTTTTAACGATTTTTAATTTTAAGTCTTCCGCTGTGTATCTTTGATAATTGCCTTAGCCCTTTTCACGGTGGCGGTAATGTCTTAGATATTTTTAAATCGTATTTTAAAGAGTAGAATGGGTATTTAAAGGAAAGGAATTTCTAGGGTGTTACAAGAGTCATCATCAGAGACAGTGACGGTAAACCCATTGCAGCACAAGCTTTCAACCTTGGAACCACCAACGTGTTTGTAGCTGAAGCTTTTGGTCTTCACAAGGGAATTATCCTCGCCCTCCAACAAGGAATACAAGATCTTCAAATTAAAGGGGACAATCTCCTCGTTTTCAACCCTGTGAATGGTATTTGGTCGACCCCATGGCAGATTGATCACATTATAGCAGATATCAAGATCTTACTTTGTAAATTCCCCCATTGGAAAATTCGACATGTCTACAGAGAAGCAAATAGAGCAGCATATTAGATTGCAAATATTGGCCATCTTGTCACTGACAAATTAGATATTTCTTTTTGTAACTCTTCAGTTTTGTACCCCATTCTCATCTCAAATGCTTTAGGATCGCCCCTCGTGAGGAAGGGGTCCTAATTCTTTCCTTTTTTTTTCTTACCTTCCAAAAAAAAAAAAAATTGAACAAATCAAATCAAAATACTCCATCCGTTCTTTATTGATAGTTCATTATGGATAATTTTCACGGGAATCTATTAACTATTACTAAAACAAAACGTTAATGATGTCATCAATTTCTTAAAGTGCTTGTGTGTGATCAAACTCTCATAAAAAATTTTCCCTCCAAATTTTACCTATGATGTCATCATTTTTTTGTGCCTTTTCTAGCTAGAAACTAGGACCAATTAGGTGTGAAATTTGAATTTGACATCAATTTGTTGTATATACTCCACACTACTTTTGGATATTCATAATACAACAATATTAAATAGACATAGATATTGGTAGCTAATTATACACATTTTTTTCAACAAATTAATACACATTTTTTTTTTTTTTAATAATAAATACACATTTATTTAGCTTCCACTCTAAACGTATAAGCTTAATAAATTATACATTTATACAACATTAGTATATTTAATCTAACCATCATTTTGTTTCAAAAAAAAAAAAAAAATCTAACCATCATTTTAGTATATTTTTAATAGCATAGTAAATATTATATTATGATGCAGCATTTTATAACTAAGTTTTTTTTAAGTACATGTTTTTCTATATATATTTATATAATAATTTTTTTTTTAAAAAAATAACGAGCCAAATCTTATTGGAAAGTTATCAACAACAAAAGATAAAAAATTATAGAAAAATTAATAATCAATCACCGTGCGTTGGTGTACTAATCTAGTTAATAATCATAAATAAGAAATACGGAGTAGTAAAGTACTCCCTCCATCCCCAAAAGTTCGACCCTATTGGCCTACTTTTAGTCCCAAAATGATCGACCCATTTGCATTAAAATACTTACCATTTTACAACAATATTTGTGCAAAATTAGCTTTTCCATATAAAATTTTATTTTTTCATATATATTCATTACTTTTTTTCTCTACTTTTTTTACAAACCCCATGTAAATTTATCTTTCCAATATACTTTTACTTCTTTTTATTTTACTTTCTTAATACCCGCGAAATCAACCCAAAATCGTCATTTTTCGGGGACGGAGGGAGTACTAATAGTCCCTCAATATCCAAATGATAGTCCCTTAATTATGGGCAAATTTTAGTCCCAAAGTGTTCACCCCATTTGCTTTTTTCAATAACCATTAATATTAACTAGTTTTGTGCCCCGTGCAATGCCTGAGTTGTTTATTGAATTTTAAGATAAATTTTTATTCTATATATCAAATATTAAAATATATCATTGATATAAAATTAGTTAGGAATTGATGTGCTTTTGTGACGATTAGTAGACATGTAATGACTAATAATAATGTTAGTGGAAATGTTCGATTTAATACATCAATAAAATTAAAAATTAGCAAAAAATAAATTAAAATTAAATTAATGTTCAAATCCCGTTGCCCGAACCCAAAACTTTGGGCAAGGGTTGAACATTTCTTGACTCGTAACCTGAAGTTACCCAATCCGAGATGACTCATGACCCGACCCTAATTGACAGGTCTACATAGTTATAAAATTCCATTAGATTGTGAAGTATACTATTTTAACCGATTAGTATATATTATAAATGTATGTTTTACGCTTTGAACTACTTCTTTCACTCCAAAAAATATTATGATGTAAAAAAATAAATTTACGGAGTATATGATAATTTTTTAGAATTATAATCTAATAGTTTTTTTGAATAAAATTGTAATTCAAATTGTACATTTGAAAAATTGGTATTTTATCGAAAATAAAACTCTAAACTAACAATTTCATCCATCATGGCACGACACTTAGCGAAAAGTTGGAATGCTAAGTGTCGCTGTCTCGTGGCCTGACTATAAGTTTAGCTTTATATACTGTATTATTTATATGATTTTTTACCAAAATTCCCTCCAATTTGCAACAATATTTGTGCAAATATAACTTTCCTATGTAAATTTTGTTTTCCCATGTACTTTTATTGCTTTCTCTCTCTACTTTTTTGCATATCCAATGTCAATTTGCTTTTTCAATATACTTTTACTATTCTTATTTGTGTTTATTAATTCCCGTGAAAAATGTCCATAAGAGACTACCAAAAGGAGATGGAGGGAGTAGAAATACTAAGTACTCGTATATGGAAAAACCAAATTTACATGGAAAAATTAAATTTACACAAATATTATTGCAAATTGAAGAAAATTTTGGTAAAAAATTAATATTAATAGTACTTGGAAAAAAGCAAATAAAAATATTATATTGGGACTTGAAATTGGTCATAAGGGACTATTAATAAAAGATGGAGGGAGTCTTTGATGGGTTCACTCTAATGTAAAAAAACGAGTCAAAATGAAAAATGACATTGGTAATCCTAATGTTTAACTGAACAAAAACACCTCTATTTATAATTCCATAATTACCCTTGATTATTCGACTCATCAGTACACAAATCCTCTCCTTCCCTTTTGTTGTTGTCAAGATCTACAGTTCCTCCATTATTCCTTTCTTCTAAAACCCAAATTTCATTTCATTTCTACTCTAAATTTGGAAAATTAAAATGTATGAACCAATTAATCAAGCATCATGTACCAACAATCCTTATTTACCTGGGCAATCTTTGCCCCCTTCAATCCAAAACCCTTCATTTTCATACCCTCAATTTCAATCTCTTCCTTCTAATTCTTCTGGGTTCACCCCATTTCCGGGTTTTGGGCAATACCCATCAAATCTTCCGGGTTTTGGAGCTCAACCCGTTACTTATTCGGACCCTTCTGCTTCTTCTGCTAATTGGGTAGTCAAACAATCTGCCCCTGTTAATATTCTCCAGTATGTTATTCTATTCTCTGAAAAATGGGTAGTTGTTGAAGTTTTATTTGCTGTTTTGTGTGTGATTTTATGCTAAATGTATGGTTGTTGATTGAATGTGTGTTTTCTTGAAAATGGGTAGTTGTTGAAGTTTTATTTGCTGTTTTGAGTGTGATTTTTTGCTAAATGTATATTGAATCTGTGTTTTCTTGAAAATGGGTCGTTGTTGAATTTTTATATGCTATTTTTGAGTGTGATTTTATGTTGAATGTATGGTTTTTGATTGAATTTATGTTTACATGATGACAAGTTTTAATTTTAGGAACAAATGATGTGTAGTAGTAGGGATTTGTATATTAGAAGCATTAGTAACAATGATCAATGTGTGATTTTGTCATAAATTTAGTGATTATGCATTATAAAGTCATTTCTTGTTAAATTTGTGATTTTGTTTGAATTTTTGTTTGCTTGTTGACAAGATTTTGGAAAAACTGATATGTGTAGTAGGGATTTGTTTACTCCGGATAAGAAGCCTTAATAGCAATAGCATTGATTGACAAATGATTTTGTGGTAAATTTGGGAATTATTATTGTTTTAAGAAATACATTTATAATTTTAACTTAACTGTAGGGTTAGGTATAGCAAAACCCTTAATTTTGACCTCAAAGCAAGATATTGTGTGCCGTACGATGTGAATTTGATGTCCAAATAGATGTACATGAGTACACGATGATCACTGTGCATTAAAAGAACCATAAAATTAGTTTTTAGGTTGTGTTTAAATGTAAGAACAATAGAAGGAATCTTTAAATTTGTCTAGTTATTATGGGTTACTAATGATTTCGTTGTTTACATTGCTAAGGGATAGTGTCATTGGGTGTGCGTTCTTGTTATTCATCTTTACTTGTGAAAAAGTTGTAATTTAAGTGATTAATATTATATGTGATTGAATTGAGTGTGATTACTAGAAATTTACTCGTGGATGTTATTAATCTGTAGGCTATACAACCAATAAGGAACGAAGCCAATGTTTCATTAAGTTATGAGCCCGCACTGAACTACACCATGATACATCAAATCTCTTCTATTAAGGCCCCTAAGAAAAAACTAAAGGGACCTAAGGCGATTCCTAAAATAATCCCAACAAGCCAAAGGGTTCGGTGCCAACTTTGTGATATCGAGTGCAACAATGTTCAAATGTATGAGAAGCACTTATCTGGAAAAAAGCATGAAAAAGGTCTCATGAAACTTTATGCTCCCGCTTTACAGTCTGCAACTATGCAGGCAAGCCAGACATCTCAGTCTAGTCAAGTCACTGCCCCTGGTGCACAAAGCATGCAAGTAGCCAAAACTAAGCCTGCTAACTTGGAGGTCAAGAAGCAAAAGCTTGTGGAAGGTGGAGCTACAGTTCAGTCTGTAAGGGTATGCGCAATATGCAATGTAGTATGTAATGGGGACGTAGCATTCAATGATCATCTTGCAGGGAAGAAGCATGCTACTCAGGTAATTTCCTTTAAACTTTATTCCCTCAGTCACTTTTCCATGGCTACGTTCAGTTTTTGTCGGTTATTAAGAAAAACACTCTGGGAGTATGTAATCAATCTATCAATTACATGGAAATAAATTTGCAAGACACAATAAGTGTATCTTTTCTCATTATGATATTTGCTTTTTTGATAAATTTTAAATGTGTATCTTTTCTCATTATAATATCTGCGTTCTGGATAATTTTTTTTTTAATATCTTAACATTTAATGTGTCTTGCTTCTTGTGCTTCGTGTTTGAACTCATGTAGTTTTGATTTGGGTTTCTTAATATGGTTGTAGTCTTGTAGATACTAGTATGATTTTAAAAGGAAGTCTGAATTTTGGAGCCTTCTTTTATTATTGACTTTTGTTTGGCTATATTTATGTCTTGTAACTACCTTTTTTGTGAATAGCATTTAATTTAAGTCTCTTAGGTGAATCTGCATGCAAAATTAGAAATTTCAGCCCGTTTCCTATCTTAAAATTGTCACCCGCTGGTCATTTATACATAATACTTTTAATGTATACAGTAATAATAGGTTACTTGGAAGCTATGCTTGGACTTGGGTGTAAGGATAAAAAAAGAGTCTAAGAGTCGGACACAACAAAATTTTACCCTTGAAAATTTAGCCAATCTAGCTCACATAATTTTTCTGTATACAATATTAATATGGAGTGGGTTATTTGGAAGCTATTCTTGTACTTGGATAAAGGGATCAAAATTGAGTGTATGGGTCTAGTCTAAGAGTTGGACACAGGAAAATTATAATTTTGAATATGTAGGTTACAGTTTTTAAGTTACAAGTCTTACGGTTACAAAGTGACTTTATCTTGCTATGTAGGCATTAATAGTTTTGATGTTACAATGTTTTGTCAAAAGTGAAGTATAAATATCCATTTACAAGCATTTTAGCAAGGAAGTACTTCCTATTGTCATCCTCTTAGATAGCTATTCCATAGTATTAGTTCAGTTGCAACATCATTACATGAGCCAACACATGCCTAGTAAATCCTTTCAGTAACATGGTGTTGAATTGGTGATTTTATTATTAAATTTTTCAATAAATCGGCTGCAGCTGGCCTTTGATTTCTTAAAATTCTCTTTTCCATTCGCTCCTTGCTATGTACCGTTTAATACTAAGGATCATGCTCTCATTAAGTTTAAACTTACTAGTTCATAGAGCTGAATTATGTGGTTACCACACAGTGCCGTGATTGAAAATAGGGGTTCCAGTTTTTATCCTTGTGTCACCGCATGCTAACATGTGATTTACAACTTGCTAACTTATGATGGTAGGTATTGTTACTTCAGTCCCTTTTCTTTATTTTTTCCTTCGAAAATATGGATTTTCATTCTGTTTATTAGCGAATGTTATATAACTATTGATTTGCCTATTTTATTTTAAGGTGATTTCATTCTGCACAAATTTCACTTTAATCTTCAAAGGGTTTTGGTGGTTGTTGTTGTTTTGCTTTTGAGAAGTTTAAGAATGTACTGATTCTTCTTCTGAGTTTTTTAGTTGGTTTTGAGGCTCAATGTAAACTTGTTTTAATCTACTACCTTCTACCGGCTATAGCTTTGTTACTGTGTGTGTACAGTCTAAGCTTGATATGAAAATTCTATTTGGACAATCTGTTTTCATTCATGTATCAGCTCTAACTTCTGGTGATGTTGCTTCAGGAACGTGCCAGTGCAAATGTGTTAATTTCAAACCCTGCTTCAGTGAGTACCACTGATACCACCCAACATGACCTGTCCAAGAAAAGAAAAATTGATGAACCTGCTCCAGCGTGGTGTGATGTTTGTAAAATCAGCTGCACAAGCAATGATGGTCTTAATATGCACTTAGTAGGAAAGAAACACCAGAAGAACCTACGAAAGCTCCAGAACCCAAATATCAATCCCATTACTCCTGTTTCAACTGCTGCACCACAGCCTTCAAAAAATCCAACCACAGCTGCTGCCAAAATGCCTGTGTCCAAACCACAGCAAGTGAAAAAGAAAGGTCTGTCTATGGAGACTAAGAAGCAAAATGTTCTAGAATGTGGGGCAGCTGCTAATGCTGTGAGAACGTGTACTATATGCGGTGTGGTTTGTAACAGTGAGACGGTGTTCAATTCTCATCTTGCTGGCCAAAAGCACGTGGCTATGGTGAAACAGGCTGAAGCTGCAAAGGCGATCAGTGGTCTACAAGCTGTCTACCCTGTAACATGAAGAATTTGTAACATCACTTCACTTTGGAACTCTCTGATTCTCTCCTTGTAAAATTGTACATATTCATCACCTTTTCTTTGAAAGGTACTTTTGGAGAATGAAACAAGGGGGTTTTATGAGAAGTAACTTTGTTTCCTAACTTCATCTACTGATTTACTTTTGTTTTATATATGGAAGAAAGTACGGAGTACATTATTATGTGAGCTATTGTTAGGTTTGTTTTGATTTGGTTTCTTTAAAAATATTAAATTTTACAAAATCTATAAAGACCGTGAAGTTACTCCTGCTAGCATCCTTGTGGATATTGGGCATATATAGGCACATAGCTGAGCAGAAGAATTTTGCTCGTGGGAGGATGAAAGAATTTTGCTCCTGCTAGACTCCTGTAAGGCATGATGCAGCGCTCAACAACCAAATTTATCAGGTAGGGGAGGACTTAGAAGATTGGCACGAGCTCATTTGTGGGGGTCATGAATGCAGGAAAGATACAGTCAAAGTCATGAGGAGTTGAAAGAGTGGGAACATAGGACACATCGCAGGGACCATCAAGGCAGAGCGCAACACTATTTGGCAAGGAAAGGAACGATCAAGTGCACAAGCAGAGATCAGAACACGATTACAGCTCTGCACAGAGCAATTCAAGAAGCCCTGAAGAGGAAGTTGCTCAACATAGATATCTCCACACACGACAAGAGGTTGCATGGGTGGCTTACAGGAACAGGAAGGGCCTGTGAATTTGCAAGAGCATGATACAAAGGGTCGAACGTCAACTGCAAATGCTGCACTGTGTTAATCTTGTGTTTATGTCTAGTTTTGTTTGCAGGATTGAACAAGGAAAGTTACAGCTATTAATCGGAGTGCTTAGTCTCCTTTTGCCTTCTGTCAATTAAAGATGAGCACCAAAAAAAGAATGTACATAATTAAAGATATAAATTGCTCAAAGTATTGCATAAAAGTTTTGGTTATCTAATCAAATTTCATCTTGATTATACATTTTTAATTTTTAAAATTTGAGTATGCTATTATATAAAACTCTACTAAAAAAAGAATAACTTAGGAACTTGATCACCTTTGTAACCATCTTTTTCCTAGCTTTATTTGTTTTTTTTGATCAATTTTTTCCTAGCTATCCCATTCTACTTGACCAATTTGACATAGAATCCTTGACTTTTTTTTTTAATTTTTATTATTTTTGGCATTCCACCCGGTTCACCTTTTGGGCTAATCCGGATTTGGGGATCAAACACGAGTCATGCCTACCAAGTGTAGTCTCTATCACTACTACACCAACAGCCAATTGGTATCCTTGACCTTTTTTTAGCATGTTTGATATTAACATACTGTACATGGAATCAATTAAAAACATTGTTCAAGTTTTAAGATACCTATCATTCCATATGAAGCATCAATATCGATCATCAATTCATATTATTCAGATTCATTCACAACAATGAAAATGTAAATTAAAGCATTACCTTAAATTACATGTCTAGAACTTTTTATTTAAAAACACGTAATTAAATCACGGGTGACAAAACTTTTGTAAATTAGTTACACGACACAACTATACCCCCGAATTTGGAATATCCTACTTTCACCCAATTCACAGTGTTCAACAAGAATCGATATTTCACGATCAAGGGTGTAGTAATCTTTGTGGTAGTGGTTTGAAATCCACATTCATTTGTTTGTTTTATTTTGGTGAGATTTTTGGTACACATATTTTATGTATCAAATCAAATATGATAAGTGATTATTTCTCCCTTTAAAAAATACTTTATTAAGCATGATTATTTCCCCTTCAACCTTTGACTACTGTTTCTTCTCGATTGCGCATTTCAAATTCTTTGGAATCTCGTTTTACAACTTTCTCTCTCCTCACATTCGAATCATTCATTCGTCATTCTTCAAGCTTGTTTATTGAAACCACCCTGAATTAGTTGTATAAGCTGTACAATTATACAAATTATACACTTCAATTTTCTCAAAAATTCAATCTTGAACCTTTTTCATTTCTGGGTATTCGCAGTTATTCCCTCTTCTAAGCTGGGGAAATCATCTTCTTTTTAAGGTAATTTCGAATTATTTGTTATACCCATTTAATTTCTTGAATATGTAATGCAAAAAAGTTAGGAATAGTTTCAATTTATTTCTGAATTTTGGGTTTTGTCTTTTGGATTTTTTTTGCATCAGTTGTATGATTGCTGGGTTTATGTTCATTTTTATGTATTGGATGGCATAATCATGTTTTTCAAGTATACTCAGATAATAAGACCATAATTAATTTTTTATGCAATTTTTTTCTTGATATTAATTTAGAGTATACTTTAAGTGGATGCTGCTAGGATTAGCTTGTTTTTGGGATAAATCGATTGTAGAACAATGGTTTTTGTATGTAGTGAAATAAATAAGGTTCTTCATCACTACCCCTCCATTTGGGTGTTGCCGGCGGCGGCCGGTGGGTCCTATGTTGGTGAATTCAATGTACATTCTCTGCAGGAGGTGTATGTATCTGATTATTTATGTGCCAATTGAAGGTATTCAAGGCGTACCATGTGAACGAGCAATGTGCAGCACTTTGCTCTTCTACTCTATTTGTAATTAGCTTTGTCTCTGATAATGATGCTAGTATACTACGTATTCTTTTTTGTAGTATTCTATTATTTGATGCTCTGAGAAAGTTTCCATGTATCTTAAAATAGTAGTGGTAGTTTTATATTTGGATGACCCGAGATGCCCCTTAGTTAAATTGAGTGATAGGGAATTAGGGACTATGGAAAGTAATGGGAATGAATCGGTTTATAGAGGGTTTTTAGTGAAATCGTGTATTATCCTTAATCATGAGGGTTAGGACAATGCATCAATTATCAAGAAAGTAGCAAGAAGGGGCTTGCTTTTGTTTATCAATCATGATTATCCTTAGTTTTGTGGTTTATGACAATGCAACAATAATACAGAAAGAACGGGCATGTTTTTGTTTATTAATCAAAATTTGGAGAGAATAATGTGAGTGTTAGGTGAAGAAGTAGGTAATGTTGTTCCATGTTTGGACATTTTAGGCCCAAGTATTTGGGGAACTTGAGCTAATTCTTTATGAGCTTAATAACCATTAACTTTTCCTAGGTAGGAAATGAATTGACTGTTAGCTGTTACCCATGGAACCTTATCTAGAGTGATCAAGAGTTCAGCGATAGGAGCTGATTCTTCAATGATTTAGCTGTGGTGATTTGTGAGTGTCCCTTACAAGTTAATTTAAATTCATTCCTTGGGCATCTTCTCTACTTCCCTTGATCAAGTTTTGACTCTTGAGGATGAAATGGCATATAAGTAGGTTTTGTAGGGAGTAAATAGTGATTTTCCTTATTCTCCACCTCATAACTCTCTACATAATGCACGGATTCAAATCTGTTAAGATAGAGGTCTTTGGAGGGTCATTCTGTCTTTATGATTCAACACTCTTGCTAGAGAGTCAAATGTTTACATCACAAATTTGATAATTTTTTTTGAATTGTGCCTCTATGAATCGTCTTGCACTCTTGCTGATTGAGTTTAATCTAAGAACTTTTCTTGTGGCTTATTCTACAGCTAAAATTCTTACAGAATTTATTGGTCCATATCCAAATTCCTTATCCTGTCTTCTACTAATCATTTAGTTATTGAGTTTTCTAAATTGATGAAATTTTTGACTTCATGTAATCAAGTTTGTTGAAAGTACTTTGAAGGTTTTATTTTATTTCATTTTACAAAAAGCATTAGTTTATTTATAAAATGTTACTTTGAGTCTTCTGGAAACATCATTTCTGAAAATTTGTCAAGCATTAGCCTTTGTGTTCGGCATCCCAAGCCTTCCGATGCCATGATGCATATTGAGTTGCAGTGTGGTGGCTGAGCTGTCTTACGTATGGTCATAAACCTTAAGGAATGTGTCACCTATGTAAACAAATGTAGCATGATCGTTGACTCATTGAACTACTTTTTTTATTCAACTAAAATCTTGAAGTCAAGATACCCATATGTATAAGAATCTCTGCGTACTTTTCAGGATATCATAAAATCTTGTTAAAAAAAGAAATCTTTAGTTGTTATTATTAATTAAGAGATTGGAGACCACTGGAGAGTAACTAGTTAGTCTCTTATACTAACATGTCCGTGCTGATATATAAGATGATTAGACTAAGTTCTTAGAGGTTGGTATAATTGACTTATTTCCATACATCAAATGGCATAACTCATGTAGATCTTGGTTTTAAAAAGCGCGCCTCGCTCCCAGGCTCAGGGACATAGGCTTTAGCTAGGCAAGGCTCAGTCACCTATGGAAGGAGCGCGTGCCTCGTGTGCCTCAAAGCGCCTTTGCGCCTCACGGAAAATAACTAAGATTTAAGTTATAAATTGAAGAATGATGGACATTTTTTCAAATTTAGACTACCTTAGCTTTACATATATCATTATTTAATTTATTACGAATCTTTTTAATTGGTATTAAGTACAATCAAAGTAAAAAATAATTGTAATAAATATGTAAATACATGCGCTTTGGATACAAAAAGCGCGCACCTTTGCCTTGCGCCTAGGCTGCTAGCACCATTTGTGCCTTGGTGCGCCTTGCACCTTTTAAAACTAAGATGTAGATGTATCTTTATGAATTTGTGGGCAACTGATGGGAACTTTATAAAATATATTTTGTGATTTTTAAAGTTGCTGAACCAGACAAATATTTACTGTTTGTGGTGTTTATTTTCTAGATGTCCACTAGCTCCAGGAGTGATACTACCGATGACTCCATTTTTGACATAGAGGAGCTATTACAGATTGAAGCAAGATGTAGAGAGGTATGTTTCAGAATTTTGTTCGTCTGGGTTGTTTTTGCATGACATAATTTACAAAATTGTTGCATAAGTCATGAGGCACAGCAGATATTTTCCTTTGTCTTTGGTGAATTGAATAGCTAGATAGCGTTGATTTCGCCATTCTTCAAGCTGGTTTATTGAAACAACCCTAATTTATTTATTTAAGCTGTACAATGAATAAAACAAATTATACTCTTCAATTTGGACAGGGAAAAAGAATTTAAATGGACCAATACCTCAATAGAAATTTTATTGTGATTGATGGAGAGGATTTAATAACACCCCCACCCGCTGATAAAAAAATTAACTGAAAAAAGGGAAAATGTTCATTATCATCTGTTAATTTCTATTGAAAGTTCACAAGGGGGTATGTTTAATTAACAATAGAGTAGCAAAAATATTTTATCTTGTTTCATAATTGATAATTCAAATTCAACCTTTGTTTTCATATATTTCACATCCCAGACTTATTAACTGTTACACACAAATACCTTCAGCTTTTTACCTATCCCCTTATAGGCCATCCTTTTTGCACTATTACTTTATATTGAAAGTGTGAAGTAGTCAGAGCTATTCCTTCTGACTGGAAGGAATTAGAGGTGAGCCAGTACAACCCCTTCCTTTTAAGTGTAATTATATGAGATGCATTTGTACTTGTGAATGTCATTTTTGAAGCACCACAGTAGACAGTCTGGTTACTCATTTCCGACAATAAAGCTTTCTTCTGTTGAGCTTGATGCAACTCCAATAATGATAAGTGCACTCTGGTCATGAAATACTCAATATATTTTCCATGAGAACATTTGGGGGTATCGGCATTGCTGGCACCTGTTAATTCGCTTAATTAGTATGTCAGTATTTGTCTGATCCTTGAAGACATGATATTGCTCTGCATTTGTAATGTCACTGATTCATTTACGAAGTACTTTGCTTTAATGAATTTACTTTTGCACGAAAGGAATTATTTGCAGATTTTTTACTTAGTTTCTCATTTTTTATTGCAGTTAAGAAGAGAGAAGGACTTGCTTAAAGAAACACAATCCCAAAGCTTCGACTTGATCAAAGTAATATTGTAATTATCATTTGGTCTATTTATTTACTGTTATACAGCTGTTATTGTTTATTTTCACCATTTGCTTAGCTAGACATCAGTAATCTTCATTCTCCAACCTCCCCCCTACACCTACAACCTAAAAAGAATATACGAGTGATGTGGAGGTTATATAATAATTCGTTGACATACTCAATTGTAATCTATCTGGGAATCCAAGATGATAGTTATAAATGTTGTATTTGATTCTTTTCATTACTGAACTGATCTATTATCATTTTGGCATCAATATTCAGTTTCTAATATGCCTTCTAAGCTGTACTAAATAGAGATACAAACCTGTTGATGGTTCAACCTGGACAACAATAACAAATGATGCATAGTTCTGGAATTTCCAAACTAAAAGTACACTTTAGATTCAATGATGTATGACTTTATTTTGGCCACACTTAATTTCAGGAAGGGTAAATAGTCAGTTGCTATGTTCTTTTCTGCAATTTCTACATTAAGAACTCTGTTTTCGGCTGTCCAAAGGACATTAGAAGTCAGATCTAGTGCAGACTCTGCATGTTACTATTATGCTCGGTGATCTTCTTACTAGGTTTCATGCATTGCAGAGACTGGAGCTGCATGTATGGAAATTGAATGAGGCCCGCTTGGATGATAAGAGGAAAATTCAAGAGTTAGAAAAAGAGCTGAATAACTGCCATCAGGAAATAGGTAATATAATTATATTTTGTATCTTTCATTTAATTTGCATGCTAAAATTCACTGTTTCCGTCTTTGCTTTGGGGGATTGAGGTTTCTTCTTTATATTTTGGCTTGTGTGGTTGGGGTTTTCTTTAGAGTGGAAACTTTAGAGTAGACTTGGCTGGTTTTTAGTCTTTTACCCCCTCCTGCTGCTGTTTATCTTGGCTCAGCTTTAGATTTGATAAATATTATAAGATGCCGCTGAACTTCGAATCCTAATTTTTCAAATCTGTTCTCATTTACTTTACTAGCATATGCTACTAGTGGCTCTATTAAGGACCTCGTTAAATGCACTGGTGAAAAACTGCCCCCAGCAATGCCAAGAACCTGTCTGCCAAAAAAAAAAAAAAAAAAAAAAGAAAAGCAATGCATAAATGCTGTGAGAACGGTGCCTAGTTTTCTTTCTTCAGTTTCATAATTGCTTAGTGGGTGCTTATAAATGGATACTTTGCTATGCTGATTGTTCATAGTATCATTAGTCATTTAGTGCATTATTGTGTCAACTCCAGACTATTTGCAGGATCAATTAAATGCAAAAAATGCTGATGTGAAGTATCTCGAAGAGTGTGTTGGGAGCGTTGAGATGAAAATGGTGGACTTTGAACTTCTGCAGGAGGAAGTTGTCACTCTAAGAGAAGAATTAGAAAAATCGGACTCGGAGTGTAATTTTTATATTCAGGAACTAGGGACTAAAGAGACACAACTACAGCAGTCAAGATTGCATATAGAAAAACTAGAAGAGTCTATTGCCTCTGCTGCATTGGAGTACCAATGTGAAATAGAGAGCTTGAGGCTAGAAATGATGTCCTTGGAGCAGAGCTGCTTTGAGCCTGAGAAATCCGAGGAGTACTGTCAAGAAATTGCTGGATTGACCATGTCACTTCATGAATTTCAGATCCAGTTTGAAGAAGCACAAAAAAATATTAAAAATTTGGAAAATGAAAACAAACGAATGAAGGACGTGCTTAATGCACGCGAAAAGGAAGCAAGATTATTTTGCCAGAGAGTTGAAGAGCACTTCAAAGGATGGATGGATTGTAGTAAAGGTTCAAATTCTTGTGGATTGTCCAATGTTGCTGCAGGAGAAGTTAGCTCATGTGGCACTATCCTAAGACCACTGCTCTCAAAACTCCTCAAGATAGGTACATCAGTTAAAGATCTTAAAGGTAGTGATAGTGGAGAGAAAATGTCCCATGAACTTCATAAGTATAAAGAACAAGTTAAGCAGGTTAAGGAAGAACTGAAGAAAGAGAAATTAAAAGCGAAAGAAGAGGCAGAGGACCTCGCTCAAGAAATGGCGGAATTGAGATACCAAATGACAGAGTTACTGGAAGAAGAGCGCAAACGACGTTCTTGCATTGAACAAGCCTCTTTACAAAGAATATCTGAGTTAGAAGTACAGCTTCAGATGGAGCAAAGAAAATCTGTTGGTTCTGTTCAAAGATTATGTGAGGCATAATAGTTTTAATGAGTTCAGTACTGTTGTGTTTTGTAACATTACCAGTCATTGTGTAAAGACTGAACTAATATATTTGTACAGATATAGAATGTGAAAGTATCATTTGATTGAGATGAAGCATTGTGTTTGGTCCGCACACAAAATGATACTTCACTGAGATAGTTTAAGCTGCTCTCGATTTTTTTTTTTTTTATTTGAACCTTCTCATCTACTGTATTTTGATCTGTTGGAGCTGGGCGAAGCTTTGAAATTTAACAGATGAATATGGGTTTATGTTTGTAGAATAGAGTGGGCAAAATTTGGAACATAAAGTTGTTATGATAAAATATTAGTACAATTTATTGGCAAAATTTCTCTTGCAAATAGTCTCATCTAAACACTCAAAAATTTGCCTTGCACCTTAACTTAATACAAGTATTAAATTATTAATTATTTAATTTTATTGAAATCGTATATACTTCTTTAATCTATTTTAACATATGGTTTGCATCACTTTTCTTTATACTCGATCTCTCCACCTCTCTTCTATCATGACCTTTTTTTTTTTTCTTATCTCTCTCATTTCCAAAAATTGTTTAGGAATTTGTAATTTGCAAATCGATGCAACTAAATCACCAAACGAGAATTTTATATAAAGTACTCTTGTCAAATTCACCCAATTATACTTCCATTGTCACCAACTCACCATACCATACGATTGGTTTTGAGGAGCTCATCGTGTCTTATTTACAACAATTTACTGTTATCACTTGTACCCAGATAACTAACTAATACACTACTAGTCTACTACCAGTAGTATAACTTGATTAACATCACAGATTTTCAAAAAACTCTTTCTAATTGGAGTTGAACACAAATCCCATCAATGGCAACACAATTAGTCTCTCCCTTAAAATCAACCTTATCCCCAATTTTTACAACCCCAGAAAAATTATCAACCCCCTTTTCTTGGAAATTAAACCCAATTTATAATCCACCCCACAAATTTTCTGCACCTAAGTTGGTTTCTGGTGGTGGGTTTTTGAAGAGTGAAAGAAGGAAAATCAGCTTCAGAACATACTCTTACTCTTCTTCTTATTCTTCATCATCATCTTCATCTTCGTCATTTGGTAATTTTGATAAGAAAAATGGGAATATTATGGTTGATACTTGCTTGGTAATTCCTCCCCCAAATTACAAAAAGCCTCGTGCAATTATCAAGTTTCTTGGTGGAGCTTTTATTGGGAAGGTTTCTCATGTCACTTACAGGTTTGATTGTATTGCTGTGTATTTTATTTTTGGAATTTTCATCATCAAATCCTAGTTAATTGGAAACAAACTAGCATTTGGGCATGTGATTTAGGTTGTTTAAGGAGTTTTAGTAGATCAGTAATTTACTACTTAAAAATAAAGTTTTTAGCTTTCAAGTAGGGAGCCCCCTAAGGCAGTGATGTAGATGGGATTTGATTTGAAATTCGTGTTTTGTCCTCGGGACTTTAACGAACTAAACTAGTTGACATTCGCTCCTTAGTGTATAATTGTATATGATTGCTCACCTTGTTGTGTGTGTGTTTTATTTCAGCTGTTTAGTTGCTATATAAGAAGTTATTTGTTTTATACATGTGTGTAACAGGCATTTGGGACTTTGATCTTCGGATTTAATTTGGTGAATTTATTGTTTTTTGTTGCTAAGAGAGAAAGCTTGGATACTGAGTGTTACTGTTCTTTGTGATTTTTGTTTTTGTTTCAGCTATCTAATTGAGTTATTGGCGAAGGAAGGGTATCTTGTTGTGCTTGTTCCTTATAGTGTGACATTCAATCATGAAGTTGCAGCTAAGCAGGTTTATGAAAGGTTTAATGCCTGCTTGGATATCCTTCTCACTTCTGGATTGTCTGAAGCCAGACTCGAAGCTTCCCAGCTTGTTGGCCTTCCTGTTTTCTCTGTCGGCCACAGGTTGGTTTTAGTGTTTACAGTTCTTAAGCCTTATGCTCATGCTTTGCTCATTGATTGTCATTTATAAAGTTACTACTTCTGGAATAGGATGATAGGGACATGCCACTAGTCCTTGGTTAAGTAACAATCCTTTCTTTCTTTTGTGATTTTGGAAGTTGTGATCTCATCAAGATTTTTAGCAACTTAATCTAGTTTCAGCTTGTTACCAAACATGGATATATGGTTTCCCGGACAGCGGTGAATGTGGTGTATTTTTGTATCATTATGTCCACACTCATCCATTGGTTTATTGTTCTGTAACTGTCCGTAGATAAAGGATTATGTCATGTTTCTCTGACTGATCGAGTGTTTTGGCCTTCAATCTGAGGAACATATGACTTTATACCGTTAGAGTTGAATGCTATGCGTTGATATCTTTAATCAGTATACTTGTGTCAACTTATTGGAGACTGACTTTGCCAGTTAACCAAGTGATGCCTGTGCCAGAAAATTAGGTTGAATGAGACACTTGTTGGATACTAATGCTATATCATTCTCACTACATTTCCAGAGATTATTGACCATAGTTAAATTGGTGGCTGCTTGACTTGCTGCGGGTAAAAAAATCATATTCTTCTCCACTGATCACTCATTTTCTTTAAATTCCCTGCAGTAATGGAGCACTTCTCCAAGTTCTGACAGGAAGCTACTTTTTTGACAAACTACCAAAGGTTACTTCCTTTCTTACCTTCTTATTTTCTGCAGTAAATTGGCATATTTAAGCAGGAATTTTGATTTCATGAACTTGTAGCATGTAGGGAAAAGAAAATTGTAAATTATAATCTGTATTAACTTCAGCATTTTGCACAATGTGACGAAGAATGTATCTCTTGTGGAAGGCTAATGCCATTGTTTCGTTCAACAACCGGTCAGCAACAGAGGCAGTGCCATACTTTGAACAGGTAATAGTTTTGCTTATTCGTATTCTGTACTTTGTATCTCATCAGTATCATTTAAAATTTATAATACAGCTGAATATTCTTAGTTTCCATTTGCTTTTGTTTAGCCAGAGTATCAGCTGCTCTTAGGAGCATCATATACTTGCGTAAAGCTCTCTGGTTTCCCCACAATAAAATCTATGCTAATAATAACCAAGTCATAAATTTGCTATGCAAACTCTTGTGCGTGAATGCTTTCAATATGTGTAACTGGACTCTAGGTCTTTAGATTAGGGATTAAGCTTCTTTACACGTGATAAAAGTTGCTGCCAGGGTCATTTGGTTGATGCTCAGTGAGCTGATGCTACTGGTCACATCACTAAATTGCAGATCTAAAAGCCAAATGGGATTCTGTGATAGTGCAAAACCATGGATGTTAAGCCTTTTGGACACTCAATTACTATTGTTTAATGTGTTGAAGGCCTACAAGCATTTCCCCTTTCATTTTGTTTTTCTTGTCATTATCATATTATTCCAATGATGGTTATTATGACTTGGAATCTTTGTGAGTTATTGTTTGTGACTTCTGAAAATGCAGTAGCATTTGAAATGATGAATTAGCTTTTGGCCTTCCATGTCAAGGAAATATTACAAATGTTTTGGAATTTAGTGATTGTTGATGACCAATATCAAGCTCATGTCTAAAAGTTCGCTCAATTTGATCTCAGATGTTATATTTTGTGGACATGCAGATTTCTGCATTATTTGTAGACTTTCATGGAACTGTACCTGATTGTCCTTGTATGTATGACTCACAATCTGGTGTAGTGTTGCATGCATGGCATAGTGGGTAATAACATGAGCTTTCCACCTCGGTAATTAATATGCTCTCTTGATGGTAATTGTGGTAATTATTTCGCAGTTGGGCCCTTTGATGAGTCAGGTCATGCCAATGGTGGAAACAAGTCCAATGTATTCAATGGCTACTAGTGTATCAGGTAGTATTAATAATTGCATCTGAACTTCATTTGCAATATTTTTGTAGATTTGGAAACATGCTAGTTCAACTTTTGTATTCTGTAAGTGTTAGCTATCCTCCTACTCTCTAGGCTTTGAATTTGTGATAATCTATGACACAAACTAGGATTTGATCTTGCATTTGCACCTTATGAACTGTACTTCTTAATAAATTAACAATATTTAAATATCACGGTATATAGGGATTCCCACTTAGCTAAATAATCTGTAAATTTTGTTTACTACTACTGTCTGTATGTTACTGGTGTCCTGTATCCACATTTAGACTGCATATGTTGCTTATAGACCCAATGAAGATGAAGATTAGCTAATTCTATTTATAGTATTTGATGTATAGACTATTTGAGTGAAGGAACCTTTTTCAAGGCATGGTGGGTTTCCATATCTGAATCCGTTTAAATTATGAGACAGGACTGGAACTAGGTCAATATATCAGCTGTAATGTAATAGCTTACATGAACACCATTATGATTTAGCGTGTTATAAAGTTTGCCTGCTTTTGGCAAAACAAAAGAGTATTTATATCTTTGTCCAATTTGTCTTGGAATCTCATGCCTAATCAATTCTGAACAGAACATTTCAGATTACTAACCCTCAATTTGACTAGTTGGATACTAACTATAGGCATAAACACAATACGATTTGGCCTGTATAAAGAATTGTAGAAATCCTTTAAAGCTATGATAAACATCTGAAAAACTTATTGCACGGGTTGCTTCTGTAGCACTTTCTAAGAAATGTTTGTCAGAGAAGTTTCTTTTTTATATGATTGTTCTCGGACCTATTAAACTTCATGTGTTTTGCTGCCACCTAACGCCATGAAATTTTCATGGTATTTATGGTCTATGGATCAGAGCCTTAATGATTAAGATAACCACTCGGACAGTAATAATCACCATGTCTATGACTTGAAGGACTATACCGGTCATGGCATCAGCCTTTACATGAAACTTTTGAGCTATCTATCGGTCTTTTAAATCAGCCTCGTTGAGTACGAGTACATTGAGCACCACTTGAAAAAAATTATCAGTATGTTCATGACTGCAAGGATTATCTTTGTCTCGAGGCTGATTTTGTCCACCTAATTAAGGTGCTTACTGCTTAGTTGTGTTTTAGATATTTGATGCCCCATCCTCATAACATTTCTCACAAGTATTTCAGGCCATAACGGCTATCTTCTCTTGATACAGTAATCCTTATTGTTCTTTGCTGTAATTCTGTCTCTTTGTAGTAGTTAGCACTAGTCAATCAAGATTCTGAGGTTTCTTATTAAGGATTGTAATTTAAGTTCCCTTTATATTGATATAGGAGATGCATGGAAGGCGTTACTAGATGGAGCTGGAGCAGTAGTAGCTCAAACTGATGCCGAGTTATTTTCTTCAGTTACTCAATTTGTTGATCAATTGCCCTCGGTGCTAAATGAGGTATACATCATGATTGAAGTATGCATTTTGTTTAAATCATTAATCATTAGCAGGTTCCATTCCGTATCACACGTATATAAATTGGTTTCAGAAAATCAGAATACTACTTCGTATTTCATTACAAATTTTGGTATTCCAGATCTAAGATTTTGCTTCGTAATTTTGCATGATCTGATCAGGTTAGACAGGGAGTGTCAGAGTTCAAGCCAACACCTGCAGAAAATCGTGAACGTTGCAAAAGTTCATACAACGTCCCACACACATTATTGGTAGGTTAAGGTTCCCTTGTCATCTGTATAATACATAAATTTGTCATTTACAATTTTACATTCCAGAAGATTTTCAATCTCAGGTGAAGTTTAGTTTTGATACTATTGACGAGACTGATCTCCTCGAAGAGACACTGAAGCCCCGTGTCAACTCCATTGGTGGGACACTTCAGAAGCTCCAACTAAGTGGTAACCACCTTACACCATGCATACAGGTAATATTCTATATTCATTTTGAAAAATGACCAATGCCCTGTAGTGTTACCATGGATAATACCCTTTTAAAAATATATTTTTTGAAATTTTTATGTCAAGAAGGGCAAAGATTGATGAAGCTAAACTTGAAATGAAATCAAGGCTAAACATGCTGAAGTTACTGACTACTGAGTGATACTGACAATAAGCTCCTCGAGTCTTTAAATGTCATCACTTTTGTGCTGGCATAGACTCTAAAAACTTGTTATCTGGATATTGACATTCTCAGGATCCAAAATGGCAAGTGGGTGACCTCTACACACCTGTAGATGCTATCGCTCAAGGCCTGAAAACTGCTTCATTGAATGATACCAAAGTTCTCGCTCAAACCATAACCAATTGGTTTAAGCGTTTTGAAGAATAATATGATCAAGGCTTGCAGTGAATTATGTCCTGCATATTACAACAAGATCTCATTGCAGAGAAGGAAAGTGTGATGAGTGCAGTTTTATTCGTTAGATGCAGGATGATTCGAGCCTTCGACCTCAACAACTAATGGATTACTGTCAGAAGAATATTAATATGGCTTGCTCTATTCACTGAAAAGGAACGAGATTGATAATCTGGAAGGATAAATAAGATGCCTAAGAAGTTTGTGACTTGTAACTTGTAAGCATATATGATATTTGTTAATACAAAATATCATTGTATTCTAGTAGATGGAAGCTTAGCCATCGTTGACCTTTATCAGGTCAATATAACTCTGCTTGACTAGGTAATGATCAAAATCAAAGGGGAAAAAAAAGCAAAAAAAAAAGCATGCAACTTGGGTTTGGAAGTATTCATTCATTCATACCTAAGGATGTTAGGTATTTATTTATTATTTTTTTTAAAAAAAAATTACTTAGTATATACAAGTATATGTTAATAGTTGGGAGATAATTGAGGTCACTTTATAATTAATTTTTCTTGTTAATGATGTTATTAAATAGTAAGTCAAAACTCATAACATCATATTACATGCACATCCAAACCTTGACGAGGATGTTCACATTATACAATTCGCACTCATTGTCAATAACATCTTGACATAAGATGATTGGGAGAGAATCGAGCGAGAAATATATACACTAGATAGAATATAGGAGAGAAAATTTTTCACTAACTTTTCACCTTTGAGTTTTTCCTAAAATAGTATTAAATTCATTTTTTTTTTCAATTTGATGTTCACACCACAAATGTGTTTCACAATGAAGTACAATTGAGCTTGGAAAATTGGATTAATGCATTGATATTAACTATTAAGGCCACTTATTAAACTATCAACTATTTTTTGTCTTAAGTAATCTTTTACTAATTTCAATTTCAATTCGAGTGACTGGGTTGAGTTTAATTTCAATTTGAGTCATACTAATCTATTATGTCTATGAAAGTCAAAATTTGGATCAGATCACTTTTGAATAAGGTTGAATTAGTTTTTGACACTTCTATTGTATATATTACTAGTAAAAAAAAATTCGAAAACATAACAATTTTTTTTTTAATTTTTTATAGCGCACACACCATCCATTTTTCATTTCTTTTAGCTTATTTTCCAAATTATTAAATCCAACATGTAACAAAAGAAAAAAAATAAATAAATAAAATTGACACCTTCAATTTGACAATGTCCAACAAAAATAAATGGATTAAGTTTAGTCTGCCCAAAAAAGAAAGCCCCCAATCTTCAAATATTTGATTTGTTCAACCAAACTATTTAATCAAAAAATCAAACTACCCCAAATTTCCACAGTAAGTTTGGAAGAAAGAAGCCGTGTTCTTAAAATAACGGGCAATTTCTTCCTTACTTCCTGCATTTTTCACACACTAAATTTCTCTTTCCTCCCAATTTTTCTTCATTATTAAGCTTTCCCTTAATCCCTTCTTTCTATTTTCATAATCCCCAATCAATTTTCCTCCAATTTTCCACTTACCCATTTTATTTCTTGCAAGTTTTCAGGTACTTTTATACTTTATTTTTTTGATCGAGTTCATATTTTCTTGATTATGTTGGTTGAATGAGTAATTAAAGTGATGTAATTTACTTTTTATGTCTTAATTTTTTCTGGGTATTTGCAATTTTTCATTTTTATTTCTGGGTTTTTTCTGCTGTTGTTGATCTCTTAACTTGTAAATAAGCACCATGATGTTATGCTGGAAGTAATTGAAGTTTGCTGCTTTGGTTTTCTACTATTGATTGAATATTTTGGATTCAAATTCAAAGTTTTAATTGAAAGTTTGATCGTATTGTTAGTGAGTGCTGGTGATTGGATTGATGTGTTTTTTAAAATTCAAATTTGAACTGAACTCATCTCAATTTTGTGGGTAATTTACTTTTCTTGGATTTATGTTAATTATGTTTTGAAAGTATATGACATGTTATGCAATAATCCTTTTTCTATACGGCGTTATATGTATAGTACACCCGGGTATATAATGAAAATTGTCGAAATTGTTGATGTTATGAATTGATTTTTGCCCTTAATTGAATTGTAAGTTTCATTTTTTTTTGTGTTTTTTCTTGAGTTTTAAGTTGTTAGCTTGGGTCTATATTAGTCAATGGAATCTAGAGAATTTTCAAATTAAAGTTAAAAGGGATCACTTTTATGTCTACCTTTCTTGGATGTTTTTATATTCTGTCCCAATTAAGATCTTGCCTTGACCATGTTGAAGGGGTTTACTGATTCTTCTTTTCGAAGTTGCAATACAGAATATTAATATACTAGATTCCGTTATAAGATGTTTGTGTTTTGTATTTCGGGTTGAGGATTGATTTGCCATGTTTATTTTATGGTTATTCCATCATATGAAGTTTTCTGGTGCTGATTCATTGTGGTATTGGGATGATTTGCAGAAATTTTGTACAGGCGTTGTGTTACCAGATTTGTGCCATTTAGCAGTTTTTCGAGGCATTATTCATTTTTGACAATGAATGGTATTAAGAACTCGCCATTACATAGGTTTGCTAAGCCTAGCTCTGCTGGCAGGAAAGTTCCCAGTGATGCAAGCTATAACCCTTTTGATTCTGATGATGAGTCTGATAAGAAGCCACCTACTCAAGTATCCTCTACAAAACAAAATTCTGGAGCATCGAAGAATTTACCAAATTCTTCAATGACCAACCCTTTTGATGACGACATTGATGATCGAGAGAAAGAAGTGAGTTCGTCCACCTCTAAATTCTCCTTCACCTATGCACAAAGGAACAAATACAAGAATGATTTCTATGACTCAGGAGGTGTGGACAATCAAAATGTAGAAGAACTAGAAAATTATTCCGTGTACAAATCTGAGGAGACAACCAAGACTGTTGACAATTGTTTGAAGATTGCTGAGGGTATAAGAGATGATGCTACTAAGACACTAGTAACTCTCCATCAGCAAGGTGAACAAATTAGAAGAACTCATGACGAGGCTGTACATATTGACTATGATTTAAGTCGGGTATGATGTTCTTACTTTTGTTCATTATCAATGATATTGTGTGTGTTGTGTGTGTGTGTGTGTGTGTGTGTGTGGAAGACACCCTCAATCTAAAGTAGCATGACCACCGAAAATTGTATCTCTTGGGATCTCATTACCGTGCTTCACACGTCATAATATCTTTGTTACCTTTTCATCAGGCCATTGAACATATAATGTATATATGTTCTTAATTAGAAGTTGAACGAATTGTCATGGATGAATCAGAAAAATATGCCTTTTGATCTGTGTCGTTTTCCTTTTATTTTTTGATTTTTCCTATCTGAATATTAACCTTTTTATAAAAGATATGTGATAGCCTTTTTATCACCCTCTACAGTCTACACACACTGACACACACACACACACAATGCACAAACACTTGCTCACAACCGCCTTCCCTCCACATACTGAAGCACACACATAGAAAACATGTGCAAAAACACTTAATCACAACTGCCTTCCCTCCACAGCTGAAGCACAC
The DNA here is from genome assembly GCF_001683475.1 of Chenopodium quinoa. Classification (NCBI taxonomy): domain Eukaryota; kingdom Viridiplantae; phylum Streptophyta; class Magnoliopsida; order Caryophyllales; family Amaranthaceae; genus Chenopodium; species Chenopodium quinoa. The sequence goes on along the minus strand of NW_018744626.1, from coordinate 5,533,308 downwards.
ACATAGAAAACATGTGCAAAAACACTTGATCACAACTGCCTTCCCAAGCACACACATAGAAAACATGTGTGCAAGAGTTGTGTGACATGAACTGCTCTGTTTATTGGAGATACTGGACTAAAGTTCACCATCCGTCAAATGGATTTGAGTTTTGTGTAATAGTTAATGGATGAGTGAGAGTGACACAGGACTAGCTCAATTCATGCCACTTTTTGTGCTTGGGTTGTTATAAAGAATTGAAATATGAATACAATTCTTCTTTTTCTATGGCCTATGAACTTAACACTTCACATGCTAGTGACTATTAGTCATTATGTTAGACCACTTCCCTTCTCTTTGAAAGATATATCATATAACAATGTACGGGTAAAATTAATGTGTTGTCTTTCTCCCAAGGTATATCTTTCACTATGGATTGGTGGTTATCTTTTATAATCCTACATAATTTCTTCTGTTATTATATTCATGTATTAGGATTCTAGTTATTTCTTCTTTTTGAAATCTTGGATTATATCATTTCCTTTAGTTTAAGGACCCGTGATTAAATATTTGTTCAATGATTGCAGGGGGAAAAGCTTTTAGGAAGTCTTGGGGGGCTATTTTCTAGGACTTGGAAGCCAAAAAAGACTGCTCCTGTTAAAGGCCCTGTTGTTTTGAGAGGTTTGTGTCCCACTTCTCTTGCTCTATATTTGATGTTGCAGACATAGCTTTGCCTCTTATATCTCTTTCTCAACAGATGATCCTGTTTGGAGCAAGGGTAGCCACTTGGAACAGAGGGAAAGACTGGGATTGACATCTGCGTCTAATGGGCGTTCAAAGTCACGGACTCCACCTCCTGAGCCCACAAATGCATTACAAAAAGTTGAGGTATGTAAGAATATGTTACTCTTTGAATTTGGTGGGAGCTTTATCAACTGCTTTTTAGTGTCACCAAGGCACTTTGTTGTAATATTATAGTAACATGTATCTGTTTCTATTGTGTATATGCTCTATTCAACCAGATTCAATATTCACATCTCATACAAGTCGTCGCCCCTGTCACTTAATTAAGTGATGGAGAGATGATAAAATTGGTCTTACTATTATCTTTCATTTCCTAAAAAACTTGTTGTATTCTTAATTATAGGTATTGGCCAATTGGGATAACGTAATAACTAGAAAAAAATGTATGCCTGTCATTACTTATTGTGCTAATCCTTTTCTGCTATCTTTGCTATAACAGGTGGAAAAGATGAAACAAGATGACGGTCTGTCAGACTTAAGCGATCTTCTAGGGGAGCTGAAGGTTATGGCACAGGACATGGGGTCTGAGATTGAGCGGTTAGTGTTATTTTTATTAACCCTTGCCTGTTTCCGAACTTGAGACACTTGCTAATGCTACCTTCACCAAATACATAGGTTTAGCACCATTTGTTGCTTTTGCTGCCTATTGTTTTGTCAATACCTTTCTAACTCAGATTTGTTGTAACCCTTTCAGGCACAACTCCTCATTGAATGGCCTTGATTATGATGTGGAAATCTTGAACGATAGAGTTAGAGGTGCGACCCAACGTGGCCGCCGATTACTAGGAAAATGATGATCTGGAGCATGGTAATCCCATCCCAAGAATGGCACTGTTACTTAAACTTCATTGTTAGAAACATGTTACAACTACTATAATTGTTGGTTGGGACTTAAGGGTACTCGGGCAAGTGATAGTCAAGAGTTTGGGAAACTAGGGAAGATAAACAGGAGATTTTAACTACCTTGATATATGTTTATATTCACTGTATCAGTATTTGATGTTGCATCAGCTTGCGAATTATGTAAACAATAAATTTTCAATTTTTCGGTCACATAATGCATTTTTAATACTTTTTTCGGATATTCATGTTAAGAGTATTTTGTCAAATTTAGCTCTTCATCAAGAATTCACCTGGGATCGTAACTTGTTTACAGTAACTACAAGTAGCATTTGGTTAGCTTGATGCTCATTTTGGGATGAATGAAAATTTTGGTTAACTTTGGATTGATACTAGTAAATAGAAATTACTAGTTGATTCTCTATAACATTTCATATTATCATAGATCAAATGATCTTTTACAATGACATTTATTCCGAAAGTACAATCTGAATATAGTTTTTACATACTAATCTGACAAAGCTGATAAACTTGGACAGTTAGACTGTATATTCATATCTAAACATTAGGAAGTTGTGATAAACCTGGAAAGCAAGACTATACTGAATATTCTAAGCATAATTATTCATCTTAGCTTGAAGATAATCTGTTTTCAGCTGTTGCTTCATTTCAAGGATAGACTTAACTTTGGGGTGGAAAAAGGAGTAGATAACGGATTGGCGTTGAGCAATCTCCAGCTGAGAGACACCATCTGCATAAGCGTTGGTGATATGAGCCGGGTCAGAAAGAGAGCTGTTCTGTCGAAAACCATCTAGGGTGCGACGCTTAGTGTATTCTCTAATGTTGTAGTCAGGGAATTTCCGGGCTGTGCGTAGGAGTGCGCGAAGGAGAGAAGCTACCTCTGCCCTTGTTGGGGTTGTGATATGGGTTGCCATGAGATGAACTTGAGAGGGAGAGAATTAGAGAAGAGAAATGAAATAAGGTTTGCGTTTGTGTTTGGAAATGAGAATAAAAGTGTTAGTTGGAGATGCTTGTTTGTTTGATGATGCTTAGTGCCAAGTGAACAATTCAATGCCGCAAATATCAAGTATAAGAACTTTTTAGGAAGAATTGACGTGTTGAAAGCGAAAAAAGGGCAACAAATGGAGTTCTTAGAAATTTTGATTTTTGAGGTTAAAATGTAATACAACGTATAAAGTTTTAGGCATAAAAAAATCCTTGACATTTCTAAAAAAATAAGATAAAAATCCTTGACATTTCTAAAAAAATAAGATTTTTTTTTTTTATTTATATTATTTTTTAAAGTCAAGTGGTAAATTATTGACAAATTTTGTTATTTAGCTAATGATATTTTCTCTCCTTTTTTTTTTTTTTTTTTGAACGGCAATATTTTCTCTCCTTAATCCTTATCCATCAATTAAGTAAATTTTTTACTGTAATAAAAAAGTCTGTGCCATGGCAATGGGAAATGCCTTTTAAGTGGTAAAAGTAAAAAAATCTTTTTATATTTTTTTAATTTTAAAAGTGTTAAAAATAAATATTTAAAATAATTAAAATCAAAATCATGCTTTTTAAAGAGGTAAAAGTAAAATATAAAGAAAAATCCCTTAATTTTTTTCACAAAATACTTTTAGTAACTCTATGGGAATGAACATGGCTTTGTTTTCCATACAATTAATTAAGATATCATAATTTTGAGTCAATAGTTTATTGAACATTTTAAAAACATATGTACTCGTATATAGGAGTGTACAAAAATTGGCCCGGACCTGAACCGACCTGAACCGGACCGGACCTGACCCGGACCTGTTGATTCAAGTACGGTCCCGGTTCTTAAAAATCCAGGTTCCCGGTCCCGGTCCGGACCCGATCCAAACCCGGGGTTTTCAGGTCCGGACCTGAAACCCGGGAAAATCGTAATTAAAAAAAAAAAAAAAAAAAAAAAAGAAAACCAAACTCTGAAAAATTGAAACTGAGTTTTCGTGGACTTATTTGTATTTTCGGTGGACTCATTTGTATTTTTGGTGTTTGAGAATCGGGACTTTATAGACTTTATGTAGTTTTGTAATTGATAATTTTGGTTTGTATGTAATTATTAAATTATGCAACGGGTCTAAAAATCACAAAACAGGTCCATATGCAGGTCCAACAGGTTTTGTATTAAAAAAAAAAAACGAAAAAGACACAAAACAGGTTCATTCAGGTCCAAACCCGGACCGGACCTGATTTTTCAGGTCTGGCCCGGAACCGGACCTGTTAATTCAGGTCCGGTCCCCGGTCCTCATAATTACCCAATTCAGGTCCCCGGTCCAAACAGGTCCGGTCCAAGTCCGGTCCGGTTTTGGACCGGTGTACACCCCTACTCGTATATATTATGGAGTAAATGTTTATGCTCGTATAGTCGTATGCAAATCTAAGGGTTCGTATGTATCATTATTGTGAATAAATTAGTACAATTAGGACCTTTGCATTTGTTATTCTTTGTGTTTAAGGAAATAGCAACAAGTGCTGAGACTGCTGACCATTTGATCATGCACATCCTTGGAAATAAAACCTTGATAAGTTGATATTCCCTTTTTTCATAACTTCAGTCAAAATTTAGTCCGTATTATTAAACACTAATTCTCGTACGAGATGGTGATTTCAATAAATTATCTAACTTGACTTTGCATGAAATTAAATCTTTATGGACTGGATTCATGCATTTTAATCAGAGTTAATCTTTCACTAATTAATCTTCATGAACAACAAAGTATGACCAATTGACCACTCCCATCTATAAATACCCCAACTTGTCTCACAAAAAAAAAACAATATTACTTTAATTTCAACTTACTACATAATTTTGCACTACTTAAAAAAAAATCTAAGTGCTTTATAATATGGGTGGCAAAGGCGGTGGTGGCGGAGGAAAAGGTGGAGGTGGTGGTGGAGGAAAAGGTGGAGGCGGTGGTGGTGGCGGCGGAGGAAAAGGTGGTGGTGGTGGCGGGGGTGGGAGAAGTGGTGGGGGAGGAGGAAAAGGTGGCAGCGGTGGTGGCTCGAAAGGAGGAGGTGGTTCAGGAGGTGGCTATATGGTTGCACCCGGGAGTGGTGGATCGTCTTACATATCTAGGGGTGCATTTGAGAGTAACCCAGGAGGTTACTTTTCTGGATTTCAGGCTGGTGAGAAAGGGAGCAAGTAACTAGCAAGAAGCTTGTTAAATCTGGCAGTTATATATATCTATGTATTGTATATATTTTTAGTACTTCTGCATGGAATAGCTCCATGTGTTTATGATGATGCTCTTGTTATCTTATATTAGTACTAAATAAAAAGCATCTCGAATTTATGGTGATCTTATTAGAACTTATTGTAGCGGTAAATTATATAAAAAAAATAAACCATACCCTTACTAATAATGATTTTCAAAGCTTTTCTAGTTTTCTGAATCAAATGAAAAGAAGGTGGACAAATGTGATTATAAAACTCGGATAGTTGCTAATTAACTAGCTGTCAAATCATCACACCATTGTTCAAAACTTAGCATTTCCTTTATCATAGAATCTAATACAATTATTCTCTTATATAGTTACTTTGAACACATGTTACATTTAATTAACTACTCCGTGTATCCATATTATATTATTCCCTCCATCTCATAATATAATGACCGTTCATAGCTATCCATCCATGAAATGAAAAGATAGGTCCACACTATCAGAAATTAAAATGTAATTGCAATTTGTTCAGCAATTGTGTGTGAAACAGGCCATTATATTCAGTTTTGATAAATTTATATCCATGATTTAAGGATCATACATATATAAAGTCAAAATCAATCTTCTTCAATAATTCTTCCTGTATTATAAGCATGAAGTTCGTAGGGTGCAATTGCTACCATTACAGTAACTAATGGGAATTCTAGTAACGTATTATTCGAATTTTGCATTCTTTACAATGTTAGCATCATTCATTGACTCCAGAGTAAGATCATGATACCTTCGATTCGAACACTTGGTGATGAGGACTGTTAAAGATTAGATTTCAGCTAGAACTCTACAGAGTTAATATATACTGGAAGGTTGGGTGATTATTTCATTATTATTGGATTAATAACATACACAAAAACTATGGACTAATATCCAGCTATTAGCTCACTGCGCCATACAGGCTAATAGCTTTTCGTCTCATCTGAATCCCTGAAATGAAAATAAACACAGCATAAGAAGATAAGACATAAAGTCTGCCAAGCGGAAAAAAAAAAAAAATGTTACTCGTATAGGTAATGTAACTGCAATTTTGTTTAGCTATTGGAAGCAAATCAAGCCACTCAAATTTGATAAATCTATCCTTGATTTCGATATCTTACATTTATCAATCAAAATTACAATTAGAATTCTTGCCTTCCCTCAATCTTCATTTCCTGCCTTTAAATTCTACCTAGTCAAACCATTTCATCACAAAGAGCAAAAGGGACACTAAATTGTCAGCAGAAAATTTGTAGGGTGCATTGCAATTATGACAAAAGTCACTGTTGGTTTCAAGCATTACTTTGATGAGCAACAGAACAGGAATAACAGAGTTGATACAGGGAGCATTAGTTTAAAAGTAATAAAACATCAGGTTAGGCTAATTTTGGATCATTGATGGGCAAGCGAACTAATTTTGGATTATCCTGGCTATTGTCCAAAAAATAAATTGCAGGAATATTTGCACTACAAGATGAGCTCATTTTACCAATTAAAAAGTAACTTTGTAAATAATGGTGTTCATTGAGCCAAACAAAATCAACAACAGCCAGTATAGATCTACCCGACCAGCCAATGAATTCTCCAGAGAAAGATTATGATATCATCAATCCGAACACTAAGGAACAGATCAGTCTTTATGCCCTTTTAGACTTCTAGTTAGAACTCTACAGAGTAATTACTCCATATGAGACTCCACCTCAAAAAAACAAGAAAAATATGAGCGGAAGAAAGAAAAGGAGAGAAATTACAGACCCCAATTTCATCGTGCGTTGGTGTCACTAAAAAAAGGGATGGAGAAGCCAAGATGTTAGCAAAAGAGGGCATCAAACACCAACCCATACAAACACTTCCTGGAAATCCTAACTTCTCCCAAACGAACAACTAGATCCAGGTAAATTTTTTCATAAATTCAGGCAAGTTCAATGAGATTTAAAAACCAAAGACCAAATCTCTTTATATAATTACCATGAGTTTCAAACATTGTTGATTATATGCTACAATTTTTATTTTATTCAATCGTGCTATTCAAATAAAGTCGCAATTCCCTTGAATGGGTTTTTTAGTTGAATTGGTCTGGGTATTGTTGGAGAACTAAGCTACAATTGCTATCTCTATGTATATAGAGAGAGACAGAGAGAGAACAAAGCCACAATTGCTATCATTTCTTGATACTAAAAGTTTAGGGTATTTCATGTAAACTATCAGTAAAGAGTAGAGACCAGAAACTAGTAATATCCTGCCTAACATGTTCTACCTGCTATAGATTCCATTACTTCCTCCTCTAATGTGTTGTTTATCATTAAAAAAAATACACAAAATAAAGGCACATTGCATTATCTTAATTCAGTCATCATTTCAATTTGAGGTAAACAAAATATAGGACACAACAAAGAATGAAGTAATTAAAGGTGAGAGGTGCCGCACATCAATATATCATAATCATTTGTGAACTTTTCATACACATATCAAAGGAACATTGTAGTGGTAATCTCTTAGAACACAAAATGCAAACACTGAATGCAACCAAGTCTCATCATCATTGCAATCCGAGGTAAACAATATATAGATAAAGTCTTTTTACAAAAAGCAAAAAAAGAAACTCACAATGGGTGTGCATCGAGTATTTGAGCTACATGGTGATAAACCGGAACAGAGAGAAAATCCACCACAGAAGCAGTCATTGTAGTAGTTTTTTCATCGAAATAGTCTTTAAGTTCTTCATCTTCTAAGTAGTATGATGATAACGTGGCAGCATCCAAAGGAGAAAGACGGAAAAAAACCAGGTCCAAGTTAGTATCTGAATGAGTGAATGGAGGGAACCGACTCAGTGAATTGAATTTACACCATAAGATGCCCAGTAAGTCTTCAGAAAAGGGATACAAAACCATGACTCGTTTGTTGAAAAACCGGCCATTGCTATATCCAAACCAGGGATTGCAGATACCAGTCACGTACACTTTCTGATACCTCTGGTGAGACAAATTGTACATTGAGAGTATCCCAAGGGAGTCGACCCAATAGATGGTCTCATTATACACAGCCACAACGCGCGTTTGACCTTCATATGTGAGGGCATTTATTAGGAGCCGAGTGAGATCGGGGCAGGTATCAAAGCGGTGCCAATGCCATGTGAATGGATCAAAAGTGTACTGAAAATCCGAGTAAGTAGCCACCAGTAAAATCCTTTTGACTCTAAAAAGGAGTAATACAACGAGTTCAAAATCGGAAACCCATTCAAATGGTGGATTTGGAAGTGGGTGCCAATATCCCACAGCCGGGTCAAACACCTCAGCAAAAGGAGTATCTGAATCACGACGATTCCCACCAAAAGCAAACAGCTTCCCAAACATCGATACCAGCCTAGGTCGGTATCGAGCACATAAAAGGGGCTGCGAACCCATCTTCCATTGCGGGGCTGGGTCGCTGAAATCACAGAAATCAAAAGAATTCGATAACTCGTTATCACCATTCCTTTTTCTTGAACTTAGATCCGCCCCTAACCCTACGTAAGGTTTGCCACCAGTGATGGTGCTTAAGGGTAGAGGAAGAGTATTGTCGGCTGCAAGCATTCCCTCAGCTTCACTCAAATAATCATGAAAATCTTGAATGTGAGATTGATTACCACCAAATGCAAACATGACAGATCCAATAGGAGCACAACGAGTCGAGGAAGGGTATGCATCATCGGCCGTAACATGACATTTAAAATCAAACGGACCTTCCACTTCATAAGATCTACCATTCACAAACAAATCAGCACGAGTATTAGTAGGAGACATGGAGATGCCATCGTAAACACGGGAAGACGAAGAATTTTGGAATTTATCAAGGAGTAAGCCAGGAATCTTCATCTTCAACCATTTAACAGAATCGGGTCCTGGCTGTCCGAAATCGGCAACGTAAATCAGACGAACGCCGATGCAGACATCTTTATGGACTACACCAACCGGCCTCCAATTTTTTCTTTTTCATTTCTGATAACTTTCAGAGAGAACAGACAAGATTGTATTTTTAGGGTTTCTTTTTACCCCAAATCTAATTCCACCTTAAACCTTACCAAGTATATACTATTATAGAAAACATTTTTACATTGGCCTTTAGGAATCAACTTTGTATCTATTTACTCTTTCTTTTTAATCTGCACCTTTAATATGAATCCGGTGAAACAGAAAATCTTGCGTGGAATACACTCATAATTGGCTTTATATTCAACATAGGATTTATTATATTATGAACTTAAAATACAACATTATGTTCAATAGTGACCTATTTAACATAGTGATCTTTATTATTCATATTGATCATTATATTAAAGATTTCATTAAAAAAATTAGCCCTTATATCTTTTATAATGTCACACTAACTTTTATTTCAACATGATATTTTTATTTTAATATAGTGACTTTTTTTATTAATAAAACAATTATATTGTCTATGTTAGTAGTCCACAATAAATAAGTGTAAACCAGGTTCATTTGAGAATTTGTACCGGTGAAAACGGTTTAGTTATCGTTATCTCTATTCTTTTGAAAGTAATTCCACACTGTAATTTGTGGGTAGTGGGCCTTGTTTGGAACAAATCATATGGTTGTGATTTGTGAAGGATAGCTAAAGTGATTATTTTTTTTTTCCGATTCTAGAGAATTCTAAGATCGCATCATCCGTCTTTGTGAACTTAGGGGTGTTCAAAATCATACCAAAACGAATTAACCGGCCTGGTCTTTGGGTCTAAAAATATATTTTTTTCCGGTCCGGACCAATCTAAAACCCTATAAAAGCTGACCTTGGACCAAACCGATGTTTACGTAAAACTTATGCATAAAATCTTAGATAACGCTTAAGATTATCCTTAGTAACCTTTGAAAACTTTAATTGTATAAGCTTTTTTTCTACTTAACATACAAAAAGGAAGCTATAATAGAGTTTTTCCTCTACTTTTTTCAAGTTTTCCATAATTATTATTATAATTTTTGGCATTTATTTTAAGTAAATACTAATATCAGTCTAGTTTTGGACCGATTTTTCACTACTAAAATTCGGCTAAATTGCGACCGTTTTTTACGACCGTCTGAAAAACGGTCGCAAAATATGAATATTGCGACAAGTTTTTATGCGGTCGCAATATTACGATTGCTTTGACAACGGTCGCAAAACGGTCGCAAATTTGCGACAGTTTTGCGACCGTTTTTAGCCTTTTAGACGGTCGCCAGGACATTTAAAAAATTAAAAATAATTTTAAATTAAAATAAATCGTTTGCGACCGTCAAAAACGGTCGTAAATGTCATAATCTGCGACCGTCAAAGAGACGGTCGTAAATGTCATAATCTGCGACCGTAAAAAATGGTCGTAAAATTCATAATCTGCGACCGTCACAGTGACGGTCGTAAATGTCATAATTTGTGACTGTCAAAGACGACCGTAAAATTCATAATCTGCGACCGTCATAGAGACGGTCGTAAATATCATAATCTGCGACCGTCAAAGACGGTCGCAAAAAGCTTATTTTTTTATTAAAAAAATCGGGTATAAAATGACACCATCTCACCCAACCCTAATTTACTACTCCGTATCCGGCCTCACGCCGTTCCTCTTTCTCTTTCCTTACCTCTCTTCCATTTTCTTTCCTCTCTCCTCTAAGTCTCTGATTTCTTTCCTCTCTTCTTTCTCTTTCCTCTACTTCCTTTCTCTTTCCTCATCCTCCATCTCTTTCCTAAGAATTGAAGAATTAGAAGTTGATAAATTTGCTTGGTGTTGATGCCGACGCTTGCTATCACCGTACCTCCGCGCTGCTCACCACGACTGCACATTCGAGCCACCGTCACGACCTCCACCGTCATAAGAACGAACCTAAAACAAGTCAAGGTTTTCTAGATCTGATATTTAAATTAGTTAGATTGTAGATCTAGTTTTATTGTTTCTAATTATTTCTGATTATGTATAATTGTTATATTGTAGTTTTTGTTTATAAATTTTGAAAAAATTTCATTATTATTTCATTTCGAATTTATGGGTAATCTTTTGTATAATTGTTTAATTTCGAATTTATGGGTAATCTTTTGTATAATTGTTTAATTTCGAATTTATGGGTAATCTTTTGTATAATTGTTTAATTTCGAATTTATGGGTAATTTTTTGTATTTTGATTGTTTTATTTCTGATTTTGTGGTTTTTTTTTTCAATTTTTGATAATTTTGTTGCCGGTGGTGGTGAGTACTGGGTAAGGGTGGTTTTGGGTCAGATCAAGTGTTTGTTGGGTAAAGGTGGTTTCAGGTGAGAGGCAGTTGGTGGTTGTGGGTTGAGGGTATTTCGGGAGAGAGGCAATTGGTTGTGTGTTGAGGGTGTTTCGAGTTGAGGTAAAGTGGCGGTGGTAGCTGTTTGGGTGGGCGGCAATGGTGGGTCTGTGTTTTTTAGGGTGGTGGTGGTGGTTTGGGTGGGAAGTGATGGACTGGTGGTGGTGGGTAGTAGCGTTGTGTACAGTTGGTTTGGGTGGTGGGTTAACTGGTTGCGGGGTACAGGATGTGGGTGGGTTTTTTTTTCTTTTTTTTTTTTTGTTTTTTTAAAACTTTTTAGCGACCGCCTTTAGCTGTCATTAATTCTTAAAATTGTGACTGCTTATAAAAACGGTCGTAAATTTTAATTTTTGCGACCGTTTTCCTTGCGGTCGTTGAAAATATTAAAAACGGTCGCAATAAATCTACGACCGTCAAACGGTCGTAATAATTTTTTTTTGCGACCAAGGAAATAACGACCATCCCTTTACGACTGTTGACGGTCGCAAAAATGAATTGCGACCGTTTTTGCTATTTTTTGCGACCGTTAGAGGCGATCGCAAAAACCTTAATTTTTAGTAGTGTTTTCTGTCCAATCCGAGTTCAGTCCTAGCTTAATTGGTCCGATCTTTGTTTTAAAATTTCGCTGCATAATATAATCACGAAATCAATCTAGCGGTTATTAATCGCATCTCTCGAATCTTGACTTAACCATTTAAAATTAATCTGCCTATTGAAACTAAGCCTTAATACCAATTTTCATCAATTGAATCTCGAATCAATATTGCATAATTGATGAGTCTATTATATATATATATATATATATATATATATATATATATATATATATATATATATATATATATATATATATATATTTTTATTCCCCGTCCTACGATCATATTTGTGCTTATTCGAGCTATGCGGAGCTATTATTATTACTAATATACGTGTAAATCAGTGTTATTAGTGTTTATATTTTGATGATTTCTTAACTTTTTACGATTTTCAAGTGTAAATTTAATGTTTATATGTAGCCCTTGTAGCCCTAAGGGCTATGTATAACATTAGCCTATTATTAAACACTAATTCTCGTAGGAGATGGTGATTCCAATAAATTATCTAACTTGACTTTGCATGAAATTAAATCAAGTTTATGGACTGGATTCATGCATTTTAATCAGAGTTAATCTTTCACTAATTAATCTTCATGAACAACAAAGTATGACCAATTGACCATTCCCATCTATAAATACCCCAACTCTAATTATCGTCTTTGTCTCACAAAAAAAAAAAAAAAAAAAAAACAATAATACTTTAATTTCAACTTACTACATAATTTTGCACTACTTAAAAAAAATTCTACTAGCTTTATAATACGGGTGGCAAAGGTGGTGGCTGCGGAGGAAAAGGTGGAGGCAGTGGTGGTGGTGGCGGAGGTGGGAGAAGTGGTGGGGGAGGAGGAAAAGGTGGCGGCGATGGTGGCTCGAAAGGAGGAGGTGGTTATATGGTTGCACCCGGAAGTGGTGGATTGTCTTACATATTTAGGGGTGCATTTGAGAGTAACCCAGGGGGTTACTTTTCTGGATTTCATGCTAGTGGAAAGGGAGCAAGTAACTAGCAAGAAGCTTGTTAAATCTGGTAGTTATATATATCTAAGTATGTATTGTAATATATTTTTAGTACTTTTGCATGGAATAGTTTATAGTTCCATGTGTTTATGATGATGCTCTTGTTATCTTATCAATCATCACTAACTATATACTAAAGGCGAAACCAAAGATGACATGTGTCATCTTTTGGTTAAAATTTTTTCCACAAAAAGCCTTTTTTTTTCATTTTTTTTTTTGCTTTTTTGTCAAAAAATCTTATTAGAGAATATTTACTATATACGTAATACAAAGTATAATATTTTCATTCCTTTCTTACAAAAATAAAATATTTTTTCCTTCCAAAATAATCATTATGTTTCTTCCTTATATATAATACTCAAATATCAATTATTTCATTATTTGATATGTTAAGTATCTTTAATTATTTTATGTATGTATAATTTTGGTTTCCTATCTTTATTATCTAATAATTACGTAGTACATAGATTAAGGGTCTATTCACATTTACTGAAATGAGCTGAACTAATTGGAGTTAAATTGAACTAAACTGATTGGAGCTTAACTGAACTGAATAGAGCTGAAATGAATATTTTATGAGAGAAGGAAATTAGGAGCTGAAATGAACTGAACTGATTGGAGCTGAACTTAACTAAAATTAAACTAAAGTGAACATGCCCAAACTATTATTAATGTAAATCATATTTTAAACATATTATCATAACTTTTTAAGTATTTAAAATAGGAATTATATGGGTTAAAAGTTATATTTTTTTTATATAATATTTGTGTATCAACACACCACGGGTATTATGTTACACCAGATGCCCAAATTATCACTATTGTAAATCCTATTGTGATATTATCTATGCGATAATACGACCTTTTTCAAATTATATTTTCAAATTTTAAAAGTGGTCAATTTTATATGAAAAATATATATATATATAAAGATAATGTGCGTAGATGAAAGGCTAGCTATATACATATTTATAAAATTATTATTATTTGTTTGTCAAAAAGAAAAATAGTACGGAGCATCACTTTATTGTGAATTTTAAAACACTCATAGTCAAAAGGAGTATTTTTACGAAACTCATTTTGTTAATAAGCTCTTGATACTGCGTTTGATATTTTATGTTTTATTTTAGTAAATATTAGAAATAATAAGAAGATAAATATATCGTAGTTAAATTTTTCATGTGATTATATTACCTTTTGACAATTTTATTTTTGATATTAAAGATGAATTATTATGTAACAAGCACTAACGATAAATATAATTATAGTGTTACACCAACAAGAATTTGAAAATTACCGTGCATGGCACGGGAACTAACCTAGTATTAGTACTAAATAAAAAGCATCTCGAATTTATGGTGAACTTATTAAAACTTATCTAGCTGTAAATCTATACTTTTTTGTTTGAAAACTCTAACCGAAAAATACACAATGTCTTCATTCTATTACACTTTTCTTGCTTCTTTTACACCAGATGTGCCACATGTCTTCTTATATATATATTTTTTAATTTTTTATTACACTATCTTAATTATTTCATTAAACTTATATTTTCATCTCTCTCATACACACTTCATATTCAATTCCCCTATTCATTTCAACCTTTTCCTTTTCTCTCTTTAATTTTAGTCCCTTCACCTTCTTATTTTCTAGCCTCATTTTGAATTAGAGCCCTAAAAATCAATTTCTTTAATTATATTTTAAATTACGCATTACACCCCATAATGATTTATTGGTATTTCCTCGATCACGACCTTTCAATACAACTTTATATAAACAACCCGTGCATTGCACGGGCTAGAAGGCTAGTTATATTAAAAAAAAAAAAAAAAAAAGTAATCCATACCCTTACTAATAATGATTCTCAAAGATTTTCTAGTTTTCTGAATCAAATGAAAAGAAGGTGGACAAATGTGATTATAAAACTCGAATAGTAGCTAATTAACTAGCTGTCAAATCATCACACCATTGTTCAAAACTTAGCATTTCTTTTAGGAAAAATTGAAAAGAATAATCCCACCTTTGCCCAATCTGCTCAAAACGAGCCAACCTTTGAGTATTCTGGGAACAAGCCCACCTTTCACCTCTATTTTCTTAAAATGGGTCTTTTGACTTGCAACCTCTTAAGCAGGTTATTTTTTTTTTTTTCTTAATATTTTCTCCTTAATCTCTCTCCTCTAACTTTCACCACCATTACCCCTCCAATCTTCCATAACAACCACCTCATCACCACCACTACCCCTCCATAACAGTCACTCCCACCACCTATCACAGCTTACCTCTGCTCGCCACCACCCTAGTTTACATCTGATCACCACCACGGCACCACCCCAGCCCACCACTAACCCCTACCACAAAGCCTCCCTTAATCGAACCACCACTTTTCACCTCACCACCACTCAACTGCGCGAAACACCAGCCAACCCCCAAACACGCTGCATCAGACCAAATCTCCACCGCCCATGGCCCTACTACTGACCCTCACAGACCACGTCCCCTTTAATCGAACCCTATCCCCACCTAACTGAAATCCAACCTTCTCTCACCTAACCACCACCCCATCGAAATTCCATCCCCGAAACCCGCTGTGTCGGACCAAAACCCCACCTATTCTGACCCAATTGGATCGAAAACCACTCCACATTACCCCGCGAAAGTCCCAATTAAACCCACCTTGGAGTACGAGAAGAACTCATGGAAGGGGGTGGTAGCGGCTGATTTTCGACGAGGAAGGGAGTGGTAGCTGCCATTGGGTGGGGAAGAGGGTGATAGGAGAAGGGTGTGGTTACAGTGGTCGGGGAAGAGGGAAGGAGTTCTGATTTTTTTTTTAAATTAAAAAAAAATAGGACCAATTAGAAGGTGACACGTGGCAAGTCACCTTCTAAAATCAGTTACTAAATTATAAAACCGGTCATGGGCTTGTTTTGAGAAAATAGGGTGCAAAGGTTGGATTGTTCCCGGAATACTCAAAGGTTGGCTCGTTTTGAGCAGATCGGGCAAAGGTGGGATTATTCTTTTCAATTTTTCCTTTCCTTTATCATAGAATCTAATACAATTATTCTCTTATATGGTTACTTTGAACACACGTTACATTTAATTAACTACTCCGTGTATCCATATTATATTATTCCCTCCATCTAATAATATAATGACCATTCATAGCTATCCATCCATGAAATGAAAAGATAGGTCCACACAATCAGAAATTAAAATGTAATTGCAATTTGTTTAGCAATTGTGTGAGAAACAGGCCACTATATTGAGTTTTGATAAATTTATATCCATGATTTAAGGATCATACATATATTAAGTCAAAATCAATCTTCTTCCATAATTTTTCCTGTAAATTCTACCAGCTGGCTACATACACCAGTTCATTACAAAGAGCAAAAGGAGCATTGAATTATAAGCATGAAGTTCGTAGGGTGCAATTGCAACTATTACAGTAACTAATGGGAATTCTAGTAACGTATTATTCGAATTTTGCATTCTTTATATTGTTAGCATCATTCATCAATTAGAGCGTAAATCAGTAAGTTATGGTGTCCATGAGTAAGATCATGATACCTTCGATTCGAACACTTGGTGATGAGGACTACTAAAGATTAGAGTGTAAATCACTGGAAGGTTGGGTGATTATTTCATTATTATTTGATTAATAACATACCCAAAAACTATGGACTAAGTACAATTGCTATTAATCACGGCACTAATAAGTTAAGTCCTGTTTTATTACCAAAGTTTATATGTCTAGCTTAAACATATTCATTGTACCCGTCTTCTCGTACACAAAACAAAATGAAAATTGCAGTGCTATTATTCTCTTAAAACACGAAATGCAAAAACAGAATGCCATCAACTCATAATCACTTTATCAGCAAGTCGTAATTAACATCATCATTTGAGGTAAACAAAAGAACATTGTGTCATTATTGTAGTGTTTAATCTCTTAGAACACGAAATGTAAAGACTGAATGCAATCAACTCATCATCATTTCGATTCGAGGTAAACAATACATAGAGATATTTTTAAAACTCACATTATAGGGTGTGCATCGACTATTTGAGCTACATGGTCATAAACCGGAACAGAGAGAAAATCCACCACAGAAGCAGTCATTGTAGTAGTACTTTCGTCGAAACAGAATCTACTTCCAATGCCTTCGTGTGATGATAAAGGAGAGGGATCTGCATCGGTAACAGGAGAAAGACGGAAAATTACTAGGTCCAAGTTAGTACCAAATTTATTGACTGGATTGGGTTTACACCAGAAGATGGCCAATAGGTTCTCAGATAAGGGACGCA
Source organism: Chenopodium quinoa (assembly GCF_001683475.1). NCBI lineage: Eukaryota > Viridiplantae > Streptophyta > Magnoliopsida > Caryophyllales > Amaranthaceae > Chenopodium > Chenopodium quinoa. The sequence goes on along the minus strand of NW_018744626.1, from coordinate 5,516,248 downwards.
GCACCATATTGTTTTTGCGACTAAGGCAGCCATGTCTTCCAAAGTTGGGATTACAAATACCAGTGACATATACTGCCTGAAACCTCTGGTCGGACAAATTGAACATTGAGAGTACCCCAACACTGTTGATCCAATAGATGGTCTCATGATAGATAGACACAAGGGGAGCATCTTCCCCAGGTAAACGAGAGGAATAGAGGAGTTGAGTGAGGTCTGGGAAAGAATCCATGCGGTGCCAAAACCAAGTAGATGGATCAAAGGTGTACACAAAACCCGAATGAGTAGTCACTAGTAAAATCCTGTTGATTTTAACAAGGGGAAATACACAGAGTTCAAAATCGAAAACCCATTCAAATGGTGGGTTTGGAAGTGGGTGCCAGTATCCTACATCCGGGTCAAAAACCTCAGCAAAAGGAGTACCTGAACTACGACTACGACGATTCCCACCAAAAACAAACAACTTCCCATCCATCGAAAGTAGATGAGGGCGGTATCGAGGACATAAAAGGGGTTGTGAACCCAGCTTCCATTGTGGACTGGGATCGCTAAAATCACAAAAATCAAAGGAATTAGACATTTCAACATCAACATTTGTTCTTAGATTCGCACCTGTATAAGTAAAGGTAGGTTTGCCACCAGTAATTGGCCGTAAATCAGTGATTTTGCTTATGGGCGCGCGACAATTTTATCTTTTGAACTCAAACGGACCTTCGATTACATAAGATTTATCTTTTACAAACAAACTACCAACGGGAGTATCAGCGGTGCCATCATATTCACAAGAAGACGAACAATTTTGGAGTTTATCAAGGAGTATGCCCGGAATCTTGATCTTCAACCACCGAGCGAAACCAGGATTTTCATCGTCAACTTCAATGTAAACCAAACGAGCACAGATGCAGACATCTTTCTGCACTTTACCACCGCTATCCTCTGCTACCGGAGGTGATTCCGATCTTTCTGCACTTTACCACCGCTATCCTCTGCTACCGGAGGTGATTCCGATCTTTCTGCACTTTACCACCGCTATCCTCTGCTACCGGAGGTGATTCCGATCTTTTCCTCTTCATACCCCTTTCAGCCTCCAATACTTTCATCTTCATTCTTGGATTGATAACTTACAGAGAGAAGATTGTATTTTAGGGTTTCTTTTTCGATTTGCACCTTAGAATTAGTCAATAACCCCCCTTTTTTCTTTTATTTTTTTATTAATCATTGGGCCGATTAATTGGGCTTTATTAATGGGCTTCGAATCCTTTTATTTTTAGTTTCCTTTTCTCTTTTAACCTCCTAGCCCCATTCTTAGCTACAAATTCCTAGCCCCAGGTTCCTTCAAAAAAAATTCCTAGCCCCATGTTTATGAACATATAGTACATAACAAATAAACATACGTATTTTTCTCTTCCTTATTTTTTTTTTTTGTAAACTTTCTCTTCCTTATATTTTAACTCTATCTCGCAACGCTGATGCCCTCTCAATTTTGCAATATTTAATGTGTAGTAAAAATGTGTTGATTCTTATGGGCAATCTTGTTAGATAAAATTACATAATGCTTACACTATTGTACAAATGAAAGTTACAAAGTGAAGAGGCACTTTATTATTCAGTCATTCACTCCTTTATTAAAGGGACATTGAGTGTAATTAGTATTCGTCAAATTTTTAAACGAGGATAATTTAGTAGCACGGTTACTAAAACCTCCTTTGGAAATATTGGAAGAGCTTGTGCTGTTAATTTTGTGTAATTAAATGCTAATATAGAATAAAACAATTTATACTTGCTACAGATAAGTAGACAGTTAATGGTATAATCTAATTTAGTTTTTTTATTTAGTGATTGGTGATTTACATATTTGACTTTTTTTTATTCTCGATTTTGTGGTATTAAGGGTAAAATTATAAAGATTTGATGATTTTTTGCATAATGTAGACTAAATTTATCAATTAGTTAATGTTGCATAATGTGTGGGCATTTTCTGGTGTAGTCCTTGAAACGCTCCCAAGCTTCACTTAACGTTTCATCAATTTCTTGGTTGAAATTGGTGATTTTTCTTCTTAGTTTGGCGGTCTTTTCAGATGGACAATACTTTCCAAGGAAAGCTCTAGTGGCTTCATCCCATGTGGTCAATGATCCCTCTTCTACCGTTCTCAACCAATGCTTTGCTTTGTCACGGAGGGAGAATTGAAACATGTGCATACGGATGAACTTTTCCGTAATGTTGTTTTGCTTGATGGTTGTGCACAATTCGAGGAAGTTGTCCATATGAGCAAAAGGACACTCATGAGAACTTCCACAAAATTGATCACTTTGTATTATACGGATGAGTTGAGGTGAAAGCTCAAAATTATTTACATTCGTAGTAGGGAGACGTATGCCACTCCGAAGTGTGAAGGCATTGGGGTGGTCATAATCTAGTTGCAATGGTGGAGGAGGATCATTATCACCCATGTTATCTTCTTCGTTGGTTGCAAAGATTTCTTCCGGATCAGAATCTGAATATACAATAGAGAACTCGGGTGTGCCTTGCAAAAGCCTCCTCACGTTTCTCAAAGTCCTATTTAGCTCTGGATCAACGGGAATAAGCGGTGATTGCTTACTCTTCCGTGTCATGCAAAGTCAAACAAAGCTAAGAAAAACGTTAGCAATGACTATCACAAGTTAAAAACACAAATATACAAAAATAAATAAGAAAATTATGACACAAATACACTCACTTAGACTCATTCAACATTAATACATTCAATGTGACTTTGCCTCCCCGGCAACGGCGCCAAAATTTGATAGGCAGTCGTCGAGCCAACCAAAGATAAAGTCCTATCTTGGTCTCACTAGCTAATAGCAAGGGTAAGAAAGGGTCGAACCTAAGAGAGGCGTTGAATCAACCACCGAGATACTACCGTTTAAACAAGCTACATGAAGTCAAAATTGGTTTGGTTTTATATAGCATGTACTAATTCAAATCAATTAAAACTAAGGGGTGATTAACAATAATTAGAGAGTTCTAGGGCTCGGGATATACCTCTCAATTTCATCACAAATCACAAATAGCATGTAGCAAACAATGATAAATTAAGGGGATAATATAGGGGAAGTAATCTAAAGCACCCAACTACTCTCTCAAGCTAGAGGGATTACTTGAATCATGAATACAACCTACTCTCGTGATTACAAAGCATAAAACAAGTATTAAAGCATAATCACGATGACAAAAACATTCCCTTGACTTGAAATTCCTATTCTCATGGCATTTCAAGTCAATTAAGCATAAGGGAGCTAACTCAAGTTCATCTCTCGATCCTTCGTTGAGAAAGCTTAGATAATAGTTCTAGCAATGGCCATATACAAGAACTAATCAATTAAACCACCTAAGCTCAACTAATTAACAGCCAATAATTACCAAATTAACACATGAAACAAGTAATTAGTGACTACATTGAGAGTTTTACCCAACCCCTAGAAAATTAGACTACTCACAATCCATGGAGATTAAAGCAATTAAGGATTTCAAGTAACTCATGAACAAGAATTAACTAAAGATTAAGCTAAATAACATTCTAAGCATACAAGAATTAAGCAAGATAATTAACAATCAAAACAATTAAAATGGAAGAGAAGAGTGAGAAAAATATTACTAGAAGCTTGAACTTGAATAACAATGGTGGAACTTGTCTTCTACAATGATTGAGAATGAAATTTTCCAAGCTATTAATTATAATCTAACTAATGATTTGAGAATATTTGTGTTTCTACAATTACAAACGAAGAGGAAGCACTAAAAACTTGGATGTCGTACAAATGAGCTCAAGGGGTTATTTATAAAGACCCCCAAATAAAAAAGACGGAGAAAACAAGAGTCGGGCACGGCTACAGGTCAGCACGGACGTGCTGAGGTTGGCACGAACGTGCAGCCAAAACTGCACGGACGTGCTGAGGTTGGCACGGACGTGCATAGTCTAAAGATGGGAAGTAGTTTACTACTGTTTTGGCCAGGGGATCCTGCACGGACGTGCCAAATGTGGCACGGACGTGTAAGCCTTGTTCTGCACAATATCTTGAAACTGATTTGAGCTGGGAAAGCTGCACGGACGTGCAGGATCAGGCACGAACGTGCTGAATTTCACCTTTTAGGTACTCAATTCTTTTTACTTTGCTTTTGGGTACTGAGTTAAGAATTCAAGCCAAAAAAATTAAATCAGCCAAAGAATTGAGTACCTTGGGTTAAAGAATTTAGTACCCTTGGTTAAGTATGTGGTCCCCACCTGATTAAAAAATTAATATTTATTAAAAAAAATATTTATAATAGTGTCATTTATGCTAGTATATGCACGCAATTACATAGTTTGTATTGTGGACCGCACCCTTAAAAAGTTGTGCTGCTACACGCACCTTCATCATAGTTGGTGTTGTTGCAGCCAATTTTTCCTTTCTTTTTTTTAATGAACTATTATTCTTTTTCTAAGTTAACATATGTACTCCGTACCAAGATAGTTCTCAATAAAGATAGTTACTACTATACACTCATTATTTTTTTATTATTTTAGTTTCTACTGTATTACAAGAATTAAGTTATTTTTAACAAAAATGAAATGGAAAAAATGTCTTTTTTATTTGAAGAAAGATGGTCAAAATTATATTAAGCTAAAGGTTTTTTTTTTTTTTTTTTTTAATTTTAAATATTGACCCTTAGTTTCACTACAAGGAAAAGTAGATTGGGCGACAAAAAAACTCGTTGCCCAAAGACCCAAATTCGTCGCCCAAACATTTGTGCAACGAAGTTGAACTCGTCGTGGGGTCGTCGCACAAGGGTCATCGACGCCCTTTCTGTTTTGTGCGACAAATTGTGTTATCGTTGCCCATAGTTATGTTTGGGTGTCGAAAATTTTTGTCGCCATTGAGCCATTTTGTGCAACAAGCTAATATTTCGTTTGTTGCCCAAAATTTGTTTTAGGCATCAAGTATTTTCAATGTCCAATTAGTTTTGTACAACAAATATTAAGTTTTTATTGCCCAAGGCATCTAATGCTCAACTTGTTATGGTTATAAGCATTGTTTGATGCGTCACCCATTGTCCAATTTCGTCGTCATCTATATAGAAACTACTTTCAATGGTTATTTGCTTGTATTACGTTTTTCGGACCAACATATAGGATTAGTATATATATATATATGTATATCATTTAAGGTGCAACAAATTACTTACAAAATATCATTGAAGAATTAAAATTTACAAATATAAATTGTATTGTAATAACAAATTATCTAAAATATAACAATAGTAAGTTCATATTCCTCATTGGTGATCTTAAATTTGCACTGCTAAAAATATCCTTAATTTTGACAACTTAAACACAACCAAAAAAAAATCTTCGACCATCTCTCAATTCCTTGTCCTTGATCGTTAATCATTTGAAGTAATATGGGTCCATATGCAATCAACATCAACATATAAAAACATAATGAGCAAAATTAAATTAAAATTACAGAGTAAAAACAAATTATCTAGAACGTTGTATATGTAAAAGGTAGGAGATGTTTATGTTTAGATATAATCAAATAAATATGCGGTAATAGTTATAGAGAGATAAACCTTTCAATAGTATATCAATATATCCTAGTACATCTGCAAATGAATGAATAAAGTCAAAATTAATGAATTAAAAGACACAATTTTACAACTAAGGGCCTGTTCCGATTGACTGAACTCAGCTGAACTGAACTGAACTGAACCGAGCTGAACTGAACTGAACTGAACTTATTAATTAGTGATTTTTAACTACGGATTAGTGATCTTTGATTATTTATTGATATTTATTACTATACATATGTGTATATACAAATGTACATATTAAAATATTTACGAAAAATATACTATATAATTATAATTATAAAATGTATGGAAAATATATTAAAAACTTAAAACCTCTAAACATTTTAAACACATATACTATTTAATTTAAAAATAAAATAGTATTAGGACAAAATAACACAAAACTAGTTTAATTTAAAAATAAAATAGTATTAGGACAAAAGCAGCTATGGATATTGTACGACAAGAAATAACTGATCAGATATGGGAGTCAGTTCAGAGGAATACCGAGGTAATGGAGGAGTTGGGTGGACAAGAAGAAGACGAAGAACTAACTGACTATGAAAATTAGTTTAAGTTGTGTAGTACTCTAATTTTCTCAATGAGATTAACATTAGAAATATGTTTCAAAAAAATAGAACCATTTGAACAATGAATTGTATCAATATTATTATTGTTATTATTATTGTTATTATTATTATTAATTATTGATAATTATTATTATTATTTATTGATTATTATTATTATTATTAGTATTATTATTATTATTATTATTATAATTTATTGATGATTATTATTATTATTTATTGATTATTATTATTAGTATTATTATTTCAATTATTATTGTTATTATTATTATTATTATTTTTAATATTATTAATATTAATATTATTATTATTATTATTATTATTATTATTATTTTTGTTGTTGTTGTCGTTGTTGTCGTTGTAATAAGAGCTTAAAAGAATGAAATTTGGCTTTATATCATTAGCAATATCATTAGATATAAATTAAGAGCTGAGCTGATCTGAACTGAACTGAACTGAACTGAGCTGAACTGAACTGAACTGAACTGAATTTCAACGGAACAGAACAGGCCCTAAATATACTTATAATTACAAGATGAAGAAATACAAGTGAGAATTTAAGAGCGAAAACTACTTTACCTGCTAATTGCTACAGAAAAGGTGAATTAAATTTATTCAATACATGAATCAACCTGTAATTAAAATTCCAACATTGAAAGTTAACAAAGATTGGGAAAACATGGATTAAAGTAAAACATAAAGGTTTTAATTAGCACTAAGAATTATTTAATTAAAATAAAATAAAGAAGATGAAACGAACAAGATTTAAGCACTTAAATTGGCGGACGGTGTGGTCGTCACAATTTAGAGGAGAACGAAAATTGAGAATTGGGGTGGGGAGATGATCGAGGCTGCGAGACTTAGTTGTTTTGTGGGTGTCCAATCCTTCCACGTTGCCGTCAATCAGATCTAAGATGAACATGGAGAGGAAGAAGAGAGATGAAGATGAGGAAACAGGGTTAGGGTTATTGTGCGAAAGAAGATGTGGGATGCCTGGCTCTTTAAATATTCACAAAATTAAACTAGTTTGAAATTCAAATTTTCACAAGCGAGCCAAACCAAAAAAAAACCCGCCTTTTTTTTCATCGTTTTTGGCAACGAATTTAACTATTGGTTGTCCTTGGTCTCTATTAAGGGCAACGAATGATAAATCATTGTTGCACAATATAACATTTCAGGCAACAAAATTAATCTTTGTCGCCCAATGGTTGTAATGGACAACGATAAAAAATAGCTCGTCGCCCTATATATTAACTTGGGCAACAAATTTATCTATTTGTCGCCCAATGGTTGTAATGGGCAACGATAAAATATTTGTCGCCCAAACTATGAAATAAGGGCAACAAAATTAAATCTCGTTGCACATACAAATCTTTGTCGTTGCCCAAAATCAATTTTCTTGTAGTGTTTAATAGGTACAGCGGGGGAATGACGAAATGAGGATAAATGAAAATGAAAATAAAATTAAAGTTGGGACCTAAACTATAGGGCAAAAAATTTTCATCAATATATTGTGTGTTAAGATCATATGAAAAGTTTCAGTAACATGCAGTATGATGTGATGATCACCTAAATTGTAGTCTACAACTTTTAAATTTATTATTGTTGTTGTTGTTGTTGTTATGTAGAACCTACTTCTTTCAAAAAACGAAGGGGGTATTTATAATTTCAAGCAAATTCCTAGTGTTTTTTTTTTCTTTTTTGAAAGCAAGCAATCTCTAGCTACAACCATTGAAATTGCTCTTAGCCGTAGGTCAAAAGAAATATAGAGTTTTTTTTCATTATTCATTTGAATTATGAAATCAATGAGAGAAATGAGTGATGCGTGGACCCGGTGGTGGATGTATGCTTGCCTGCTTGGTCATGGTGGGATTTCCTTAATTAAATAGTTTAGATTTATTATTATCCTTCTTTAAAGAATTGATTATTATCAATAACTAACCATAGTTAGATAGTTTAATCTAATTCAAATTATTACTATGGAGTATTTATTAATTAATTTAATAAATTTTTATTGTTTAATCTATTAGGTTATAACTAGTCTATAAGCTTTTATTGGAAAAACGAATAGTTTAGGGTTCGTTTGGCATTGCTGTGGTTTTCTGTTTTTTGGTTTTTTTATTTTCTAAAAGTATATGATATGAGTCCACTAATGAATCAAAAATTATGTAAACTTATTAAAATTATGATAATTTTGAAAACAAACAACAGAAAAGTGGAAACACCTTTTTTTTGTTTCCTGTTTTTGGTTTTCAAAAAAACAGGAAACTAAAAACCAAAACTGATGTCAAACAAGCCCTTAGAAAAGAGAGGAAGAGGTGGGAAATGAATATAAATGTAAAGAAATTAATTGGGGGAAATAAACTAACAAACATTAATGCATGTTGAAAGGCTATTTTTTTTTTTAAAAAAAAGGGAATAAAGAAAAAAAATAAAGAAGGTGACATGTGGCATGAGTGGTTTGTGTTTACATGAAAGAAGGTGATATGTGGCATGAGTGGTTTGTTATTTAAATATTGAAGTATATCTATAGATATAATCTTTTATTTCTATTTAATTAATTTTTGCTGTATTTTATTTTGAGCATTTTTTTAAGGAAAATTTGGTAATTACTAACGCGTATTAATGTCATTTTGAAAATTACAAGCGTGAATTAAAAATCTTGTGAATTACTACCATAAAAAAAATTAAAAATTTATATTACTTCTAGACTCCACTTTAGACCATTTATGACGTCATTTATCCCCCTTAACTCACGTTTAACTCTTAATTAAGCAATTAAATGACCCAAAAAAAATCACCCCAACCCATGATTACCGTAGTAAACTAACCTGGCCTAACTAAAACCCCCTTTTCCTTTCTTTCTCTCTCATTGATCTTCCTCCTTCACCATTGCTAAAGTCCTTTCAACATTCTTGCCCCAAATTGACACTAATTCCTCCCATGTATTCTTCAATTACTCCAGAAAAATGTGTAATTCACCTCAAACAAATTTGTTTTTGAATTCTAGGATTTTTGGATTTTAATATTTTTGCAATATAGGGTTTATGGATTGTGATTTTGTTGATTAACATAAGATTTTTGTATTTTTATTTGAATTAAGTTATCAATTAAGCATAATATGTGATTTGACAAGTTCGATAGGATAGAAATGCAAGTGTAAAGGCTTTAATTATGAAGTGTCGGACTAAAGACAATTTAGGAAGAAGGTTCAATTAGAAGGGTAAAATTAAAGTGCATAGTGTTGTGTAATGAAGGTTGTAGGTCAAAGGGATTTTTTTTGTTGTTGATTGCATAACTAGGGTTTATCGTGGGTTAAGGGAGGAAGGTGACGTCATAATTGGCCTAAAGTGGAGTGTGGTAGTAATTGCATTTTTTTTTTTATTTACAGTAGTAATTTGCAATTTTTTTTAATTCGCAGTAGTAATTGAAAAAAAGGCATTAATATGCGGTAGTAAGTGGCAAAATTTCCTTTTTTAAAATTCTATGTTTCCTTTTACGAAGCACAGAAAACAGTAAATAATACTCCAATGGTATAAAATTTTAAAATAAAGATGGGCTAAAATTACAAGGATGTTGTTTTATAGTGTTTTTGTGAAAAGTTAAGAAAAAAAATGTTAAATTATAATACTACCTCCGGTCCTTAGTTAATTATTACTTTAACTGTAGGGAAATTTGCCTATTACTTCCGCGTATGAATGTCATTTTGAAAAACACTAGCTACCACAAATTAAAAAAAGTTGTGAATTACCACCGTAAAAATGTTTAAAATTTTGATTTTACTACCAGACTCCATTTCTGACCATTTCTGACTTCATTTTTCTATTAATCCACGTTTAACCATTGGTTAAGCATTTAAACGACCAAAAAAAATTAAAGAAAAATAAAATTTCCCTAACTCATGATTACCCCAGCTAAACTAAAACCCCCCCTCTCTCTCTCTCTCTCTCATAATTTCACTTTAATCTTTCTAACCTTCAACCTCCTTGAAGAACACCACTCTACAAATTGGTGTCACGACTCACGAACCTTGTACGACTCTGTAACGAATCATTTACATTGCAAAATTGATTAAAAAATAAATTCGAGCAATGAAGGTAAGGGGATCACTGAAGTAGGAGGATAAAAAAAAGAAACAATGTACAATTCTACGTTAGAATTCGTTGATAGCTTAATTCAAAGAAAAATCACATAGTATGTTTAATTAATAGCTTAATTTGAAGAAATATACAAATTCCCTATGTTAGTTAACCAAAATCATAATCATTTAACCCTAAAATTCAAAAACCCTAAAGACGAATTTATTATAGGAGAATTACATGTTCACTTGGAGCACTTGGAGGATAGATAGGAAGAATTAGTGTGAATTTGGAGCAAGAAGCTTGGAGGGTGTTTAACAATGATGAAGGAGGAAGATTAGTTAACTAGAGTATCTAACCATGGTTTAGGGGAATTTTTTTTAGGTCGTTTAAATGGTTAACCAAGGATTAAACGTGGATTATGGAAAAAATGACGTCATAAATGGCTTTAAGTGGAATCTAGTAGTAAAATCAAAATTTTTAAATTTTTTTTAATCCACGGTAGTAATTTTCAAAATGACATTAGTACACGATAGTAATTGACAAATTAGACTTAATTATAATACTCGTAATACTCTAAAGTTGCAGATAACAATAAGTGGAGGTAGTAGATAGATTAATACACTTTGGGTCTGTTCACTTCAGCTTAATTTCAGTTAAGTTCAGCTCCAATCAGTTCAGTTTAGTTCAGCTCCAATCAGTTCAGTTTAGTTCAGTTCCAATTAGTTTAATTCAGTTCCTAATTTCCTTCTCTCATAAAATATTCATTTCATTTCAGTTCAGTTCAGTTTAGTAAATGTGAACAAGCCTTTCAACTATTGTACTCCCTCCGTTTCATTATGTTAGTCCCATTTACTATTTTAGGCGTTTGAAAAAGATCTACCCATATTGAATATATTCTATTTTAAACTTAGTTTTTATTTCCTATTTTATACATATTAAATTCTAATTGGTTAAATTAATTAATTGTTGATTTATATCATGGCTCTAATTAAGGAAATCCCACCCTTGAATTATGCAATTATGGCTAATACTTTTCAGAAAAAATAAAAAAAAATTAAATAAGACAAATTAATTATGAATAACTTAAATTCTATGTTACCCCTAGAGTACCGTGTGCATGGTACTCCAGGTTTACAAAATTTGTGTTATTTTAATATGAAATTCTTGTTATTTCAATTTATATATATGTTATTTTAAAATAAGTACTCCGATCCCTCCGTTTCATAATGTTAGTCTTATATTGAAACAACACAAAGTCTTATACGTAATATGTGTTTAGCCACATGGTTTTCCATTTCACATAATCACATATAAGACAATTAATTAAGTAATAGAGGGTTATGTTGATGAGTAAATGGAGTTACCCTAACATATGTAGGTTACTTAAATGAGAAAAGGGGGTTACTTTCTTAAATAAGTGGAATTATTATTTAATTTTTTAAAACAAAAGAACATGAGTTACTCAAATAATAAATGGGATTACTTATTTTTAAAAATTACTTGATTTCACTTGTATTATGAATTTGGTTTACTTTTATGGACTACATGAGTTACTCTTTTTAAAAAATGAAATTACTCATATATATAAATCAAGATTATTCTTATAAATCAATATGACCACCGTGTGACTAGCCACATACAAGACTAGTTTTGTGCCCGTGCGATGCCCGGGCTGTTTATTGAATTTTAAGAAATTTTTTTAATCTTTATGTCAAATTTTAAAACATATCATTGATACAAAATTAGTTAGGAATTGATGTGTTTTTGTGATGATTTAAACTATATAGTAGGCATGTAATGACTAATGATAATAACATTGGTGAAAAACATTTCTTGATCCGTAACTTGAAATAATGACCCTGTCCAAAATAACTCGTGACCCGACCCGATTGACAGGGCTACACACAGTAATATATAAAATTATATTAGATTGTAAAGTATATTGTTTTAATTGATTAGAATATATTATAAATAATGGATGTGGTGCATTTTGAGCTAATTATTTTGCTCCAAAAAAAATACTATGATACAAAAAATAAATTTATATGATAACTTATGGGTGTTATAATATTTTTTTAAAATAAAATTATAATTTAATTTGTACATATGGAATATTGGTACTTTATCGAAAATAATACTCTAAATTAACAATTTTATCCTAAAATTCTATCCAAATTTGATTGAAAATAGAATTCTAAATTAACTTTTTTATCCTACAAATTGAATTCTATATAAATCTATCCTACGTGGCCCGACACTTGGCGAAAAGTTGGAACGCCAAGTGTCGCTATCTCGTCGCCTGTATAAAAGTTTAGCTTTTTATTAGTTATATGATTTGCGGCATTTGCCCATAGTATTTTTTTTTAAATGGAGCAATGGTGTATATCGGTGGATAGTGGTGAATTGTGACCTACCATACATTGAATCCTGGATCCGCCATTGCATGGACCGCCCCATAGTTTAAAGGTGGAGTTGAACACAGGATATCTGTTGGGTACTTGGGTCTATTGCAATTTTCTATCCCTTAATTTTGGCGAGCCAAAGGCTAAACTTTCACATTTTTAAAATAAGTACTCCGATCCCTCCGTTTCATAATGTTAGTCTTATATTGAAACAACACAAAGTCTTATACGTAATATGTGTTTAGCCACATGGTTTTCTATTTCACATAATCACATATAAGACAATTAATTAAGTAATAGAGGGTTATGTTGATGAGTAAATGGAGTTACCCTAACATATGTAGGTTACTTAAATGAGAAAAGGGGGTTACTTTCTTAAATAAGTGGAATTATTATTTAATTTTTTAAAACAAAAGAACATGAGTTACTCAAATAATAAATGGGATTACTTATTTTTAAAAATTACTTGATTTCACTTGTATTATGAATTTGGTTTACTTTTATGGACTACATGAGTTACTCTTTTTAAAAAATGAAATTACTCATATATATAAATCAAGATTATTCTTATAAATCAATATGACCACCGTGTGACTAGCCACATACAAGACTAGTTTTGTGCCCGTGCGATGCCCGGGCTGTTTATTGAATTTTAAGAAATTTTTTTAATCTTTATGTCAAATTTTAAAACATATCATTGATACAAAATTAGTTAGGAATTGATGTGTTTTTGTGATGATTTAAACTATATAGTAGGCATGTAATGACTAATGATAATAACATTGGTGAAAAACATTTCTTGATCCGTAACTTGAAATAATGACCCTGTCCAAAATAACTCGTGACCCGACCCGATTGACAGGGCTACACACAGTAATATATAAAATTATATTAGATTGTAAAGTATATTGTTTTAATTGATTAGAATATATTATAAATAATGGATGTGGTGCATTTTGAGCTAATTATTTTGCTCCAAAAAAAATACTATGATACAAAAAATAAATTTATATGATAACTTATGGGTGTTATAATATTTTTTTAAAATAAAATTATAATTTAATTTGTACATATGGAATATTGGTACTTTATCGAAAATAATACTCTAAATTAACAATTTTATCCTAAAATTCTATCCAAATTTGATTGAAAATAGAATTCTAAATTAACTTTTTTATCCTACAAATTGAATTCTATATAAATCTATCCTACGTGGCCCGACACTTGGCGAAAAGTTGGAACGCCAAGTGTCGCTATCTCGTCGCCTGTATAAAAGTTTAGCTTTTTATTAGTTATATGATTTGCGGCATTTGCCCATAGTATTTTTTTTTTAAATGGAGCAATGGTGTATATCGGTGGATAGTGGTGAATTGTGACCTACCATACATTGAATCCTGGATCCGCCATTGCATGGACCGCCCCATAGTTTAAAGGTGGAGTTGAACACAGGATATCTGTTGGGTACTTGGGTCTATTGCAATTTTCTATCCCTTAATTTTGGCGAGCCAAAGGCTAAACTTTCACATTTTCTCTCTCCTCCCTTATCCTATTTCATTTTGGCTTCAGCTATCTTCTCCAGTGTACCATTCTACTTGGTAAAATTCCCTCTTATTCTTCTACTTATTCATTCAAATTTGCTATTTTATTTGCTATATTCATGAATTTGTGCGCAGAATTATGGTTTCTGGTTAAAAATTAATGCCCATTTTGAAATTACAGTGTAATCATTACTAAAAAGAATTGTTCTTTATGTGTGCTTGTTATCTGTTTGATGAAATGCTTAAGTGAAGTTTTCTTTTTTTGTTCTTGTTCAAAGGTGGGTTTATTGCTAGAATTTTGGTGGCTACTTTGAATGAATTGGTTAAATTTCTGTTTTTGAACTTGAATGATTGTTGAAAATTGGGCATGTGAAAGTTTTTATTGTAAATGTTGAACTTGTAATGATTTTGTTCATTCAATCAGTTACGGCCCGTTTGGTAGGTGGTAATAATCGGGGTAATGGTAATGAATTTACATGTACTTGGGATGTAGCTGTTGCTTTTGCTGCATTTGTTTTTGTAATTGGTGATTTGGGTGTTGGAATTTGAGTTGTGAATCTTGTGATTGATATGTGTGTTTGTTGTGGTAGCATTGTATGATTGGTAAATTGTGTATTTCTTATATAAATTGTAGGTAGATGGCTTGTTCATCATCAACAACATGGAGTATGGCTACTCTTAAGTCAGCCTTGCCTTCGGTTCCTTCGGCTCCCATGTTCAGCAAGCTCCCCATTTCGGCTGCCTGTAATACTTCGTCCTCAAAACCACGTCGAGTGGGATTATCCCTACGCAGTTCTAAGCCTCTTCTACCACAATATAGTGGCCTCACTGCACTCTGCCCTCTTCTCTCATCATTCCCCTCTGGATCAGGTATAATCTCTATTCCTTTGGACAATTAGAATTGAGTTTGGCCGATTTTTCAGTTTTCTTTGGTTTGATTTGAATTAATTAATTAGGTACCTATGGAATCTTTTGTGACTGTGAAACATTATTTGAGCTTCTCTATGCACTTAATGAATGTCTTTGGGTTTTTTTATGATAAAATCTTTCAGTTTAATGTTGGGGTCTTATTTCTCACACACCATTTCTCATTGATTCACAGTCAAAGCAAATTAGCCAAATAGATTACATGGTTGTTGATATAATTACGCCGTAGTTTGTACTGAAAAGATCAAAAGAATGTGCAATTTCCACAACAGTACATTCTTTAATGTTTTAGACTCCCCGCTTTTCCTTAACACTTGTGTAACTGTACCGCTCATATATAATCTCAATTCAGCTGACAAAAGAATTTTGTTGCCTTTGACTAAAACTTTTAATTAAGGTCATTAATTGGAATGAATTCATGATCTGGGAGGCTTCCTTCAAGGTAGCTAGATTTTGGATAAGCTGGTTCCAAGAAAATAATTGGATTAGACTATAGAAAAGGTTGTGTATGGCTCCTTTTTTTTTGCAAAGCTTATACTTCAATCTGGATATAGTTTTCAAAGTGCAATAGTGTATTAGACTTATAGCTGTAAATTCGTAACTGAATATTCTGGTTAAGGAATACAAACAGTAGCAGTTGCCAGTTGGTTCTAAGAGATTGCTTTAGTTTCTTAAATTAAAAGGAGGCTTATAGGCAGATGAATTGTGACCTGTCATACATATGTTAGCACACATTGATTATGTATAGTGGACTTTGAGCCTAGAACCTTATATTGTGCTCTTGATCTGTGAAAGGGAAAAGGGTTTGTTTGAAAAATTGGATTCATCTTTAATCTGGCCATTACTTGAATGAGGTGTCATTTTTGTTGCTCTAATTCTCCATTTCAACCTCGAGTTGCGTGCTTACTATATCTGTCTCCTTTGTCAGAGAACACAGGCTTTGACAGTCTTTTTAGTATCATTGATAATGGAGGTCGGTTTTTTGCCATGAGACATGGAAGAAAAGTGCCTAAACTTAGCAGGCCCCCAGATCAGCGTCGTGCGCTTCTTCGAGGCCTTACAACTCAACTTCTTAAGCATGGACGTATTAAGACTACAAGAGCAAGAGCAAGTGCTGTGAGGAAGTATGTAGACAAAATGATTACCTTGGCTAAAGAGGGCTCACTTCACAAAAGAAGGCAAGCGCTTGGGTTTATATATGAGAAGCAGATTGTTCATGCCTTGTTTGCTGAAGTGCCAGAAAGGTATGGAGATAGAAATGGAGGATACACAAGGATCATCAGGACCCTACCAAGGAGAGGGGACAATGCTCCAATGGCCTACATTGAGCTAGTTTAGGTACTGATCCCCCTTGTTATAATTTTGACACTGGAGCAAGTCATTTTCCGTAATCATTCTCCTTGGAAGGTGATGTCGGTTTTTACACTCTGTAATGAATAGTTACTTGATGTTTCAATTTGCATTAAGCTTGTATCATGAGAGATCTTTTGATTCTGATGATATGCTAAAGTTGATACAATGGCATATCATCTTTGTTGTGTAGCTTTGGGGATTTTGGCGTACATTTTGTAGTTTATCATATTCAACATATTGTAATTGGAATTCTCCTGCCCTTTAGAACTACAATGATCAATGTTTTATACAGAACTTGGGTGTGGGTATGTGGTTGATTACCAAAGCTTTTGATGTTTTACTATCATTTCTTTAGCTTCATTATTCATTGGATTGGGCAGAATTGAGTAATTCAATTGTTGTGAGATTCATAATTTTGATGTTGGTATAAATTGTTTATCCTTGCTTGTTATCACACCATTGTTCATCGCTGATTTGGTTGCAGCTCTGTAAGCTAATATTGTTGCTGCACTTGCTTAGGAAATATTAGCTTAGTATCAAGTTGGGTCCTGGCAGAAGCTGCTTCTTTGACAGCATTGCTGTGATAGCCATTCATTTTAAATCATTTTTGCTTGATTTTCTGTTGATTACATTGACTGTACATGATCATAGATAAGTCTATTTGCCTTTGACTATGAGTCTATGATCATTTATGGAAATGATGTTGGTTTTGTAGCCTATGCTGTTCCAACAATGTTCACAATGATCCGACTCATTTCCATGCTTTAAATAGTTGCCAATCTTAGTCTTTTAGTCATTTGATTTTCCATAGTATTATTAGCACAAATGGTTTTACTGCATTATTGTTCAGTTTATCAGATATGGCTGTTATTCAGAGGTCGAAAATAGATTGTTACTTTCAAATTCATGACAATTATTAAACAGGCATGCAGTCTGTTTTAATGAAAGCTCATCAGACCTTGCCCTCATTAGTAAAACTAACAATTCTAAACGGGCCTAAACCATAATGCTTGTAAGAGTTCTCACTTCTCAGAATCAGTACATTCCTCCAAACCTTATGTAAAACCAATGACAGAAAATTCTCTCAACAGGGATTTGTTAAACATCGCCCGCAAATCTCCACATAAAGCCCACAAATTAGACATGGTTTGACAATTTTGCCCATTTCTAAAATCGTACCCAAAGTGAACAAATCTCGATCTAACAAATGTGGAGTCGTACTGGGTTGCCCAGGGAGGCCGGAGAGGCGAGGGTCGCCAGAGATACGTCGTCTTCGACGGAAAACGAGGTGGCGCCTAGTTTGGACGCCGGAACCATGGCAAGGACGTCCAGGCAAGGCGCCACAACCAGTGCACTGGCGTCCAGGTCAGACGCCACAACCAGTGCACTGGCGTCTAGCCCAGACGCCTCAACCAGTGCACTGGCGTCCAGGCCAGGCGCCACCACCAGTGCACTGGCGTCTGGTTTGGACGCCGCCCTTACTTTTTAATTTTTTTTTTTTTTTGCCTTTTTTTTATTATGTTTATTAAATTTATGTTTTGATTTAGGATGTGGAAATTTATGTTTTTTATTTGATTTTATAAAAAATATATATACTAGACTTATAAAAAATAACACATAAAATTAATAAATATTAAAAAAAAAATCAAACACATTAAAAAAAAATTAGAAATTTTTTCTGATTTTCCAAAAAAAAAAAAAAAAAAAAAAAAAAAAAAAAAAAAAATTAAGGCAGCTGGGGCGCCTGGCCAGGACGGCCCGTGGCTGGTGGTGGCGCCAGGTCCGGCAGCCACGTCCACCGGCCTGGCGTCTGGGCAGGACGCCCAGCCACAGTGACTGGCGCCTGTCCCAAACGCCACTCACCGTGGCTGGGCGTCCTGCCCAGACGCCAGGCCGGTGGACGTGGCTGCCGGACCTGGCGCCACCACCACCTTGCCGCCACGAGCCACCACTACCTTGCCGCCACGAGCCAACCACCTTGCCGCCACGAGCCTCGACATCCCCGTACTTTGATTTTTATTGAGGTTGTGTGTTTTTTTTTAAGGTCAAGGGCAATATTGTAACTTCAATATAAGTTTGTGGGCTTTATGTGGAGATTTGCGGGCGATGTTTAGCAATCCACTAAAAAAGACCCTTCTCCGCAAGAACAAGACCTGATAACCCGTTCATCCAAAAAACCAAAAAGAAAAATTACTCATCTCATCTTCAATAAAGAGGATAATCTTCACAATAAGAGCTTTCCTGGAGAAAAAAATCTAATTGTCAATGAAAAAACTCAGAACCAAGCAGGGCAAAATCAGTCAACATCATTTAGAGACATGGTTGCTGCTAATAACCATGTTGGTGTGCAGGGCAATCCTCTCATGGTTGATGAAGAGGATGAAATTTCAGATGATGATGAGCCTCCAGATGATATAGCCGAGGATCCAAAATGCCCTATCATCCTCCTTTCAAAAGAAGAAAAGAGGAAACTCAGGCAACCATGGAAGCACACATTGATCATTAAAATGTTCAATAGCAAAATTGGTTATATGTCCTTAATGAAGCGTCTAAAGCGCAAATGGGAGTTGAAAGGGGGATTGTCTCTTACTGACATAGGACATGATTACTTCATTGCTAGGTTCTCAAATATAGGAGATTATAATCATGTGCTTACCCAAGGCCCTTGGATGTTAGATGACAATTATCTAACAATCCGGAAATGGATACCTAATTTCATTCCAGATGATGCTCCTATGCATTTCCTCACAGCCTGGGTCAGAATACCAAACCTTTCAGTTGAGTATTTTGACAAGGAATTTTTGCATAAAATTGGTGGCAAAATTGGCAAAGTCATAAGAATTGACAACAACACTGCAATGGCTCAACGAGGCCAATTCACAAGGTTAAGTGTTGAACTTGATCACACCAAACCTCTGCTTTCGAAATTCTGGCTAAAAGGGAGAATTTGGAAGATTCAATATGAGGGGCTACGCATGATCTGTTTCAATTGTGGCAAGATTGGGCATCAGGGTGACAATTGTGAATCCATGGAACACCCAGACAAGGATAGAGTCGTAGTCCCAGAGGCAGTCATACCCAAAGAAGCTGATGTGATTCCTACGGTGGAACAACAGGACTATGGTGTAACACCCTAGAAATTCCTTTCTTTAAATACTCATTCTACTCTTTTAAAAATACGATTTAGGAATAACTAAGACATTACCGCCACCGTGAAAATGGCTAAGGCAATTATCAAAGATACACAGCGGAAGACTCAAAATTTAAAACCGATTAAACAAGTCAACCCAAAGTCAACCAAACGAAAATAAAGTTTAAAAACCAAACGAACAAGTCAAATAAATTCAAATTACAACTTGGAACCATTAAAGGCCCTTATTCAAAAAACCGTTCCCGACTCAAACCTTTATGTTAGTCCACACATAATATATCATAAATAAATAAAGCATAAAACACATTGTAATCTAATGAAAACTAATAGGATTCACTCTTCACTCATGCCCCATCATGATCATGCTTCAATACTTGAAAAGTTTATCTCTACTTGCTTCCACTACTCTCCATTAAAAATGGGTCATCATAGGGCCAAGGAAAAGACATGGCCAAAAACACAAACACACACAATCAGCAAAGCTGAGTACATAAGCGTAAAATAGCCACACTAACATGCTTTCACCTATCAACACACACTTACCTCATTGCACCTGTTCACAAATACCAATCGACACAATATAATGACTAGACCCTAATTAATTCGTTTTGCATTGATTACGCATCGAACGGGTTTCCACCTATTAACCTCCCCCAAATAAATTTGAGGTTAACTGGCACGGGAGCTAACCGTGCCAGCGACAAACCACACGAAGGTGGCGGAATTCCTGCGCATAATAAATAATAAAAAGGAATATACAGCGTCCTGTACTCCATTGGAAGTTATGGTTAAATATAAAACCCCATAACCCCCCCATTGTTCATACTCAAGGTATATACGTTCCAAGAGTTTTGGTGCGTAATCTCTTTCACTTTATGTTATTTACATATTATTAGACTTGGTGATGACTCTCAAAGCATAATAAATCAATCAACAATAATTATTCAATCAAACAAACACACCAATTTAATTCTTGAATAATTAGTGACCACATATTATTTAATGTTGAACCCTTTTTAATTCTACCTCAGTGTCAAAAACACCTTAAACGCATAATGCGCCAAAAATCCTATCCCTCGGTGTTAAAAACACCTTAAGTGCACAAAGGCACCAACATACAATTTATTCCTTGTGTACCTAGACACTTATATAACTCCTTCCTCATGCTTAAAGCATCAATAAAAATTATTTGAACCATAATAAAATTCCTTTTCAATATTCCAAACATAATTAAACATGTAGTTTAATTAATCATGCCTTCTAACATGCCATAATTAAAAATGTGGTTCAAACACAACATGCCAAAAATACAATTTTCCAATCCATAAACCATCATAAATAATTCATGCTTCACCATTCAATTACAAACACCATAAACTCACAATTCCATACATAAACCTTAGCATGATTCTACTTATAATCAATTACAAACAAACCTACCATGATTCTACATCACCAAATTATGCTAAGTACGCGTACGTACCTTGAGTACGTTATTAAAACTGCCACGACTAGTAGAAATCGCTTACTTCAAAGTCTCCTACATATTAAATCCATAATAGAGTATTAATATCCACTCTAAACAAATTTCCAGAAATATATACTATTTTAAAACCCTTCATAAATTAATTAGAATAAGCTGAAATTATATTTAAAACACCATAAATTAAGTCCCAATTAATGGGTAATTAAAATTTCTTCAAGAAACCTAATATCAAGTGTTCTACATAAAATTCCAACACTTTATTATACTTAAAACTTGCTGTAATTTGGTTTTAAAACACTTAAAACAAAGGCCTACCCTATAATACATCATAATTTTTCAATAAATCATGAAACAAGAACCCAGGGTTTCAAAAATTGGGGCTTTTTAATTAAAAACCAAATCTGAAAATTAATTCCCACAATTACAATAACCAAACATCAAAATTAAACCTCCAAACTCATAATTTATAATTAGATCTAAGAATAGATTAAATTAAAATAAGAAAGCTAAGTTTTTTTTTATACTCGAAAAAGGGGTACAAAGAGGGGGAGAAAAGCGGTTGCCGGCAGCGGCGGTGGCCACCTACTGCAGGCGGGTGCGCTGCTGGCAGCGGCGGTGGCCACCTGCTGCAGGCGGCGTGCGCTGCTGGCAGTGGCGGCCACCAGCTGCCGGCGGCTGGCAGTGGTGGGGGAAAAGGGGCAGCCGAAAAAAATAAGGGGAATGGGAAAAGAAAAAGAAAGAAAAATAAGGAGGAGAGAGAGAGAGAAGTTTACCTTGGGTTTTCTCCACTCTGGGCAAAGTTGATTTGCCTCATAAGAGGGATATTTATGCCCCTTCTCTATCTCCCCTTTTTACCCTAACTTTCCTCCTTTAGTTTTTCCTAATCCCTTCCCTACTAAAACTTGTTAAAAATCATAAATTCCTAAAATAAAACCCCAACTTCTATTAATTAATTAATTGAACGAATTTTTCTTTTGTAAAATATTCCAAATTTACATGGGATAAATAATTAAAACATCATAATTAAAATGCTAGAGTTATTTAAATACCCTTATAAAATATATATATTAAATAAAATACGTATAAAATGTATATACATTAAATAAAATACGTATAAAAATACGGGGTATTACATATGGCTCATGGATGTTAGTCAAGAAGCCTTATATGTCCATTTTATATAGTGTTTTATCCCCGCCCCTTGGTCGTTATTAGTAGTGTTTTTGGCTCTTTCGGGCCACTTTTATTACTAATTTGTGTGTTCTAGTGTTTTCGTAGTTCTAGTTGTATTTACAGAAAATTGCACTTTTGGAGCATTTTCCCGGGCTTTATGGATCGACTATGGAAGCTAGAAGGACACGACCACTCTTGAAGCCCAGGATCGGTGAGAGCTGGTGATTAAGGGCTCGGTATGTGATACCGGGGCTATTGGATCAATTAATCAAGACCCAATGAGGAAATCCAGATTGGGCCGAGGAATCGAGCCCAATCGAAATCCAAGCCTCAGAGAAGAAGCCGGGTCCGATCGGGCAAGCATACGCCCGATCGGGCGAGTGCACGCAGAAGCAATCCTCAAGGAAGAAGCGCGCCCGATCGGGTGAGCGTAGGCTCGATCGGGCGCAGCATACCAAGCAAGGGCAGAGTGAAAAGGCGGGCCCGATCGGGCGGCCCTTCGCCCGATCGGGCGCGTGTTTTTCTTAGTAGCTGATTAGTTTAGTTTTAATTCTTATTTTAGGAAAGGTTTAAATACGATTATGTACGGAATTATTAGCTTACCTTCTTTCTTAGACTTTCTCTCTCTACTTAGTATTTTTCTCTCTCTTAAATTCTCTCTAAACTTTTGTTCTTAATACTTCCTTTAATTCCAGATTTAATTTTTGGTACAATTTCTTCCCTTTTAATTTCAGCTATTTTAATTGCTTTCTTGATTATGCTTTTAATTATTTACTTGATTTGCTTAGTTATGATGATTAGTGAGTAGTTTCATTCTAGGGTTTATGGGGATCCATAATTAATATGAAGGGATAGTTTTTTTATTATTGATTATTGATATTGCATGATAATTTCCTATTGAATTGTTTTAATTCTTTGCAATTAGATTATGAATCGAGTAGATGTAATTTGATTGTGAATGTTTAGCAATATTGAATTGATGATTCGAGCAGATGTTGATTTAATATTAAAGGCTAATTTTAATAGGAACTTAGGTCTAGTAAATTGCGAGAGCTTGTTAGATCTATGTTGATTAATAAATTGCGAGAGCCTGTTAATCATGTTATCTGTGCTTTGTTAATTATTAATTACTTCGTTCTATCCCGGAATATTAATTATAGGTGAACCTGTGACCCTAGGCTTCCTTATTATTATTTCTTTTCTCCCTAAACTTATTCTTCGTAGTATAGAATTCATACCTAAAATTATTAGTTACTTAGATAATTTGGATTATAATAATTAATTAGAATTAAAAAGACATGTTTCCCTGTGGAGTTCGACCCTACTTCCCTACCTACTTTAGTTAGAGATTTAGGTAATTATTTTTTATTAGAGGATATGACTTTACCCTGTCAAAGCCTCCTCCCAGGAAGAGACCGACCAAACCGGACAAAGCTCAAGCTGTGACACACAAGGATGGTCAAGTCAGGGGAGTAGGTCAAGGTCAGGGTATTGTAGCTAAGGAGTCAACGCCCAAAAATACCGGGTCAAGATTTGCTGCGCTGGAAGAGCAGTTTGGGGAAACAAATATGGAAGTTGAGGATATTCCTCACGAGAATTCGGGAGAGATGGCAGTGAATCTTGGAGAAAATTCTGCAAAGGTAAATAATCTTATCAATTTGGAAAACCCCTCCAAATTTGAAAATAATTTACCTAAAATCCCTTTTCCTGGGAAGATCAAATCAAAATCCCAAAGTTAGTGGGCAATTTATGGGAGGATTGAAAAATTGGCAGGAAATTAGGAAAAAAGATAATTCTTTGCCTAATTCGATTCTAAAAGATAAAACTAATAATTTATCCTTGGGACCCACCCCTAAAAGACCCTAAATGCTAAATTAGGCAAGGAAAATAACACGACTAATTTCGAAGCCAATACTGATGCCCCTACACAAGCAAACACAGAAGCCATAACCATCGAAACCTCGTTAGACACTCCTGAGCTACCAAACCTGTCCCAACTTTCTCCCATCATCACCCATGTCTCACCCACTGCCTTCTCCAATTCGACTTCAGGTCCCACCGGAGAAGATACTATGCGTGAGTTTGCCAACGGAAGAACCGTATCTGTACATTCTCGACCCCCTGATCCACAAGATGGAGGTGGAGATTCACTCATGGGAGGTGTCGAAGCAAGTGACACCGGAGCTAATGGTAACACTGAAATTACCATGGAAGATTAATCAAGCGTTTAAGTACCTCTTAAGCGCATATGCTGCCAAATTTCCCGAATCAAGTGTGCTTATGAATAATAACCACAATATGATTTCCAATTCCTATTCATAACGTGTATGGTATGGAATACTCAAGGCACTGGTAACAAAGAATTCCTCTCGGTGTTAAGAGAGGTCGTTCGAGTCAATAAACCCATTGTGCTTGCCCTCATAGAAACTCACATGGGAGGTGATCATGCCAACAGGATTGCAACTATTCTTGGTTATAATGGGCATACCCGTGTTGATGCTCAAGGCTTTAGTGGAGGGATATGGGTCTACTGGAAACCGGAACTAGTTATGGTTGATCAAATAGAACAAGCTAGTCAGTATATCACAATGCAAATTACCAAGATTGGTGAAGAACCTTGGTACTTTTCGGCAATTTATGCCAGCCCCGATCCTTCAAAAAGGACGAAATTATGGGATGCCCTCTCTGATTTTGCTAGCAGAAACAATAAACCTTGGCTCTTAGCTGGAGACTTCAACGAAACTAGAATCGGATGGGAAAGGAATTCGAGCTGTGATGAAACTACAAGACGAAGTCAGAGATTCAATGCATGGGTTCATGAAAACAACCTTATCGAAATTGAATTCTCAGGGCCTGCTCACACATGGGCTAGGGGTAATTCAATAGAGACAAGGAGGAGTGCTAGATTAGACCGAGCAATGTGCACAGGAGAATGGAGTATGCGCTTCGGCAAAGCTCATGTTAGACACCTCCCAGCAATACAATCTGATCACTGCCCTTTGTTCATCTCTCCAAACGGCTTTGCTCCCTTGGATGCTCTTAATCGACCCTTCAGGTTCCAAGCCGCATGGCTCACCCATGAGAAATTTGGCTCCTTTATCCAGGAAAGATGGGACAATACAACCCCCCTCATTCCTCTTATCAATTCCTTATCGATGGAGTTGCAAAGTTGGAATAAAGAGGTTTTTCACAATATATTTTGTGAAAAACGCACCTTAATGGCTCGTATCAATGGCATCCAGAAACAAATTGCTTTTGAAAGAAATTCGGGGTTGATCAAATTGGAAGCAAAATTGAGAAGAGAACTAGATATGGTACTTAATCAAGAAGAAATTCTATGGTATCAAAAATCTAGGATCGAGTGGTTAAAAAATGGCGATCGCAATACTACCTTCTTCCACTTAAGTACGATTGTACGTAGGTGGAAAATCAAGATTGTAGCCATAAAAAATAACGAAGATCAATGGGTGCATGACAAGGAGGAGGTCAAATCTCTAGTGGTGAATTACTTTGCTTCTCTGTTTACTGATGAAGGGGGTGAGGTTACTTGCAATATTCCTACGGGTGTTAGTGTTCCAATTGAACATGATGATTGGTGCAAACTAGTCAGACCATTTACTAAAAGCGACATTGATTTGGCAATAAATACAATGGGCTCACTGAAGGCACCGGGACCCGATGGATACCAAGCCTTGTTCTACCAGAAGAACTGGGACTTAGTGGCTCCTAATGTGTACGCTATGGCGTTAGCTGCTCTCGAAGGAAGGGGATTACCGGATTCAATCAATGAAACCTTTCTCGTGCTCCTCCCAAAAACAGAAAATCCAGAATTGCCTGCTCAATTTAGACCCATAGGCCTTTGTAATGTAACTTACAAAATAATTACAAAATCCATAGTTAATCGAATCAAGCCTTTGCTCCCCAAAATCATTGCAAATTCACAATCAAGCTTTGTCCCAAATAGACAAATCACTGATAACATTGTTATCGTCCAAGAAGTAATCCATACTATGAAGCGCAAGCAAGGAGGAAAAGGCTATATGACTATCAAGATCGATTTCGAAAAGGCATATGACCGTCTAAAGTGGTCATTCATTCGAAATACCTTGATCGATATGAATTTCCCTCTCTTATTGGTCGAAGTCATAATGCAATGTGTGACTTCACCCTCGATGAGAGTTCTATGGAATGGTGAAAAATCGGAGGTATTTTATCCATCTCGTGGCATTCGTCAAGGGGATCCCCTCTCTCCATATTTGTTTGTGCTTTGTATGGAACGACTAAATCAAGTGATTGAAGAAGCGGTGTTCCTTAATAAATGGCAACCGATTTATGCTAGTTGAGGTGGCCCTGCTTTATCAAATTTATTCTTCGCGGATGATTTGATTTTATTTGCCGAAGCCTCCCCGGAGCAAGCTTTAGTTGTCAAGGACTGCATTGACCGTTTCTGTGAAGCATCGGGACAACGGGTTAACCTGCCAAAATCGAGAGTTTATTACTCTAAAAATGTGGCAGAATATGAGCAGCGCATTATCAATTCGGTTTTAGGGATGGAAAGTACAAAGGACCTAGGCTTCTACTTGGGTATGCCTACCATTTCCAGTCGTGTGACAAGGGCCACATTTGCTCACTTGTGTGAAAAAATTGATCGAAGACTTTCAGGGTGGAAGACCAAATACCTTTCATTGGCGGGTCGAATCACCTTAGCAAAATCTACTCTCTCCACAATGGCCAATTACTCAATGCAAACAGCAAAAATCCCCAGATCAGTGTGTGATGACATTGATAAAAAAAACAAGAAGATTCATATGGGGAGGAACCGAGGAGAAAAGGAGTGTTCATCTTTTATCCCGGGATACCTTACAGTTGCCTAGGGATAAAGGGGGAATAGGAATGCGGTCAACAAGACAATCTAACTCTGCTTTCTTGACCAAACTCGGCTGGAGGGTACTCACTGAGCCCAATTCCTTATGGGTAAGAGTACTGTGATTTAAATACTGCCATGGTCGGTGCGACATAGACATGTTCACCCCCTCCTCGAACATGTCGAACGTCTGGAGAGGAATAACCGACAATGCTGAATGGTTGAAAAAAGGCTCGAAAGTTGATATGGGTAATGGTCGAGCCACCCTCTTTTGGGATCACTGTTCGGCATCAGATGTTCCCCTTAGGGACGAGGCTACTGCAATTATTCCAGCAGATCTAGATGGAGCAATAGTCCAAGACATGTGGGACAACACGCTAGGATGGAATTGGGAATTATTTGCACACCTACTGCCGAATGAATGTCTACAACTAATAGCAGCTCATACTCTCATTGAAGATCTGGAAGCAGGGGACTTGAGATTCTAGAAAGGTTCAACAAAGGGTAAATTTTCAATAAAATATGCCCTGAAGATCATGAAGCTTCAAGATGACAAAGTTAAACACCCAAATTGGGATTTGGCTTGGAAAGCACCTGTTCAACAAAGGGTTCGAAGCTTTTTGTGGTTGTGTCTCCATGATAGATTGTTATGCAATGCTAACAGGTTTAAAAGACAACTATCGGATGACCCTCGATGCCATAATTGCCAAGAAAATGCTGAGGAGACAATAATACATATGCTTAGGGACTGTCCCAAGGCTCGCACCATATGGACCAAATTAGACTTTGCTTCTCTTTCCCCCTGCCTTCTTCACAGGTACTTTCGATGAATGGTTTACCTCAAACATGGATGAATCAAATGTGACCAATTCAGAGAAGTGGCCATCTTGCTTTGCAACTACTCTCTGGTGGATATGGAGATGGAGAAATCATGCTACTTTTGGTAGAAGGGAAGACATACCCTTAGACACAGGAAGTTTCATCAAAGCTCGTGTTGAAGAAACCTGGAATGCTCTTGTTGCAGACCCTATTCAGGACAACATTCTGGGGAAAAAATCAAAGCATGAAATTTTTGTGAGATGGATAGCACCACCCCCCAACTAGTTCTCTCTCAATACAGATGGAGCAGCAAAAGGTTCTCCTGGGCAAGCTGGAGGAGGAGGGGTAATTCGAGACTCTGAAGGGAAGTATGTTCAAGGCTTTGCAGCCCGTTTTGGAGTGTGTAATTCTTACAGAGCTGAACTACTAGCTCTTGAACTAGGATTACAAATGGCAGTAGACATGGGTATTGAAAAGCTAACAATCCAAATGGATAATCAAGCATGCATTGAAGCTCTTAAGGAAGCACAACTTCAAGGAGGCGAGTGTTATCACATCTTGAACAATTGTCGAAATCTTTTTAAGTATTTTTGTAATATCGTAGTTAATCATTGTTTTAGGGAGGGTAATAAAGTAGCCGATAGATTGGCTAATCTAGGAGTTGTCCTCGAAGAGAAGGTGTCTTATTTCAATGAACCTCCAATTGAAATAAGGAAACTTCTTTGGGAGGACGTAGTTGGGGTTACCTCACCCCGTTTTGTTAAGTAGTTTTTCTGTGTTTGTTTTCGGGTTTATACCCTCTTTCGCAACAAAAAAAAAAACTTCTCAGAATCAGTTGTTGTAAATGTGTTTTATTCTCTGTTTGCTTATGCTGTTTAATAGTGGTGTCAGTTCAGGTCACTGGGTTAGGTTTGGTTGGGTCTACTAGTTGGGTCGAGTGTAGTTTGGGTTTAAGTCATGCTAAATTATTGTACCCATACAAATCAAAATGGAAAATTTGTCAAGAATAAGCCAACCTTTGTCCGGTTCGCTCAAAATAAGCCAACCTTTCAATTAACCCAAAATAATCCAACCTTTATAGGGTATCCACTTTAAATGAGTTAAGTGACCTGCAACCGGTTATTAATTGGTTATTAATGTTAATTGTGACACGTGTTAGAATGTGGTTCTTCATTTTTCTAATAATAATTATTAGGAATTATTATATGATTAATTATTAAAAAAATCTATTAATTAAAAAAAAAAACCAACCCAACCCAATCCCCCCTCACCCTCCCCTGCCAGCTCACCCCCTCCCCTGCCAGGCCGCCGGTGGCCGGCGACCACAAAATTCCCCGGCGCCGACACCGACGGCCTCTCCCCCCACCCACGACGCTCCCATCCAATCAACCCCTTCCCCTTTCCCCATTCCTTTCCCCACCCCGACACGGCACCATTCCCCTTCACCCCTTGCCAGAAACGACCCCCCTCCCCCGTCTCCCTGCCGAAGTCGACCCCTCCCTCCCCTTACCCACCGTCAGTCCACCCCCCAAACCCTTAAACCCACCCTAACGAAATCCTAACAAAATCAGAATCGGGGTTTAAGTGTTTTGGGGTGTCGATTGACGGTGGGGAAGGGGAGGGAGGGGTCGACTCCGGCAGGGGGTCGGGGTGGGAAAGGGGAACGGGAAGAAGTGGGGGTTAGGTGGGGGGCATCGTGGGCGGCGGTCTGGCAGGGGAGGGGGGTTGGGGTTTTTTTCCTTTTTTTTTTTTTGAAATTTATAATTATTAGATTTTTTTTATATAATTAATCATATGATAATTCCTAATTAACTATTATTAGAAAAAAAATGACGAATCACATTCTGACACGTGTCACAATTAACCTTAATAACCGGTTACAACAAGTTTTGGCTCATTTAAAGTGGACACCCTCTAAAGATTGGATTATTCTGAGTTAATCGAAAGGTTGACTTATTTTAAGCGAACCGGACAAAGGTTGACTTATTCTTGAGAAATTTTCCAATCAAAATTTGAATCTAGTCACTTTCGATTAGGTTGGGTTTAGTTTGATCGAGTCAATTTTCGACACATCTAGTTTGGATAAAAAAAATAATTAGTACGAGTAATTTGCTTGTTTGAACAACTACTCCGTATTTGGCAATATTATAAATAATGACGTATCTTCCAAGAAATTATACACTTGATAAAACCGACTTATGAAGTTATGATTACTCAACACAATTTAAAAAATACATGACATGTTAGTACTTGTTCACTTAAACTAATTTTAAATAAATTGTTACTTATTTTTGTCATAGATATCGTTTTTTGTTTTTAGTTTTTATTCTTTTGAAAAATAAAAACAAAAAACAGGAAACAAGAAAAAAGTGTTTACTTTTTGGTGGTTAGTTTTCAAAATTATCGTGATTTTAATAAGTTTAAATAATTTTTCATTCATTATATGATATGTATCAGTGATTTTAAAAAACAAAAAACCAAAAAACTAAAAACAATAGCAATGACAAACAACTGATTATAACTTTTAATACTTAGGGCGGGTGATGTGAATTGATCCAAAGATATCTCAGATTTAAAAGGGAAGTTCTAAATACTTGATCTACTCTAATGATTGATAATTTCTAACTATCAATACTTTATAACTGTAAACATACTCCAAAGTGTTAAGAACTTCAAAAACAGAGTTACCACATTAGCAATTGAAATCAAATTCGTACACTTTAATTTAGGTCAAGAGAATAAATCTCTAAACCCAAATTGATTCAATCCAAATTGTCATAACCTACATAGAAATATTGATATAGTAATTGATCTTGGTAAACAAACCCAATACTCCCTCCGTGTTTTAATAAGTGTTACAGTTTGACTTATGACTTTAACTCGATTATTTTACTACTGTAATATATAAATGTTATTGTATTAGACATTCTTGGATTCGTCATAATGTATACTTTTATATTACTTGTATTGACATGCGTGTTTGGTCAAATCTATTAATGATTACTAAAACAGAAGTTGCTGACATTACTATTACCCACGTGTCGATTTCTCATTAAAATTTTTCCCGCCTAAATACAATGATGATGTTATTTTTTATTTTATTTTTTTTTCGGTTGTTGTTGTTGGGAAAGCTATCATGTTAAAAAAATTTGAAATTTAAATATTAGAAGCTTTTACATTACAACTAAAATCTACTATATCATAATTTTGATTAAAATAAAAAATTTTAAAATTTTAAAATTACAAAATATACAAATTTCTTATTTTTTCATAAAAATGTACAAATTAAAAACAGACTTTATATAAATCGTGCATCGCCGCACGGGTTCTAACCTACTTATAACACTAAACACGAAGGAAGTATATCCCAAATTCCCGACAAATTAAGTTAAACTAAGGGCCTGTTCCGATTGACTGAACTTAGCTGAACTGAACTGAACTGAGCTGAGCTAAACTGAGCTGAACTGAACTGAACTGAACTGAACTTATTAATTAGTGATTTTTAACTATGGATTAGTGATCTTTGATTATTTATTGATTATTTATTACTATACATATGTGTATATACAAATGTACATAATAATAATAATAATAATAATAATAATAATATTATTATTATTATTATTATTATTAATTATTATTATTATTATTATTTATTGATTATTATTAGTATTATTATTATTATTATTTATTGATGATTATTATTATTGTTATTATTACTATTACTATTATTATTATTATTTATTGATTATTATTATTAGTATTATTATTTCAATTATTATTGTTATTATTATTATTATTATTATTTATTACTTATTGATTATTATTATTGTTGTTGTGGTTGTTGTCGTCGTCGTCGTCGTTGTAATAAGAACTTAAAAGAATGAAATTTGGCTTTATATCATTAGCAATATCATTAAACGTAAATTAAGAGCTGAATTGAACTGAATTTCAACGGAAGAGAACAAACCCTAACTTTTAAAACTTTTAAAACAAATGACTCAATCACTCATCGCACAAATATAACCCGAACCAATTGAGTTTAACCTTTCCACTCCATTCAATCGATTGCACCAGCCACAACCCACAAGGTAGCTAACCTGCGAAAACCTTTCTGTTATTCACTTTCTCTCTCCGCCGCTCTTCTCTGCCTCTCTTCATTCGACGGCGGCGTTTCTCCCCTTTACCACTACCAATTAATTGATCTCCTTCTCTTCCCTTCTTCAGTATTGTAGTGCTCAGGCAACCACCAAAGCGACACCGTTTTCGCGTTCATTCCACCCTTTCAGGTATCTATATGCTTTCTAATTCTCCTCTTAGTTTTGAACTATGTTATACTCTATTCTGGTTTTTTATCAATTAAATTTTGTGGGTTTTGTGAAAGTGTGTTCTTTTTCTCAGGTTTAGCTGAAATGTATGTCAATAGTTTGGTGGGTTTAATTAGTTGATATTGAATTCTGAATTAGGATTCTATATGAAAAGCTGTCAATTACCATCTGTTTGATTGGGGGTTGATTTGTTATTGTATCTTTATTGGATTGGTATTCGGTTATAAATGTTCATATGCTTGAATTTGAGAATTGGGTTTTGCTATAAAAAATTGTGTTCTTTTGGGCAGAATTCTAGTAAAGAAGTTGCAAATTTTGTATATTGGAGAAGGGTCTTATTTCCTGAATCAATGGTATTATTAGGCTGTGAGCATGAATTTATATTAGGTTCTATGTTGATTATATGATTCTTTTCTTTAGATTGTGTTATTTTACTGGTGGTTAATGTTTGTGTTATTGATTTGGTTTGAGTAGCAGCTGAGATTTTACATTTAAGCGTAGTAGAGATGAGTTTGATTTCTCAAAATGCTGTTATTAAGAATAAAGGGAAGAAGAAGAGTAAGCGGATCGGTGATGAGGGTGAGGAGCCTTCCTTGTTGGAAGGCCGGGAGGAAAGTTTGGAGAAAGAGGGTTCTGATGTTGAAGCTGCTGTAACTCATAAGAAGAGAAAGAAGAGGAATGATGCAGAGGAAAAGAAAATGCTTGCTGAGGAAGAATTGGAAATGCAGAATTTGGGGAATTTTTTGTTTGGTTCTCTTCATTCTCCTGTTGAATTTGGAAAGGAAGATGAAGATGAAGACGAAAAAGGTGGGTTGGATGTGGATGACTCTGCGTTGTTTGTCTTGGACCGCTCTGGTAATAAAGATGTACTAGTTGATGGAGAAGATGGGGGTTATCAAGTGGGAGTTGTTGACGAAGATGGTGATAAGCAAAGGAAGCCTGCCTGGATGGATGATGAAGAGGAGACTGTTGTTAATATTTCGAAGGTTAATAGGCTTAGGAAGCTGAGGAAGGAAGAAGATGAGACTGTTATATCTGGTTCTGTGTATGTGTCAAGGTTGAGGGCTCACCATGCAAAGCTGAACCGTGGCACAGATTGGGCCAATCTTGATGCGAAGGTCAGAACATATGATTCTGATGAGGAATCTGAGGTAGAAAATGGGGCGGTTGTTGCTTCAGGGTATAAAAATGTTGATGATATTCTTAAAACTAATGCAGAGCTTGTGGTGAAGAGAGGAGGGAGGCTTTTGCCTGGAATCCTCGAATACTCAAGATTGGTAGATGCAAATGCAGAAGACCCTTCTAATGGCCCAATTAACTCAGTCCAGTTTCACAGAAATCATCAGCTACTCCTTGCTGCTGGATTAGACCGGAAGCTGAGGTTTTTTCAGATTGATGGCAAGAGGAATAAAATGATGGATTCTATCTTCATTGAAGATTGTCCTATTAGAAATGCATCTTTCTTACCTGATGGCTCTCAAGTTATTGTTTCTGGGAGAAGAAAGTTCTTTTACAGCGTCGACATATCCAAGGGAAATGTGGATAAGATTGGGCCACTGACTGGTAGAGAGGAAAAAAGCTTAGAAGTTTTTGAGGTTTCGCCTGATTCTCGTACTATAGCCTTTTTGGGAAATGAAGGTTACATCTTGTTGGTGTCAGCTAAAACAAAGGAACTGATTGGCACCCTTAAGATGAATGGCACAGCTCGCTCATTAGCCTTTACTGATGATGGGCAGCAGTTGTTGAGTTCCGGTGGTGATGGACATGTCTACCACTGGGATTTAAGAACGAGAACTTGTCTCCATAAGGGTGTGGATGAGGGCTCCATTAATGGCACTGCTCTTTGTACTGCACCAGTAGGGAATCTTTTTGCAGCTGGATCGTCAAGTGGAATAGTTAATGTTTACAACGGGGAGGAATTTTTGGGTGGCAAGAGAAAACCAGTCAAAACACTTGAGCATCTCAGAACCGAAGCAAGTTTCATGAAGTTCAACCATGATGCCCAGATATTAGCCATCTGTTCAACAATGCAGAAGAGCAGCCTAAAGCTGGTTCACATCCCTTCATTTACTGTCTTTTCTAATTGGCCTCCTGCAAACAAAACGCTACACTATCCAAGATGTTTGGATTTTAGCCCTGCTGGTGGTTTCATGGCTGCAGGGAATGCGGCGGGAAAGGTCCTGCTGTATAAGTTGCATCATTATCAACAAGCATAACTTGTTACTACTGTCTGGATGTACTACTATCATTTCCAGTTTTGCGTAAAGGTATAGCTTCTCTCTAGTTTTGAGATATAACAGAGAACTAACCAGTAAGATTTTGTATTAGTCTTTGAGACTATTGAGTGGCTGTTGTTAGAAATTCTTCTGTTGCCTATCACGAGCTCAAACAAATCAATCAAAAGTATTTCGAACTGTTATTTTCATTTCTATTTGTTTGTTTATCTCTGATAATAATACTTGATGATTTTTGGTCTATGGCATGCTAATAGTGAATTTAAGCTGCAGCTTGTGATTCTTTGTATTATTTAAATTTAAGCTTATGAGATTTTTGTAAGTTTAGTCTTTGAGACTTCTGAGTTGCTGTTTTTAGAAATTCTTTCTTTTATCAATGTATCATACTATCTATCATGAGCTCAAACTAAGTTTTGTCCATCAAAGGTATCTCGTTGCTTATACACATATAATACAGGGAATAAAACTTGGAGGTATCCACTACTTCATCGAAGGGCATTGTCAATGCCGAACTTTGACTATACTAGTTGTGCCATCGCGCGCGATAGTCCAATAAACTAATATTAAGTGTCGGTAATATAGTACCATAAGTGAATGTGTAATAATACTTATTGTTGTATTTATTGTTAAGGAGTAGAAGCGATTGTTATTGTTTTGTTAAATAAAGAGTAATTATAATTTGATGTTTGTGAAAAATGTAAGAATAATTAAGCACTTTGTAATTAAGTATAGAAATATTATTTATATTCTCTATAAGTATATTAATACTGTATAAAATTACCTCATCTTTTAAAAAATTACTCCCCCCTAAAGTATTTACTTATTCTAATAGAATTTATTAAACCCTAGAAATCATACAAAATTACCCACCTTTAAGTAGTTTTCTCACCCCCTAATTGTCATAATAGTTTGCCTACCTCTAAAAATCATATACAAATTACCCTAAAACAATTTGTTCACCCCCAAAGAATGTTCTCACTCCTAAAAATCATATTCAAATTACATTACTTTAAAAATAATTTGCTCACCTCTATATAGTTTGCTCATTCCTAAATAATTTGCTCACCCTTTTAAAATTGTATACATCAAGAAAGGCTATATCTTGTAAATAATGGACGAAGAAAATGGACATAGTCAAATAGAGTAAATATTGGACGAAGGAAATGGACATAATCAACTGGGATCTTGAACTCACATACCCAAAAGTGCCTTCAAATTCATTTGTTACGATGAGTCCATTGTCTTGGCAACCATTAGCAAGTCCCAAATCACATACTTCCTTTTTAAGAAGTTTTTTTTTTAGTTGATACGTTTTCTTTCTGGATAAGTTTTACACCTTACTTTTCAAATGTACCCACTTGTTTTATCATTCTCTCTCACTCTCTCCTCTCCTTAATATATGTGTATAAACGTGTCAACTAAATAGAAACGGAGGAAGTATCTTAATAGAAGCATATAAGACAAAGGTTGAAATTTTTTCTATGGAGGCGGATGCACTATGCTCCGTGCATCCGTTTTCTCTTTAAAAACGCGGAATGAACATTCCGTTGTTCAGTAAAGAACATACATTTGTTTTGTAAAGAACATATAGTTTTTTCATAAAGAACATCACATATAGTTGTATTGTAATGAACATATAGTTGTTTTATAAAGAACATATACCTATTTTGTAAAAAAAAACATCCAACTTCGTGTTCTTTATATATATCTAAAGAACATCCGTAATATTAATTAAAAACATGATAATTAGAGGTGATTAACTTCGGCCCGACCCGACCCGACCCGAAAATAGCGCGGGTTTAGACAAGCCTAAAAATGCATTTTTAGTTAAAAAATCCAAACTCGGCCCGAAAAAAGCCGAAAACCCAAATTAGAGCTGTATTGTAATGAACATATAGTTGTTTTATAAAGAACATATACCTATTTTGTAAAAAAAAACATCTAACTTCACGTTCTTTATATATAGAAAGAACTTCCGTAATATTAATTAAAAACATGATAATTAGAGGTGATCAACTTCGGCCCGACCCGACCCGATCCAGCCTGAAAATAGGGTGGGTTTAGACAAGCCTAAAAATGCATTTTTAGTTTAAAAAATCCAAACTCGGCCCGAAAAAAAGCCGAAAAGCCCACTACATTTTCCGGGTTTTTTGGACACGAGATATTATGTTAAAGCCCAGCCCGACCCGAATTTTTTATCACCTTTAATGATAATATAATGTAATGAACATTATTTTTATTCAACCACCATAATCTAAAGACAAAATTCAAAGAATATTTCAAAAATAAAAGTACATTATTATGACAATCAAAGAACATGAAGATAAAGAACATTATTTAACTGCACGTTATGTTCTTTACAATTTTATAACATGTTCTTTGCACTTTAACTGAATGTTCTTTACATTTCTATACAATGTTCTTTACAATTCTATAATATGTTCTTTTAACTTAAACTAAATATTCTTTATATTTCTATGCAATATTCTTTCCGCTTTTTTTTTGGAAGAGATGCACCATGTGGATCGTGCATCCGCCTGCACGAACCATGCATTGGACAAAGGTGACAAATTATAACTTTATCATACCGGCATAAACAAGTAGATGATTATTCATTTATCTCAAACAACATATTGGATAATGAGAGATGATTATGGCAACCAATCATCTCAGATTTGGAGTCCACAAAATATCTCAGCCTCATAGTTCTCTGTAAGCTATTATCAGCTTTGATGTCTCTATGAATAAATTCGCCTTTGACAGCCCTCATGAAGATACCAAGCTAAAATGTGGAAAACGAAGAGAGACATCATTTTAGAGAAAGGTAAGAAAAAGAAATTACTAGACATAGATCAAGAACAAAAACAAAAACAAACCATTCCAATTGACAAACAGGAGCCACACCCCATTGATATCCTCTATCAACAAAAATATGTTGATATAATGGCATTGTTGTAATATTTGGGAACTTTTTGCTGAATTCCACATGCTCACTGTTGGAATGCTGATGTGGACCCCGTTTCTCCAATTTTTTAATTAAATCTTGTAACGGGACATTGTTGACGGAGAGATTAACGCCATCACCTCCACTTTTTGTTGAGATCCCAGATGGATGAGGAGAGAGATTAGCAGGTTCGTGCTCGCTCTTGCAAGAGTGAACCCTGTATCATCGTCCCTGAAAAACTCAAATTGAAATACTAATTTTATTTTCGCTTCAAATCGCAACATTATGTAGCTGTAGACATAGATTGCAGGAGAGAGATAGTTCCAAATTTCGACATGGAAGTGTAGATCGACCCGGAATTTCAAGGTCAGAATTTATAGATGAAATTTTCTGTCCTTCATAACTAATGTAGTTTTGTTTTGAGTGTTTTTGTCCCTCGGGAGAGTTACAACACGAAGACTGATTCGGGGTGAGCTGTACCTGCAAAACAAACGGAGACACCAGTTAGGTGGTGCTCCGCCTCCGACGCACAAGTTAGAAACTTGAAAGGAGAAAAAGGTGCGGATATTTAGGTAGGGATCTGCTCGGATTCCAAGCTCAGGATGTCTCTATCAAAGAGTAAATGTGTAATAAATGATAAAACGTGCCCTCAAAAAGAGGGATATCTCCCTATTTGTAGGGTCTTTGGGATTTGTGCCCCTGATTAGGTCACTGTACCCTAATCAGTGGTGGGCTGCGCCGCTTTGCGGCTTTCTCGGGATTTGGGCCAGAAGACCGACTTTTTTCCCTTGTTTTCTGGAGTGACACGTGTCAAGCAGAGATTGGTCCACTTTGGGCCATCCTAAGACTGACACGTGTCATCCTCTGATTGGACCACGTGGCGGGGTAAAATTACCCTAAACATTTTCCCCTCACAGATGTGACGTGGCACGCCACGTGGCATCTGTGACACGTGTCACGCTCCGATTGGCGGTAATTTTTACCATTAAAGAGTAACTGTTCACCTTCCGGGTAAATTACGGAAATGCCCTCGTATTTACCCACTATATATAGCCGTTTACCCTCATAATTTTTGGTACGTTTACAAAAAAAATTTCTAGAGAGAACTTTTAGAGAGCAGAAGTCATCCGTTTGAGTCAGGCGCAAGCAAGAAAGCTCGTCCTCCAGAGACCCAGCCGGACCCGCCTAGTTTCGGATATCTCTTCAAAAGGTACCGTCTCTGCCTCTCTCAGCTCTTTTTCTTTTTTCACCGCCTGTACATATTTCTTGCAATAAATGGATGCATCACCTACACACACGGCACGACCTAGGTTAGAGTCCAGCCGGTCACCAGGGACGGTTGAGTCTAGGATTGGGAGTGCCGTCTCGGGGTGTTGGGACCACCCTTTGCCTCGGATTTCGACCAGTTACGTGTATGTGCAGGACACAATGGCTCGGACAATGCAGACGACGACTGATCCAAATTATAAGAGCGAAGGCTCAGGCGGCCAAACGCCTGAGGGAGAAACGTCCGGTCAGGGTGACTCGACGGCTCTGGAGAGGTTCCTCCGCGCGCCCCTTCAACCCCTGCTTACTCTTTTTGGAAGAGTGCGACCAAGGCGGCGACAAGGCCGTCTCTGCCCCCTTGGGTCAAAGTGAGG
This sequence comes from Chenopodium quinoa, assembly GCF_001683475.1. Classification (NCBI taxonomy): domain Eukaryota; kingdom Viridiplantae; phylum Streptophyta; class Magnoliopsida; order Caryophyllales; family Amaranthaceae; genus Chenopodium; species Chenopodium quinoa. Next base: position 5,477,133 of record NW_018744626.1, on the reverse strand, counting down.
AGGAGACAGAGAGCAACAGCTCCGCCTCTACCTCTGAGAGTAGTGACGATTTACCCCCGCTTCCGAATAGCGAGGAGGAAGAAAGGAAAAAGTGGAACGAGAAGGATGATCCCTTCAACATCCACGTCTCCTCCAAGGACCGGATCCACATGGAGGAGAACTTGAAGAATTTCACTAAAATGCACCCGCTTGGAGACGGGTATAGGATCCGGGTGCCGCCTGAGAATGGCACCGTCGCCTGAGAGGACGATCAGGAGAATGCCAACAGCTATTTCGGCTGTTATGAGGCGGCGTTCAAGGCTGGTCTCCGCTTTCCCCTTCACCAGGCGGTGAAGGCAATTTTGAGAGGATACGGCCTCGGAGTCTGGCAACTTACCCCCAACTCTTGGACAAACATTCTGGGTTATGTTGCCCCCTGCAAGTTTCAAGGGCTTAACCCCGGCTGGGAGGCTTTTGCTAGCATGCATTATCTTAGCAGAAGCCCAGGCGGCTGGAGGGCGTGGTACACTCTAACCACGCAGCCCCAATATATGATGACCTTGGACAAGGTCTCGAAATTCGATGGCTGGAAGCACAGGTTCTTCCTGATGTCAGCTCCAACCAGTCGGGAGAATTATGAATTCCGTCTGTACAATAAGAAGCCCGACTTGTTGGGCCTGAAGTGTGCTCTTCCCCGGGTTCCAGAGGAAGACTTTGACAAGATCATTGAGGCAGACTTTTTTGGCCTCAAAGACGCGACCTTGTCAATCGGGGAGACAATAAAGGTCCCCAAGAACTAGATCCCCAAGAGCGCCTGGTTCATGGAGGAGTGCTTCCTAGCCGCCTGCGGGTTAGGGCACATGTTTTCCAAACGTATGCGCCTGAGTTTATATCCGTCTGTAGTATCTTTTTACTAGAATTGATTTAGGATATTGACCAATTTCCTTCTTTTTGCAGAAGAAGCATTAAACATGTTGCAGACGGAGAAAACCCTAAAGCGATCCTCTGCTGTCATCCGCAAGGCGCTTGCGGAGAAGGCTGCGGCTGAGGTCAAGGCCAAGGTAACAAACGCCTGACCCTTTCATAAGTTGATCTTTTAAAATCATTTTTCCCGGATGCTAACCTTAACTTTGGTTATTTTTGCAGGGAGGAGAGGTTGGAAAGTCGTTTGAGAAACAACTCAAACGGGCTAGGGAGGAGACCCCTCCCGTTCTTAACAAAATTAAAAAAAAGCCACCTCTGCGTCAACTCCTAGCGCCTCAGCCGGGCATCAGTAGATGCGGATAGCGGGGCGTAACGAGAAGGTAGGCGACAGCCTGGGCCTCAGCCTCGTTAACCCCGTAACAGCGACCGGGGGGTTCTCCACGCCTGCAAGCGGTTCCCGCTTGGCTGGCTCTGAAGGTAAGAACCCTTTTGAAACCCCGCTTGAGCTGGGGTGGCCTTTGCGGGTGAAATCCCATTCTCAACGGACGTCATCTTCAGACGACCGCCAACAAATAGGTTTTGCCTTAGTTTCGCACTCATCACGTATTGATTGTGGTGCAGATCAATCTCCCCGCTGGCCAGACGTCCAGAAACACGCCAAGGCCATGCTGGAAGCCGTCAGGAAGAGGGATAAAGACAGTATCCCTGGGATAGAGACGTTCAATCTTGAACGCATTCTATCCCTTTTGGCTGAGGTAAGAAACTTGTCAATTCAATTTTATTTTTTCCAAATGTTTTATCCCACCTGCGATACTCACACCGCTTGCTTTTCTGCAGGCTATGCTGCGGGTAGACGGGCTCAAACGTCCTTATTCCCGCAAACGGGAAGAGGTAAAAAGGGTCAAGAAGTCCGCCATAGACGCTGACAATATTGCTTTACACTCAACTATCGTAAATGAACTTGAAACTAAAGCAATCACTATGACACAAGCGTCTAGAATCCAGCAGCTGGAGTCAGATCTGGAGGCGGCCAAGCAGCGGGCGACTGATGCTGAGACGGCCCGGAAGGAGGCGGAGGAGGCCCAGAAGAAGGCTGCTGAGAGTGCCAAAAAGGCTGATGAGGCGCTCAAGAAGGCCCAGACGGACCTTGGCAATCTTCAGGGTGTTTCTGAAGAGAACACCACTCTGAAGACCAAGATTCAAAAACTGGAGAAGGAGGTTGCTCAGGCTCAGATAAACTTTGCAGCAACCCTGGAGGCGGAGCAAAGCCGTCTAGTTGCTGAGAGTGACGCTGATAATGATGCCCGGATGAAGATCGCCTGGGCTGCCCTGTACCCGGACGCGGATTATGGCGTCTGGGCACTGGCTCACAGGTACGCCGAGGACGTGGTGTACCTGAGAGAGAAGGGTGATCCAGAGCCTGAGTCCTTCGAGCCAACAATGAGCCCCTCGTACCTCAACTACCTGGTCCGGGTGAAGCGCTGGAGATACCCTCATATGAGGAGGAGCCGCCTGCAGGCCAGAAGTGACTTTTCAGCGGAAGTATGCCAATCTCTGTTTTTTGTCTTTTTCTTTTATTCAGCGGCAGTATGCCAAAACTTGTTTTTTCGGCCTGCGTGCCGAGTAAATTTGTATTTACCAGCTGAGGAGCCGGGTCAATTAACAATTTCTTTTTCTCCCGGACGGGGTCCGGTTTCTCCCGGACGGGGTCCAATTAACATTTTAATCCACTACAACCGTTTGGTTGGGTGGTCTTTATGAAATGCACCGACTGAGCCGGTTTTGATCATTTTTAATTTTTCATTTTTGCCTAACTTATCAGAAGCATGCGGCGATTTTTCATTTTTGCCTAACTAATCAATAGTCCGACTGTCCTTGCCCCTGGACGGCTGTGTGGTTGATTTCAAGTGGAGTTGGTTGATTTACTTGAAAACGTCTGATGCTGTAAAGAGCATGATATGTTTGCAAGTCAATCAATCACAATAGTGATTGCCCCAAACCAAGTGCACAGCCGTACACCAACAGGCGTTCCAGTCACTACCCAAACGGTGCTTATCCGTCTTGGTAGAGATTTCATAGCCATTGCACGACTCCTTTTCCCCAATTGAGGTAGGAATTGCAATTTTGGAATAAATAACCAAGTGAGATCTTCAGCCGGTGACCGACTGATGCCCCATGGCATTCGGTATTCGGCAACTTGATCATTCTTCACAGGTCATTTTGGTCAGACGGCTATGAGTTGACCAATTTGGTCGTTCAATTTTTGCCGTCTACATGGGTACGTAGAACCGACAAATACTGTTCTCTGCGACGATTGCACCCGAAGGGGTGTCGCCGGACGCCTTTGTCCATGTTGGGACAGGCGATTTTATAAAATGAGCAACCATCCGGCCATTTTAGCCTCTGGTCTTGTTTGAGACCGGTTGTATAGCCACTAAACGTTTTTGTGCTTAATTTTTAGTCAAAGTATTGAATTTACACTAAGTATCAAACTTAGTTTTTTAAACAAACGAGTCTGTCTGGGTATTACCCAGACGGATAGGCAAATATTTGATCATACTAAGTATCAAACTTAGTTAGATAAATGGAGAATCCGTCTGAGTATTACCCAGGCGGATAATCAAGCAGTTGAATAAACAAAGTATCAAACTTAAATAAACAAGGGATCTGAGTATTACCCAGGCGGTCCATCAGATGTAACCTTTACTAAGTATCAAACTTAGTTAGGTAAATGAAGAGTCTGTCTGGGTATTACCCGGATGGATAATCAGACAATAACTCTATTTTGCAAACAGAGTCTGAATCTTCATTAATTGATTTACAGTTTACAAAAAGTTTACAATTACAATCTCAGAAGTAGTACTTTTTTAGATTGTCTACATTCCAAGTTCTAGGCAGACGCCTTCCGTCTGGAGTTTCCAGGCGGTAGGTGCCATCCCTTACTTCTTCATAGATCCGGTAGGGGCCTTCCCAATTTAGGGTTAGCTTCCCCAGCTCATTGGCCCTACCGGTTGCCTCCATTTTTCGTAAGACTAAGTCGTCAACTTTCAAAGGACGCTTGTGTACTTTTTTGTTGTAGGCTCTCGTCATTCTCAGACGGTAAATCTCATGACGCAAGGCGGCATTGCCCCTCCGTTCTAGGAGTGAATCCAATGCCAAGCGCATTGCTTCCCAATTTGCCTCTTCATCATATAGCATGACTCTGAGGGTCGGCTCGTAATGTTCGATGGGCAAGACGACTTCAGCACCGTAAACCATGAGAAATGGGGTTTCACCGGTTGCCCCTTTTGCTGTTGTCCGGATGGCCTATAGGACATGGATTAACTCTTCTGCCCCTTTAGCCACCGGCTCTTTCTATTTTCTTCTTAATGCCGTCTGAAATGAGTTTATTGAAGGCTTCAACTTGGCCGTTTGCTTGGGGCCGGCCAACAGATGCAAAATAGCTTGAGATCCCCTGATCTCCCAACCAAGTTTTTAGCTGAGGCGTCTCAAACTGAGGACCATTATCAAACACCATAGGTACCCCATACCGGGTGATAATGTTTTTCAAGATGAAGGAAATCACGTCTGAGGTTTTGATGTTTTTAGCCGCCTCAGCTTCTACCCACTTGGTGAAATAATCCACAGCCACTAAGATGTAGCGCTTTCCGCCTGGAGCAGGCGTGTAAGGACCTAGAATGTCCATGCCCCATTTTGTAAACGGGATTGGGCTGTGGATGGCCGTCAGATCAGTAGCCGGACGGTGAATGAGTTTGCCAAATTTTTGGCACTTGTCACATTTCTTTACCAACTCCTTGGTGTCTGTCTCAAGAGTGGGCCAAAAATAATGCCGTCTGGCTCTGACGGCTAGGGACTTGCCGCCTATGTGAGAGGCGCAGAATCCCGAGTGCAAGTCTTCGAGAACTTCTTTCCCCTTTTCTGGGGTGACACACTTCAACAAAGGCTTCAGAAACCCCGCCTTGAAGAGTTCTCCATTTTTCAACTTGAATCTTGCAGTTCGTTTTTTCAGGACGGCTGCCTCCTGTGGCGAATCAGGAAGTGTGCCGTCTGAAAGGTAGGCCCGGTTGCCATCCAACCAGGTAAAGCTTCGGTCCAGGATTCCAATGGGGTCCTCATAGATGCTTCTCTTTTCAAGGACTTCCCAGAAGGTTGATCGAGGCGTATCATGGCAGGCGGAAGACGCCAGTTTTGACAATGCATCCGCTTGATTGTTTTCCGACCTAGGTGTTTGACTCAGCCGGAATTCCTCAAGTGCCTTGGTCTCTTCTTTGACTGCCTGAAGATATTAAATCATAGTCGGATGAGTAGCCTCGTAGCTTCCCTCATACTGGCTAACAACCAATTGAGAATCAAAGTAGGCGTCAATTTTCATGGCCCCTGCCGCCTTACACATGCGACTGCCGGCTAGCAGGGCTTCATATTCCGCCTCATTGTTAGAGGCTTGAAATTTAAAGCGTAGTGCATACTCAAATCTGTCCCCTTTAGGAGACTCGTAGATTACGCCTTCACCACAGCCGTTCTTTGTAGAGCTCCCGTCTACATACACTTTCCAAACCTGATCAAGATTATTCGGAGCCACCGGACGGGTCATTTCAACAATGAAGTCGGCAAACGCCTGACCTTTCACTGCCTTTCTTGGTTCGTAAGTGATTTCAAGACTTTGCATTTCAATAGCCCATTTCAACATTCTCCCGGATGAGTCTAAGGTAGACATTGGTCGCTTGAGTGGCTGGTCGGTGTAAATTCAATTTTTTGAAAGCCATATACAGAGCAAGGCCAAATTTTTCTACCATGGAATACCGGAGTTCAGCATTTTTAAGAACATGGCTAATGAAGTAAACCGGGAGCTGCACGCCGTCTCGCTCAGCAAGGAGAACGACACTGAGGGCATGATCTGGGACGGCTAAGTACATGTACAACGTCTCCCTAGGTAAAGGACTGAACAACCTAGATAGAGAATGTAAATGCTCTTTCAACCTCTGGAATGCCGCCTCAGCATCCTCCCCCCATTCAAATCTGGTCTTCTTCCTGATTGCTTGGAAGAAGTAGAGGCACTTGTCGCCTGACCGACTGAGGAATCTCCCCAAGGCAGCCAGACAGCCGGTGAGCCTCTGCACTTCCTTGACAGAACGGGGTGACTTCATGTCTATCACCGCCTGTATCTTTTCAGGGTTAGCCTCTATCCCCCTTTGATCAATCAGGAATCCGAGAAACTTCCTAGACTCAACACCAAAGACGCATTTCTTAGGATTTAACATAACCTTGTGCCGCCTGAGGGTGGTGAATGTTTCTCGGAGATCAGCAAGGTGATCCGTCTGGAGCTTGGATTTGACTATCATATCGTCAATGTACGCCTCCACATTCCTCCCAATCTGATTAATGAAGACCGTATTAATCATCCGTTGGAAAGTGGCAGGCGCATTTTTCAAGCCAAACGGCATCACAGTATAACAGAATAACCCCTGATCAGTGACGAAGGTCGTCTTCACTTGATCTTTCTTCCACAGGGGTATCTGATGGAAGCCGGAGTAGGCATCCATGAAGCTCATCAAGGCGTGAATGGCTGTAGAATCGACCAGACTGTCGATCTTTGGAAGCGGGTAACTGTCCTTTAGACACGCCTTGTTGAGGTCTGTGTAATCAACACACATGCGCCAGGTCCCATTCGGTTTCTTAACAAGGACCACATTGGCCACCCAGTCGGGAAAATTACAAGGCTGGATGAACCTGGCGTCTAGCAGCTTTTTGACTTCGGCAGTTGCCGCCTGACTTCTTTCCTCACCGTGGTTTCTTTTCTTTTGCCGGATGGGCTTCTTTTTAGGATCCACGGTGAGCTTGTGGACAACAAGATCCGGGCTGACGCCTGGCATCTCTTCCACTTCAAAGGCAATGTCTTTGAATTCCTTCAACAGAAGGTGCAAGTCTGCACCCAAAGTAGCATGAGCAACCGTCCCAACCTTTACAGTACGTTATGGATGGCTGTCATCCAGAACGAGATCAATGTTTTCACCAGCCGGTTGTGGACGGAGCTCATCTGACCGTTCACCGGTCAGTGATTGCTATTTTTTCTCCTTCTTCACCTCCACCAGCAGAGGTGCCTTTCTTTTCTTTTCGGCTGTTGGTGGGGCAGGTGCTGGATCGGCATCCTTGACATTGTCAAGGTCAATTGGTTCATGACCGCCTGGGGCCACAGTGTCCCTGACGGCTGAGAGATAGCACTCCCGGGCCGTCTTCTAATCCCCATTCGAGGAACCAACAGAGTCGTCATCCCTCTCATATTTGATGAGCATCAGAGACGGGATAATTACTGCCTTGGCTACGTTGAGGGTTGGCCGGCCAAGGATAATGTTGTAGGCGGTCAACTCCTCAACGACCAAGAATCTAACGACAATATGTCCTCCCTGGCCTTTCTCTCCCAGCCGGATGGGCAAGTCAATTCTTCCGGCTGGGTAGACCATCCCACCCCCAAAACCAACCAAGGGGTGGGTGACCGGATGCATGCTGCTGACATTGTATTTCAGCTTTTGCAGGCATCGGAGGCTGATGATGTCTGATGAGCTTCCGATGTCAATAAGGATCCGTCCAATCAGCTGGTTGGCAACCTTACATTCAATGACAACCGGGTCATCATGCGGACGGCGGACGCTGCCCCTATCCTTCTCAGTAATCAAGACGTCTGGGAAGGAGGTGCTTGCAGACGCCTGCTCATCATCATCCTTGTCCATCTTTCGAAGATGGCTCTTGGTGCCCCGGATGGTAGGGCCACCACAGGAGAACCCGCCTTCTATTGTGTAGACCGGCTCCTTGTCGGTATCCGAGCTACTAGCAGGCTGGGGGGTAGTCTTAGAGGACTGACCCTTATTCTTCTTCTTTGCCCCGGCTGGGGACTTAGAAATATAGGACTTCAGCATTCCTTTGTCAGCCAGACGGCCAACGCCCTTTGAAGGCTGAAACAGTCGTTGGTGTCATGGCCAACTTCCTCATGGTATTGGCAAAATTTATTTTTGTTCCTTGATTGAATGGAACTTTTCATTGGATTCGGCTTCTCTAGGGATAGCCGGTCCTTAATTTCCATGAGGATGGAATTGCAGTCCTTGTTAAACTCGTACTTGGGGACGTACGGTTTAAACTCTTTCTTTTTCTTCTGAGACGGCTGGTCAGAATCATTAACCGCCCAGATTTCTTTTCTCGTTTTGCTCTCTTCTTTCTTTTTAGCCGACTGAGCAGGCCAGTTGTCTTTCTGCTTGTCGGACTTTTTAGAGTCCGACTGGCTACCAGGCGAGCAGAGGTCGGTAGCTTGAATGTAGCTTTCCGCCTCCCTCAGGGACGCCTGTAGGGTGAAAGACCCTTTTCTGACTAAGTCAAACTTAAAGGTCGACCCGTCTCTCAGACCTTTGAAAAAGTCTGTAAAAGCTACCTCATCAGACAGTCCTTGAATCTGAATTCTGATAAGATTGAACCACCTGACATATGAGCGTAACCCTTCTCTCTCTCCCTGCTTAACAGTGCTCAAATCAAGGCTTGTTTTCTTAGCGGGGATGTTCATTGAGAAGTTAGAAGCAAACAGGAAGGCTAGCTTCCTGAAGCTATCGATGGACCCGGCTGGCAGATTACCAAACCATTGTTAGGCAATGCCCTTCAATGTAGCCGGGAAACATCGACACAAAGTGGCATCATCCAACCCCTGCAGATACACGAGGTTGGTGTAAGCCATGAGGTGGTCTTTCGGATTGGTGGTACCATCATAGGTACCAACCAATACATTCTTAACCTTGGCCGGCTGGGCCGCCTCGGTTATCTCCCGGGTGAATGCAGAAGGTTGTTCACCCAGGCGCAGCAGACGAAGCTGCCAGTCCAATGGCTGGACATTTGGATATGCCGCCTGACCTCCAAAGAAGGCCGGCTGCATGAAGTGAGGAGGATACTTTCCGTAAGCCTGAGTAGGCACATACGGTACAACTCCAATCATGTGAGGGCCAGAATGGACGGTATTACCGCCTGTCTGGCTCTCATGCAAGGAGGGTGCACTCCCTGCAGAAATATTGTTGAAGCTGTCTGAAAAGTTCGACGTTGAAGCCGACTCAGACAGCGATCGGCTGCTGAGTCCGGCGAGTGTTATTGGTGTTCTTCCCAGGAAGGAGAATTTTTTACCAATCAATGGTCCCGGCTGCCTTCTCCTTTGGATGAGGAGTGGGCTGCCGATCTTTGACTGACTTCCCCTTTTCCAGAGGAGTCTTCTTGGCCGACTGACCTCTACTTGGGCCAGCCTGACTCTGGGTGATCAGCTCTTTAATTTCACCCTTGAAACTTGTCATGAATCTCATGAGCTCGTCTCGGGTGACAGGCGCTGATCTAGCTGCCGCATGGGTTTCCCCTTCCGGCTGCCCAGGGGGTCTATTTGCACCCGCCTGGGAGGCACCCCGCTCCAGAGTCTCTCTGGGCCGGATGCGCTTGATTCTGAGAGAGTCGTCTTCGGCTGTAAAGGTTTCAACCTGAGGATATTCATCCTCCTGGTCTGTAAAGACCTCTGGGTCTTCGCCCAGACGGTTAGGAGGTGGTACAGACTCTTGAACCATCTTCGAGGTACTCTCCCCACATACGGCGCCAAATGTTTTGGGTGTTTTTGTCCCTCGGGAGAGTTACAACACGAAGACTGATCCGGGGTGAGATGTACCTGCAAAACAAACGGAGACACCAGTTAGGTGGTGCTCCGCCTCCGACGCACAAGTTAGAAACTTGAAGGGAGAAAAAGGTGCGGAAGTTTAGGTAGGGATCTGCTCGGATTCCAAGCTCAGGATGTCTCTATCAAAGAGTAAATGTGTAATAAATGATAAAACGTGCCCTCAAAAAGAGGGATATCTCCCTATTTATAGGGTCTTTGGGATTTGTGCCCCTGATTAGGTCACTGTACCCTAATCAGTGGTGGGTTGCGCCGCTTTGCGGCTTTCTCGGGATTTGGGCCTGAAGGTCGACTTTTTTCCCTTGTTTTCTAGAGTGACACGTGTCAAGCAGAGATTGGTCCACTTTGGGCCATCCTGAGACTGACACGTGTCATCCTCTGATTGGACCACGTTGCGGGGTAAAATTACCCTAAACAAGTTTAATTATGCGTGTTGATTAATTGTAATTTGTTATGGAGAATTAAGTGAAAATATAGTTAATTATGTTTTTGTTTATTCGCACTTGTTGAATATTTCGGATTTTTGAGGATTGTCGATTTAATTGTTTGGTTAATTATGCTTCAAGATCTCAGTAACAGAGCAGTTTTTATAGATTACCTATGTTAGACACTGATTTTGTGTACTACTACTTTATAGGGGGTTAGTTTACTGATTTTTGGCATAATTTGGTTGATCAATGTTCTTGATGCTGTATATATATAGGTTTATTGGATCTTTGTTGATAATGGGAAATTGTTAATGGCATGTGGCCATGGAGACATCATGTGATTGGGAAGATGGTAATTGGGGACTTTTTAATATACAATTTTCAACTCAGACCTGAATTGTTTATTTCAATTACCTGCAGACCTTTTTGATGTTAACTATTGCTAGTGTTGGTGTATCATGAGTAGGAAGGTTGGGTGTAATTAGTTAATGTTAAGGGCTGTACATGTTGTGTGATTGGTTTCATTTTGTTGTTGAATGTTAATCTCTATTGCAGAGTTTAGTATTACTGGTATTCCCTATTACCATGGCTGAAGAGGAAGTTAACATGAATGATTTAAGTTTCTGTGATCAAACGTTGTATATGGTTGTAGTTAATGAAACTCCTCCTCAATCTCCCGATCAAGATGGGATGTCCTTGAATTGCTTATCTCCTTATGTCCAACTCTCTAATTCTAGCAAGGATGCCATTACCATGACTACTCTCTAATTCGATCAAGATGGGATGTTCTTTCATGCACATCGGCTAGACCAAGAAGGTCGTCTTAAGGATGTTTTATGGGTAGATGCACGGAGCCGGGTGGCCTATCAGGAATTTGGTGATGTTGTGTGCTTTGATGCAACATATTTAACCAATGAATATGAGTTGCCCTTTGCAAATTTTGTAGGGGTAAATCACCATGGACAATCAATACTTTTGGGGTGTGCTCTTGTGTCTCATGAAACCACGGAAACCTACTTTTGGGTTTTTGAGCAATGGCTATCTTGTATGGGAAACATAGCTCCTGGTGCTATCTTGATCGATCAAGCTGCTGCAATGAGAAAGCCCATTGCTCAGTTGATGCCTTCAACTCGTCATAGGTGGTGCATCTGGCACATTATGCGGAAGATACCGGAGAAGTTGGGCAAATGCAAACAGTAAGGGGCTAAATTCTAACTCAAATGCTTTTTGCTACATTAACTGTGTTGTGTTATGTACTCTAAATTAGTAAATGATAGATATGTGTTAATGTTGTTGTGTTATCAATTTGAATTCTTATTTGTTTATGCAGTAACTGTCCTGTCATGAAATTGTGTTCTTTTATTGGTTACCCCCCTGACATTACAAAAATTCCCTCTCCCTTCATACTCTGTGGTTGTGCTAATCATAATCATATGCTGGGAATTGATGACATCTTAATCATAATCATAATCATATGCATTATAGGCAATCAAAGCAACCCTAACTTAATTCAAAAAAAGACTTTACTAACATATTGGCTGGTCAGGGTTACTTATCAAACATCTAATGCATACATACAAATTTCATTTGTCAAGCATCTGTCTAATACATTTCAGCTTCTCATACATAAAACTAACTACATCCAAGAAACCTAATCCTACCAATTCAGCTCAAAATTCCAGATACTACTGCTCCACCTAGGAACAGAGTCACCATTAGCTCACTGTTAGTGTGTACTGTTTTTTTAAAGGGAGACCTAGTGAAGTTGATTTTGTCATATGTGAATTTCATTTGGTGATATGTTACATTGTCTTAATGTTGTATGACCTATTCCTTGTCATAATTTTGTGTGGGCTGGTTGCAAATACATGTTGAAGTGGTCACAAGCTGTGTTATTTGACCTAGTATTTTGTGGTTGGATGTTTGTCTAATTATGTTTTGATGGTGTCATGTGTACTTGTTTTGTCTTGGTTAAAGCTATGCTGATTTTAAGAGCCCTTTGAAGACTGTAGTATATGAGAGCTTTACAGTGGAGGAGTTTGAGTTCAGACGGAATGCACTCATCAAAAAGTACTCATTGGAGGACAATGATTGGCTATGTGATCTTTTTGATGAAATACACATGTGGGTTCCAGCCTTTATGAAGGAGCATTTTTGGGCCGGAATGAAGACCACACAGCGTGTGGAAAGTATTAATAGTTTCTTTGATGGCTTCGTAGATAGACAGACAAAGCTTCACGAATTCCCGGAGAAATATACAAGGGCAATGAAGAAGCGTGTCCAATCTGAAGTGGCTGTTGATGCCAGGTGTGGTAAATATGTTCGTAGGCTAGTTAGTGGGTTTAGAGTGGAGAAGTTGTTTCAGAAAATCTACACGGATGCTAAATTTCAGGAAGTCCAGAAAGAGTGTGCCAGAATGGGGTATTGCTATCCGAAGGTCAGGCGTGAACTTGAAAATGATAAGACGGAGTACGTACTTGAAGACAGGGTGTGGATAATACCCGAAGGCAAGAGTGAGGATGTTATAACAGATAGGAGAATTTGGGTACGAGTTGTTTTTGATCAGATAACAAAAGATGTTTCTTGCGATTGTAGGAAATTTGAGACCTTTGGGATATTGTGCAAGCACGTAATTCGGGTATTTGAGGATAATTTGTTGTTGGACATACCTAAAAAATACATCCTTGACAGGTGGAGGAAGGATGTCCCTCGAAAACATACTCGAGTTAAAGTTGCCTACCATGATCCCGGTGATACACCTCAAGTCCAACACTATCGTAGAATGATGAGGGAATTTGAAGGAATATGTGATGAGGCGTCTGCTGTTGATGATATTGATACGGTCGATATGGTTATTTCTAGCTTGAAAGAGCTCCGTTTAAACGTTAAAGAGAGTCGGAAAAAATTCATTGTCAAACAAGCAGTACTACCGACAATGCCTGCAAATGAAGTGCCCCCTTCTGAAATCGGTTCAAACAGCTCCCCTACACAGCTTCATACTCCCTCCTCAGTTGCAAATGACTTCCCCAAAGTTGCAAACGTTAAGGATCCTATCCACCGCAAGAAGCCTCGGGGCAGACCTAAGACTACTAGGTATAAGAGCTCAGCCGAAAAAGGTTACAAAATCCAGAAACCAAGTGCAGCTGCAAAGAAAACACAGCAGGTCAGATGAAAATCAGACATCGACCTTTTTATGTCCTTTTGTTTATTCCCAGATGCAATTGGCTTTGAATGATAGAGCAAGTGCAATTTGCCCAGATGCAATCGAAACGCTGCTGTACCATGTATTATCTACATCACATTATGGTCATTGTATGGATTATTGTATGTTGGATCCATATTTCATCCATTTGGAAATATGTCTAGTATTAGTGAACTGCTCGTGATAAGCACAACCCTTTTGTTGGATCATGTTGTACATGATGATACTGAAAAGAGGTCGTTTTAATGTGCTTACGTATGATGAAGGAGCTCATGATTTACTATAGAATAGCATATAATTGTTTTGATCCAGCAGATTGTTATGCTGTATGATACTGATGACATATGAAAACCTTGCATTATATTCTAACTTTGCAATCTTTTTGTGCAGAGGCCCAACATTCAAGCTATCTTGATCTAGCCCATAGTTGGGCTGATTTTCTGTGCCCGTTCAAAGTTTCTTTATGTGATTAACTATTACTTAGAACTTTATGTGATTAACTATTACTTAGAACTTTTATTTTCACAAAATTTTTTAACATAAACTTTTTAACATAAACTTTTGCATGAATTTTTATAACTTAGTTTCGTTTTCAGATCTAGCCCAATCCAACCTTTCTTTTCCTTATTATTACCAAACACAAACATCAACGCTGGAGGCCCATTTCCCTTGTGGCCCAACTATTTCTAATTTGACCCCCCTTCAAGTGTTGAGTCATAAACGGATATAATTTATATTTTAAAGTCTGTTGAAGGGGTGCATATGATGCGTTAGGGGTAGCTTAATGAGTTAGGGGTAGCTTGACTTGATTGGATGACAAATCGAGTCGATCTATGACTTTGTCGAGTTTTGACCGAGCTTTGTTCGAGTCTAAATGTGACTGCATTTGACCAAGTCGAGCTTTTACCGAGTCGATTTCGCGTACCTTGCAATTTGATTGTTCGTAGTAAAACTCACGATTAGCTGTAAAATACCGTCATTCCCTTTAATTTTCATAATTAAATAAATTTTTTTTTATTTTTATTTAATTAAAATATATATAATGTAGTATATATATAATTTTATGATAGAATTCGTGCTTCGTAAGAGCTTTCTAGTCGAGTACTAATCAACTACAATTGACTCGTTAACATTTTCGAGTCAACCTCGAGTTCTAGTCCAGCTACATCAAGTCGAGGTTTGACCAAATCGAACTCAAGTTACTGGCATTTTTCATATTTCATTTTTCGGGTTTTCCTTTTTACTATTTTCGGGTTTTTAACTTGTCATATAAGTATTTTTCTAATCCACTAGAACAAGCTACTTACATACTCAACATAACAAAGTACACAGTGATGCCATCTTTACTAGTTTTTACTACTTCACACATAATTTCTAGACGGCCTCATAGGGCCTTGCTCTAGCTACATACAATCCCTATTTTTCACTTCTAATGCAAGGCAGAGAAGCATTCATTACTACACTAAAACACCACTTGAATTAGTACACATTAAAGCATATCCCCATGCCTGAGCCCAACATACTTTGCGATGGCACTTGGCGAGATTACACCTCCTGTTCTCATATTTGTCAACACCATGTCCTTCACCCGACAATCAACCTTTTCAGCATAATCCTTGTAGTGTCCTTGAAGCTCTGGTTGCCCTTAATAGCATACATCACACCTAGATCATCTGGTGTGTTGCTAGAAACAACCACGTAGTGCACAGACCCTATAGTGAAGGGCTTTTGTTTTGGTCCATCGTCGAGGCTAATCGCATCAACGGTGGCTTGCTCTTTGTTATCTAAGTCAGCTTCAGTTGGGATGCCATCAACATCAATGATAACATTACCTTTGGGCTGGCTTATGATCTGGTCAGAAAACTCACTGTGAATTGAGTCAAAGGCATTCTTCCTGAGAGTGAAGGTTAGCATGGGTGATGTTTCTGATTTTCAATGTGTTTGACCATCTACAGTTGGGTTGTTTTGAAAGAGAGCGAGTTTGCATACGTGTGTTAGTTTTCATAGTTATGTTAGTTTAGTGTGAAGAAGAAGGATTGGCTGTAGGACAATTGAGTGAGAAGTGGATATTACTTATGACTTATGAGCTCTGTATTACTTATATAGCAGGTGAACTAGCATCACACTAGGGTTTCTTCGTCTTGTATGAGTAAGAAACAATTATTTTTTGTATCATTTGTACACAATGCTCAAAGTTTTATAATATAAAATTGTATTTTGCTCTATAAGATAGATGACGGAAAATCTTAAAACCCACCAATACAAAAATATTTTATTCCAGTACTTATATGTTTATTAAAAAAATAAATTCTTATTTCACATTTAACAAAAAGACGGGTATCTCATAAAATTTTAAATTATTTTATTCATCTGGTGTACGATGAAAACAAGAATACACTTTAATTAATGAAACCTATAATAGTTGTATTCACGCTTTATAACACTTTATAGTGTTACAAGTTTACAACCTAGCTATTCAAAACAAGCGAGCCTATGCTTGATTGGATTTTACAAATTCACGTCCCCATTGTATTGCATTTTTTTTGCATCGAAAAACCCTATTAACCTTTCGCTTAATAGTGTCACAATATCAATTTATACATTATAGGGTAGGACGTTAAAGATCTTGGTTATCTAGCCATGTCATTCTATTATTGTTATCGGTACATTAAAAAGTATGAAAATTAAAGACAAAACCGGGTTCACGTATTATAGTTTCATTTAAGCATTATTAAAATTCCCACTACATTTTTCCTAAACGTGACCATATGATCATATATGAACCGTTAACTTCTTTTATTAAGCACATCAACACAACATTACTTTGGACCAGGAAAAATAACGAGATAATTTATGTTCTCACTTTAAATAACAATAATAATAAAAAAAAAAATCAGCATGAATCCAAAAGGGTTGAATTGGGTTGATTACTTTGGTCACTCTTAAACCACTGACTTATATTCATATGAGGTACGCATCTTTACCAAGATTCATGCATTAGAAGAAGCATACTTTACCAAGAAATCAGATTTGCTTACCCACCCTAGTGGTTACATTAAAATATGTGAAGCAATGCGTCCAATGCTCTAAACATGATCTTGATGTATTTGTACCCTTCCAACTGTGTATTCCAATGCATAAATTTAGATGCCCAAAGTGGATGTCAACTCCTATAACAGTCCTACAAGCAGACCTAAAAAGGTATTGCTACTTACATGATAGCTTTATTTGTAGGAGCTTGAAAGTATATGGTTATTATATTATGTACTTTTTTTTTTCGAAGGAGATTAATGATTTTCTTACCATGTTATGATTTTACTACTCGTTCTATACTTTTAGTGGTTGAAATTTTATTATTGTAATATCATTCTTATAATCACATTTGACCTACTCTTAATTAGCGACGTTTTTAAATTCGGGTTTTCGAATTGTAATATCATTTAGGATTGGATCCGATTAGATTTGTTGAGTAATTTGAGGATTGAAACCGAAATTTATTTCTGATCGTATTGGCATTGGGTCAGATCCAAACCGAACACCGAATGGACACCCCTAGGATAACCTAACGAGACGGTACACTAGGAACAACCTGCTTAACCCTAACTAGAGGTGTCAATTCGGATAACCGGATGGAGTTTGGGTCGGTTCTGTTAGGGTCAGCTCTGCTCGGGTCGGATATGTTCGGATCAAAATTATCCTTTTAACTCGGATTGGGCCGGATCGGGTCAAATTCGGGTCGGGTCAAAGTCGGGCCATGATTTATCGAGTCCGGGTCGGATATGGGTCGGGTCAACTACAGATCGATTCACTTTCGGTTCGGATAAATTTGGATCGGGTTTAAAACGGGTTCAATCTGATAACACTTCGGCTGGAAGAATTTGGGGCGGGTTAATTTTGGTTCGGATGATTTTGGTTCACTCAAGTTTGGTTTGATTAAGATAAGGTTGATCCGTTGTTTCATTAAATGGTCAGTTTCGATTCAATTCCTTTTTGTGTTTAGCTCAATTCAATTCCTTTTTGTGTTCGAGCTGACCAAATTCATATCCAAATAAGGTTATTTTTAATATAGAGATATTAATGAGTTTTTACCTTATTATTGATTCAATATGATTATTAATTATGAAGCACGAAGTTTTAGTTTTCGCATTTGATCAAGTTACATATAATTTTAATCTTAAAGGAAAATTGAGATTGAATAAATATCGATAACTTATCATACCTATATAAGTGAGACCATGCTAGTGGTTGATGAGTAATAATAGTTACATATGGTGATGTATACAAAATAGAATATCAATTTGTTAAGGTTACAACTCTTCATCAATTGTACAATCTTGCGAGGTTATGAGTTCTGTACTATTAGTTTAGTTTATTATTAATTCAATTTGTATAAGATATTTGTTAGAGTTGTTAGATTTACTTTATTACTAATTCAATTTTTATATTAAAAACTTGACATTATACATGGTGATAGTTAATTGTTACTATGTACATTCTTTTTATTTGAGCATAAATTATTGCATATGTATGTAGTGTGTATATAACCGTACGATGTATAATGCCTATAATTCTAGGATAATGCACAGTTGTAGAGGAAGTAGTAATGGTCAGATTGTCTCACGTGATGGGTTTGTAGTAAACTTAAAACTTCAGATTATTTCTTTGTAGTTAAAAAGTTAACTTATTAATAATTAGTAAAAATATAGTATAAGAACTTGAATAAAAAGGTCAATAATCAATCATGGTCGGGTTAAATTCAGATCGGGTAAAATCAAATCGAGTTAAAATCGGGTCGGGTTTGAGTTCAGGTCGGGTCAAAACAAATCGGACCTGATCGGTTATTTGTCGGGTCAATTTCGGATCGGGTTGAGCTTGGGTCGGGTCAAATCGGTTCGGTTTGAGTTCAGGTCGGGTCAAATCGGAGTCGGGTTGAGTTCAGTTTCGATTACAGTTCGGGTTTGTTTGGGTCTTGAAATTCTCGGATCAAATTGGATCGGTTACAGTTCGAAACGGATAATTTTGTTCGGGTCGATTAGGGTTTGACACCCCTAACCATAACTAGTGATGGAAACACGGATTTATTATTACTTAATAAGTATCATTAACTTCCCACTATTACATTATTATAAGATATTACTCCTACTTACAAATTAAGATAAAAAATATTTAATATGAAACAATATGTAAATAAATATATCATACTAAATAATATATATAGAAAAACATATGCACCACTAATAAAAATAACTATGACCTACGTTTGAAATTGTTCAATAGAAAACTATTTAAATATAACACAAAATCTGAGTGGTAGGACAATAAAAAATTTCTGTTACATAAATTAATAATTTATTCTACAAGATTAAACAAAAAAAATAATCTAAAAACAAACTAGGAAATGACACGTGTCATTGCTATTGTGTCTTTTATTAATAGTTATTGTTTGCTATAAATTATTCCATTCAACAAATTTGAATGGCCTAATTATATAAATCAAACAAGTACAATCTATTACATATCGATGAACTAATTATATAAATCAAACCACTACAATCGATGAACTAATTATATAAATCAAACCACTACAGGGATGGCCAATTCTAAACTGCATTTTATAACACCGCGACATACAAATACAATCTACTTCCGATCAATGTCCCTAAATAGGGGTCAGATCAAGACCAAAATCCGAATGGGATCGGAACGGATTAAATAGTATTGAGGTCTCGGATTTTCAAATCGGATCAGAAGTATTTAGTTAGCATCCACATGTGCATATAACATAATAAACTCATTCAAAATCATCAATAATAACAAAATTATACTATAAGCAAAAGTATTTTCCACATCTTAATCTGGATTAGCTTAATTTCGAACCGTAAAGTACAAAATACCAAACTATTTACCTTACAAAATGGTTGTACATTATTAGTCATGTCATACATTATTAGCCTGTTATCGACCTTTCTTCTCCTGTGTTCCATCTCGAGTTCGACATCTTGTTCTTGTGCATGGCCGACGCAATTCAGGTAGTCAATGTCCCTTTTTACCCAAGTGTGCTCATATTAACCATTTTTAAAGCTGTTAATTCCGACAACCGTTCACCCTTCCACTTTGTTTCATTTGATCCTGTTTCTTGTCCTACATTTGTTTCATTTGATCCTGTTTATTACATGGAATGTTAGGGGTATCACTAGGGAGTCTTTCGTTCGTAACTTCACCTTAATTTTTGAGGTTATCAATCCCTCGGTGATTATTCTATTAGAGACGAGGCATCTTTTGGAGAATGTGACTCAAATGATACGACGCCTACCACGGCAGTTTCGTTTCCTCGCCTCCCCTATACGTTCCTTTTCCGGCGGCGTTGCTGTTTCTTTGGAAGGCGGAGGAAATTCAGATCAACCAGCACCCAACATTCACTAATTTTTGACGTTATTAATGTGGTGGTACAGGTAGAGGATCAATTTCAATTTGAATATTTCAAATGTGCTTGGATTAAAAATATTTGCTACATAAGTGTTTGCTTCTAATAACCTGTGTTTTTAAGATTCTAATTACTTACTATTAGCAAAATATTAGCTCAGTTTAGTAACAGTTATTTCAATGATGTTACTACATGACAGGGAACACCACCACCGTCGAAGAAAGCAAGACTTGGAATTACTAAACCATCATTTAAATGTTGTGGAAGGAAGCTCAATTAATTACATCAAGCCAAAATCCAAGCTTCGTGACCTAAATACTACAAGTATTCCAAACGTACTATTTTCAATTAATGAAGGGAATTTTGTCTTTCAACCTTAGTATGTTCAATGATTGGAAGTAATTGTAATTAATTTCAGACATATTAATTAAAAATTTTACCCATGACCAATATCTATTTTTAGAAATGTATGGACAGGACAGTGGTTAAGTTCTTGGTTGTACTAAATTTGCACTATTTAGGAATTTTTAAAAATATTGGTGGAGTAGATATTTGTTTTACAAATTTCATTTTTCTTTCATGGGCTTATGTTATAACCTTGCTAAAACCCCCAAAAAAAAAAAAAAAAAATGGTGAGAACTTTAAAAGAGTTTAAAATTATCTTAGTAAGGTAATATTGATTGAGACATTTACGTTTAGTACGGATTTATAAATTAAGAGTTAAGAATTATCTTACTAAGGTAATAATGATTGCGAAATTTACGTTTACTACTGTTTTAGAAATTAAGAGTTCAGAATTATCTTAGTAACGTAATATTGATTTATTAAGAGTTAAGAATATTGATATTGATCAACTCAACTCCCTCCTCTCTCCAGATTTAATAGAAATGCATATAAAAAACTCAATGTTGAAGAAATTGGAATGCAAATTCTTTAATAAACTCAAGTGGGGGAATTGTGTAGTGATGGTCAAGGATATAACCTAAACCTAAACGTTTCTGAATTGTACTCTATTTTTTACTTGGAGGAATGTTTTTATTTGTAATTAATGCACACCTATTAATTTCTCTTGTACTCATCATCATTTATTAAATTATGTAATCTATTAATTGATAAAGGTTACATATCCATTTCTCAAATCATTGAAATTGTAAGGAATATGTTCAACTATAAATGTATCAAGATTCTACTTGCTGACAAATATTTTATTGTATTATGTATTGGCATTATCATACTTTGTTAGGTTGCTTGTATATTGCAACTTGAGGACTACAAATGCATCTTGCCCAATTTTGTGAATACAAAATACATTAAGAAGTGTGACATCATGCAGTTTTTACCCAATAGTTCATTAAGATGAGAAATAGTTTTCTATTATTTTGTGATTTCTTTAGATTTTATAGAAGGCTACAATTACCCTTTAACAACAAACAATCTTGTCCGTCCGAGATTAGCATACGTTAAAGACTTAGGAATTAAAATATGTATAATATTTAGTTAAAATAAATTAACCATTTAAGTTTGATATTACGTCGCTTTAACAAATGATTTTACTAAACAGGATCTGTATTGTTGAGATTAAAAAACTTAATTTGTAACGGTCAAGAGATCTTTTGTTATGAATTCATACACTTTTGAATGCATATCAAAAAATTTCATGGAGGTATATAACTAGCTACTAGAGGGTTCAATATTATTCTACTATTGATTCTAAATTTATTAGAGTCCGTTTTAACATTGATTGATACAAGTGTTAGTATAATTTTAAAATACAAGTGTCATTTTAATTTTAAACCCCACCTGCCTCTTGATTCATTTAGTGAGTTAATGATTTAAAATTACTTATTTACGGATTAAAAAATAAATTCACACAAGTTTTAATAAAAGTCCTTTAATATGTTCTAATTTTTGTTAGGGCTATATTAGTTTCCTAGGGTAAGTTAATACGTCCTACATTATACATGTTCTCCTTCATACAAAAAGCTTTATCCATAATTTAAATTATGTGAGGGCTATATTAGTTTCCTAGGCCTATATTATCCTTCATTCAAAAATCTTTATCCATACAAGATCACACAATCAGATTCAACAACTCAATTAGCTTAATAAACATGCAATAACAAACACTTACATCCAAAGTTCGAAACAGTACACCCAATGAGCCACATATATGATAACAAAATGACTAAAATGTCTTAGGTTTTGGCTATAACCACAAGGGCATACAGGACAACATTGCCTACCCAACAAGATCCAGTCAGGCAGATTTTTCTAATTTTAATGACTAATATTTTAAGTAGTATTATCTAATTATGATTATCACTTCAACGTACATCAAATAATCACCCATACATGTTAGGAACCACCACAACCTTGCCTCCGTTGAGGATGCCAGCTTCCCTAATGGTGGTTAGAGGTCCTAGTGATACGTCCTCATAGTAGAAGGCCAAATTCGACGGGTCAATGCCAAACTTGTCTCCCCAAACATGGAAAAGGCGACACAGAGGAGTGTCCAGCTTGCCTTGTACCCTCAGCTTAATCTTCTTTCGGTGTCCGCTGTTCTTAAGGTAGAATCTTTTGATCCTAGTGATGGTGTTGACCACTCCCGCCTACAAAACATTGCCACATTTACAAGTTATTAAGCAAAAAATTGGAATGCATTCTATTATACGATTTAAGTAATAATTCACACACTAATTGGGTAATACATGCACCAGATTAGACCAAATAATCCAATCTAACAAATCACATTTACTTAAAGTTAATACCTTTAAAAAAAAAGGAGCCATTAACAAAAATATTTTAGCGTAAGACAAGTGACCTTCCAATACATGCCTTGACAATTGCATAATTAAAGGCAATCAAAGAAAAGAAATTACGAATCCTTCAACGTAAAGCACACTTCCAGATTCAACTCCTACTTGTGTTGCCATGGTACAACCTGATTTGTACAGCAGTGACATCAATTCGTGAGGAGTAGTATTTGTAGATGTCGACGAAGGTTTCTTGACTGCCAATGCGATACATCTCACTAACGTCACCTTCATGGTAGCTCCTTACAATAATAGAAAACACTACACTGGCCGCAGGTTCTGTCTCATTGAGAACCACTGGCTTGAAAATGTCAGTGGGGTCAAAACGATTGACACGTTGTTTTTCAGTCCTAGTGGCGGGACAGTTAAGGACAACCCTCAGATTTGGAGGGCAAGGCTAGGGTGATTTCTACTTTAGGGTTTTGAACAGATGACTTGTCTACTTAAATTTTAAGATTTCTAACCTAGATGACGTGGCAAGTGTTGCTCTTGATTATATTTGAACAAATTTAATTATTTTAATAACTGCAAAAACTTGATAACTCTCAAAGAATTGGATATGTGAGGAGAATGTCATTTTTAAAATTAGTATTTTCGGACAGGATCGGCATAATCTTATTCAAATAGCATGGATTAGAATGTTAAAAAAATGATGTTAGTGTACACCATTTTGTTGAGTAGTTCAATGAACCTTGTACTATTATACATTCAATAACTCGATCTTCACTACTTTACTATTATTTTTATAATCTTGTAAAACTGAACGAAATTTTATTGTTAATGAAATACTACTAATGTAATCCGACTTTACTTTGGATGTCTTCGAGTGTATCTTTATATCCAAATTGAAAATCGGATTGGATTCGATTGGTTTTGGAGTGTGATTTGAAGTGGATTGAAACTGAAGAATTGGATTGGATTATAATATGGAATTATGGATTGTATTTAAAAGTTAAATGAATTGGATTACAATTTGGATTTGTTTCAGTTTGTGAACGTCACACTATTCAGTAATTTTAAAAGTACAAATATTATAATGACATATGAGCTTTTAGTAAATTCCCAAGCACAGACAACTTGCTTGAAATCGTCTCCACCACATCTAAAGCACCTTCCAACCCCCAAACCACGCCTCTTAACTAGGGGTGTTCATAATTCGGTTAAAAACCGAAATCTAATCCAATCAAAACCAAATTATCAATTCGGATCGGATTCGAACTTTAAATCGGATCGGATCGGATTGAGATTTTTTGAAAATTCAGATTTTTGGATTGGATCGGATTGAACCTAATTGGATCCAATCCAAACCGAAAACCGAATTGTAATATTAAGCTTTTATAAATATGGATTTCTTTGTTTTTCGAATTCGTTTAGCTTAAATACTTACTACTACATAAAATAAATAAGGGAGAATTTGTATTAATTAATTAACGACTTGACGTTGAAATATTTATATTAATCATGATTTTGAAGACTTTTATTTATATTAAAGTTTTATTTTATAATCGTATTAGGCGCTAAAAAATAATATATTATAATTCGGATTTTCGTATCGGATCGGAATACCCGAATTTGAATTCGGATTGGATCGGATTGGATTAGGATAGAAATTCGGATCTGAGTGGAAAATTGAAAACTGAATTATATTTCGGATTGAATCGGATTTGGACTAAATCCAAACCGAAAGTCGAACGGACACCCCAACTCCTAACCCTAAAAACCACCATCCCGAAGCACTAATCTACCCTCACCAACTCAAAATATCCTCCAACCACCCCGAAAATAACGTTTACACCTTGAAAACCAATCTTGTAAGGTGGATCAACATCCTAAAATTAAGTCAACGGTGGAATTTCGGTCAAAGGTAGTGTATTAGAATATTTTATCTTTTATTAGGTAGTTTCTTACAACAATTTTTATATTAGGTATTTTCCCACATCATGTAGACTTTATTTGGTAGTAGTAATTGAAATTTAAAAATACTTGAAATAATTTCAATAAACGATCACTGGCAATGAAATACTTGCAATAAAATAACATAATTTAAAAACAAAAATTTAACAATCACTCATTAATTGTAATTGAAATTCATATACTTTATAAACGGTTCGAGTGTAACATTAGATAGTTTCTCACAAAATGTCCTAATTAAAATCCAAGGATCAAATGTTAAAAATGTTTTTTTAATAATATACATGTCTTCAACAAATATGTTTGGCCACACTTTCAAATTATGTTACGATTTGGATAAATTTAAGCAGAAGTTTGTGGAAGTTTAGAAACCTGCACAAACAAAGTCTTGTTCTTGTGTATTGTCTGAATGTCCTGCAACACCATGCGCATGCTCCTTATATTAAGGAGATGCAGTGTCCAGAACCACCTTTTTCAAAGCACCATTCCTTTGTGCCGTCGAATTGTACTTTGATATGAAGGACTAGTTGGTTTAGTGTAAACTCTAGCTTCACTAGACTTGTTCAAAGGGGGTCTTCTTTCCGGTATAGACTCCATATCAAAGGCAAAATCTTGTTGCAGACCTTTTTTACACCAAAATGTGACCAAAACAAAGGTGTATCAAACCATCAAGTACAAGTTTTTGTCATGTAGCCTGCTCCATAATCTGATTTTGAGTTTTTAGAATGGGACTAATCCCTCAATAAGGCTGAATGTGACTAACGGGTTTATTTTCAAGGGTAACAAGTGATGGTACTGGTTATGGTTTGAGGTGGACCACATTAGATTAGACATGTGGTTATGAATTTTCTTGTTTCCAAAGGCGTAGTGATTACGGCTGCTAATGGTACGGTGGTGATTGAGTATGGGTTATTGCATGGGATATGTTGTTGTATTTTTATATTTTTTAAGTGATGTTAATGTGAAGGGCTAATTTTTTACTTTAAAGGCTTGTGCTTTAGTTTTAAGTGGTATGAATTTTGGTAAGGGTTTAATGGATATAATGGAGATTATTAATTTAATTAGAGTAACTGTTGTAATTTGGTAAGGGTTTAATAATGTTGTTAATATAATTTAAATACTGGTTGATATCGGTTTTAGGGCTGTGATAAGGTCCTAGTATTAATTTTCCGTCTTGTGCAAATGAACATTAAAAACAAAATTATATCGGATACGGCCCTTAAAATTAAACGTTTCAACGAAGCCGGGAGAGCCCTGGGAAAGTAAAAATATTAAACCACACCATTCGAACTATTTGGAATACCTCAACGCACAAAAACATAGGACTCCTGCGCCGTTTAAGTAGTCACGGTTACAAGTGCTACGCTTAGTGTCGGTTCTTCGATTGGGGTCTACGGAAACGCCCCTTAAAATTAAGCATTTCCACGGGCACGCGGAGGTACGAAAATTAAACCAAAATAATTCGGAATTACTGAACCCTCTTATTGAGCAAAAAAGATTTTAACAATTGCCGGTTCTAAAGATACGGTTAAAAGGATTGATATGGTGACATTAGCGCTATTAATTTATGTGGATTGAAATTTACACGGGTTACTTTAGGGACTCGCTATATTGGATACTCAGAAGTTCATTGTCAGAATTTGGCGTATTGTTGACCTAGGGATATCGATGTTAAAAATAAAACATTAAATCGAACTTATCCGGATACCTCGGCCCACTAAATGATCTCATGGACTCTGCGCCTATGACATAGTCACGGCTACAAGGGCTATGGTGACTAACGGTTAGGGTTCGTTTCGGAAAAAAACGGAAGTCCATTACAATTCAAACCGAATGATCAATTAAAATCGGATGGGATTATAATGAATTGTTTTGAAAATTCGTATTTTCAAAACAGATCGGATTGAGCTAGTTCGGATCCGATAAACCGAATAAACCAAATTATGAAAGTGGTATATAGCAAAAAAAATATTGTCAATATTAATCATGTTAAACTATGTTCATGATTATACTAATGTTAATAATGTAAACCTATGTTTTCAACACTGGTATAAGTCATGTACCACTAGACTATCAAAAATATAATTTTACTATTGCAATTTGATGTTTGTAATCGCGTTAAACTCCAATAATTTAGCAAGGTATTTTAATTCGGATTTTAGGATTGGATCCAAATAATTGATCAATAATTAGGTTTGGAGTTGGGCTGATGTGGTAAGTAGTTCGGCCCGGAATGGATTTGAAAACTTAAATCCGAAATTTCATCCGATTTCGGCCCGGAATGGATTTGAAAACTTAAAATATATCGTGTCAACTAGGGATGGAAATTTCATCCGAGTTCGATTCGAATCTGATCAGATTCGAAGAAAAAAATCCGATTCGAATTCGTTTATAATTAGTCCGAATCCGAATTCGATAAATAAGATCCGAATCGGAATAGGAGGTGGATTGGACTTGGACCCTACGCAAAGTCCGATAGAGTCTGATCCGAGCCCGAACCCGGGAGTATGATCATATGCTTTATAACTTGGGACAATTGTTTGCTTGTTTTGTAGCAAAAATTTATTATGTAACTTAGTACATTATTTAAATATGTTATAATTATACTTACCTTGATATGACAATATAAAAGCAATTATAGGTATATGACATTAAAATATAAAAAAAATTTATTCTAATCATATCGGAGGTCCGTTTAAACGGAACGGATTCGTATCCGAAAATTACGAGTTGGATAAGATTCAGACTCAGATTTTTCGGATAATGACTCGATTCGGATTCGAGTCCAGGGGCCATTCACTAAACGGATCGGATTCGGATTTAGTCAATTGCCAAACCGAATCCGATCCGTTGCCATTCCTAGTTTCCACGTACCCGAGACGGCCTCGCAAAGGATTAAATGTTGCAACAAACAATTCGGATTACATCAACCCTCTTATTTAGCAAACAAGATTTTCACTATAGCCGCTACGAAAGTAACGGTTAGAAGGGTTACAATGGTAACGTTGCACTAATTGATCTCATGGACTCTGCGCCTTTCACATAGTCATGGTTAAAAGGGCTACGGTGACTAACGGTTAATCGCGTAGGGTGTGCGGAACAGCCCCTTAAAATTTAGCATGTCCACGAAGCCGGTACGACCTCGCGAAGCTAACTATAAGTAAATCAAACAATTCGGAATAACTGACCCCCTCTTATTTAGCAAAAAAAGAATTCAATATCGCCCGTGCTATAGTAATGGTAAAAAGGGTTACCATTGTAAAACTCTCGCTAGTAATATAATAAGATTGAGATTTACCCAGGTTACTATAATTAGATTCACAACAGTTACTTCATGGGTTGGTCTCGCTTTTAGGCCTTACTCATAAGTTCCTTTTCATAAATTCGCGTAATGTTTACCATGTGTTATTCATGTAAAAAATAATTAATTCGAAGTTCTCGGAATACCTCAGCGCACTTATTGATCTCATGGAATCTTCGCCTTTTACATAATCACGATTAGAAGGGCTACGGTTACTATCAGTTCCTCGCATAGGGTGTGCGGAACAGCCCCTTAAAATTAAGCGTTTCCACAAACCCGTGACGGCCTGGCAAAAGTTATCATATTAAATCGGAACATTCGGAATACCCTAACCATCTTATTGAGCAAAACGGTTTTTCACTATCGCCTGTACAATAGTAAAGGATACAAGGGTTACTATAGTAACGTTCGCTATATTATTATAATTAGTTTGAGATTTACTATTTTGGGTGGTCTAACTATTAGGCCTTATTCAGAAGTCCCGTGCCATAACTTGGCCAATTGTTTAACTAAGAATATTAGTATTAAGAATGTCTATTATTTTATTATCATGTTATTTTGTCATATCATGTTCTATCTTATTAATATTAAATGACTATTAAGTTATTATTCGTGTTTAATATGATATATGGTTAGTATATGATATATCATGTTCGGTATATGATTAGTATCACATTTCAATCCATTTGAGATCTCAAAAACTTTCAAGTATAAACATTGTGCCTAACTATCCATTAACGCATATGGTTGTGCTCTATCAATACATTATGCATGTCGTATTAGTGGTTGGGATCTACCATTATTACCATGGTCAATCAATATATACCTAATAATGCTTTTTATACATTGATGTCAATTTTGTACTTTGTAATTTATTAAATGCTTGTTTCTCAGGAGTGTTATTGTTAAATCATTGATGAATTTTTAAGGTTCTTTAATCAACAGCTATTATATGGGCCTTAAAACTTGGGCCATATAACAACTGTAGATTTCAACTATAAAAGCCCACTTTTTGCAAAGAAACAGCCTAAACATGTCTCCATGTTCAGAAAACTAAGCCCTGTAACAACCCAATCTTTATCCTTTTTATTTTTTACGCTGAATTTAATCTTTAGCATTGATAATTGATTCAAGTTATACAACATGCAGCAATAACATAAAAACTTGTAAAAAATCTCCCAGAAGCAGTAACATTCCAATTACAACATTAAAAACAAAGTATATAAAACAACCTATATTAGTATAAGTATGAAAAACATAAATAAATGATTGTAGATCAATGCAATCAAAATATTAGTCCATTGTTATCAAAAAAAAAAAAAAAAAAAAAAAAAAATGTACTCCATTAGAAACCGTAAAAACTGCTGGCTCAACACAACTTCAAAAACTAAAAGCCCATACACATTTTATGGGCCAATACAAAAAAAATCAGTTTTTTATGTTTTCATTGTAACAAGGCCAAGTCTTCCATCTTAAAAACATGTAAAAGCCCAAAGCACATAGCCTCCAAATATTGTGGGCCATTAAACTTGGGCCATTCATAAATAATTACATCTTTATTTTTTGATGTTACAGAAGCCAAGTTTTTCAATTTTGTTCAACATCGACCCATATTAAAAAATCAACTACTGATTGTCATTTAGATACAAGGATTATTGTATTTCAATCTCCTTGGCACCAAACAAACACTTCTGTCAGCCTATAATACATATTATAAATTACACATATACAATTAGAGTACTGCAGATTCAAGCATGGCTACCCAAATGAGCCACATTGCCCCGAGTTTAAACCAAGCTTACATTGCCCCAAGCTTACCCCAAGCTTACCACAAGCCTTTTCATTTATAATTTTCACTGTAAATTCTTATGTTGCCCTGAATGGGAAGACCTCTACACCGTATGTGAATATCCCCACTGGACAGGATATGCATTCAAAAGATTCACTTTACAGCACAAGTATTAACAGTGACAGCACGGAAACTTCATTCAAACCATCAACAGCACGGTATAGAATCCAATTTCCTTGAAATTACCTTTCCCCTTCCACCAACACTTACAAATTCATCCTGAAATGTTGAATTGTATATGTACTATCCCAAAGAAATTATATGCAAACTAAAAAAAGACAGCAAAGAGCTTGATCGTGTTTGTTGTAGTTCCATAACACTATATATGTTCTGATCCTACCCACATATATGCAAACTATACTTCAATTCCTATTGACACTATCCATACTTCCTATTAGACAGGAAAGAGGCCAACGCCATGTCAACAATTCCTATTAACACTATCCATACTTCAATCCATATGATTACACCATATCAATCCACAGCATATATTATAATCAACCCCTGGCTTTATGAAATAACATGTAACGTAACAATTTTATATGGATGCCTATAATTCATATGATTACACATACCATTAACCAAATATGAACAATTCAATCATTACAGCTCTTACAGAAATTCCTGAATAAACATCAAACATGTCAAGTATTTGC
Organism: Chenopodium quinoa; assembly: GCF_001683475.1. Lineage (NCBI taxonomy): Eukaryota > Viridiplantae > Streptophyta > Magnoliopsida > Caryophyllales > Amaranthaceae > Chenopodium > Chenopodium quinoa. Next base: position 5,446,966 of record NW_018744626.1, on the reverse strand, counting down.
TGAGTTAGAGTTGGGCAATAACAATTTCCTGTAGTGTATTGATTAATAAATTAGAAAACCATTAACGTATCAATACAGTTTTAGAACCCAATTAACACAAAAAATCATTTTTAGTCCGAAATTGGGTTGCCTTCAATACTTCAAGCAATTAATGATTCGATTATTGAATACTTCAAGCAATTATTGATTCCATTATTGAAATTTAGTCCGAAATTTGATTCGAACAATACTTCAAGAATTTATTGATTCGATTAATACGTGAACTATATGATAAAAAAAATGACATTACCTTGATTTTGCAATCGAATTCCATATCCACCAATTGAAATTGTTGCAATTCAAATTCAAGCAATCTTGCAATCGAATTCCACAACCACCAACTGAACCTCAAGCAATCTTGCAATTGAGCTCAACAACTCCAAAATCGGCCCTTGGTTTCGCAATCGAGCTCAACAATTCCAAAATCGGCCCATCATTTCGCTATCGAACTCAACAATTACAATTATTGGTTGGTGCACCCGGGTGCACCATGCGCATGGTGCACCCGATCAAAACGACATACGCTAAAACATAAAACGCAGACCCCTACCGAAGTTAAAAAGGCGGAATGGACATTAAGAAGGATTGTAAAGAACATGGGTTAATAAAAGAACATAAAGAGTTGGTTAAAAAGAACGCGAGAAATTGAAAGGTGGGTTACTTTTTTTTTCGGAAAATAACTGACACATGGCCCACCTTTTTTGGTAATTATTGTGAGTAAAAATCATTTCACAAGTAATCTTTTCTCTCTCTAGATATTTTCTCTCTCTCTCTCTCTCTCTAGATCTTTTCTCTCTATCTTTTTTCTATTTTTCAAATTAAAACCGTAAAACCGTCATATTCAAAGTGAAAATCTAGGATTAATTGTTCTAATTTCAACAATTAAACTTTCAAATTTGAACAAATGGTGGATTCTAGTGAAGTGTAAGTAATAATTTTGTACATGCAATCAGTTTTTCGTCAATAATTTGGTGTTTAAAATGTTTAATTTTGTTCATTTTGGGTTTTTTTTAAATGATTAAAGCAAAGAAGTACAAGATGTTCCAAAAGAACAATTGGAGGAGAAAGAAGAACAACAATTGGAGGAGAAAGAAGAACAACAAATGGAGGAAAACCAAGAAAGGTTATTTTTTAACTTGTCAATTTTTCGATTTTTATATTGGTTTTGAAATTATTGAATTTTCAGTTGGTTTCATGTTGTTGTTTTGTAATTATTTTACAGTAAATTACAAGAACAGGATGAGGAATCTCTACCTCTTTGTGAATTGTTTAATGTAAAAGGAAATGTGAGTAAAAAGAAACATGATGATATGGAACCAATTGTGGACCCCCAAATCCTAAGATCCATAGAAACTATGGTACAGGATATTCCCAAGTAAGTTAAAGTATCATTATCTAGAATATTCATGTTGTTCTGGTCCTTTTTTGGTTATTGAAGAATTCAATGGCATTTAAACTTTATTATAAATTGTAGATCTGGTTGGTAGGGTCACTAAAATTTTATATATTTTGATGTTCTTTTTGGTTAACATAATGTCAATAATGTTCTTTTTAAGATTTGGGTATGTTCTTGTTCTTTTATTATTTAAATTAATACATAATTTGAAAAAATAAATAAAGGGATGAAGAAGAAGAACCAAAAGAAGTCAAGACTGAAGATCCTTCACAACCCCAAGAATTGAAAGGCAAAGGAAAAATGAAGAAAGATTATCGTTTCAAACAAATTGCTACCAAGAAAAAGTATTGATGTTCTTTTTCAGTTTCTTTTTCAGTGTGCATGTTCTTTTTATGTTTCATGAATGTTCTTTTGTAGTTTGTATGTTCTTTTATATATTATGGATGATCTTTTTAGTGAAATGTTCTTTTTATGTATTATGAAATGTTCTTTTTCAGTGTGCATGTTCTTTTTATGTTTCATGAATGTTCTTTTTTAGTTTGCATGTTCTTTTACATATCATAGATGATTTTTTTTAGTGAAATGTTCTTTTTATGTATCAAGAATGTTCTTTTTCAGTGTGCATGTTCTTTTATATATTATGGATGTTCTTTTTAGTGAAATGTTCTTTTTATGTATTATGGATGTTCTTTTTAGTTGTTGTTCTTTTTCAATGTTATAAATGTTCTTTAGATATGTATCATGAATGTTTTTTTTCAGTGTGCATGTTATAAATAAACTTTTAAGTGGGATGATCTTTTTAATAGTATTATTAAACTTTTCAGTAAGCATGTTCATTTTGATTGTGATAAATGTTCTTTATAATTTATATTAAATGTTTTATTTTTTTGTATAAAAAATATCAGGAATACTGCACCAGCTAAACCAGCTAGGAAACCAGCTACTGATAAAGTTGTAGAAGAAGGTATAGTGGAGGAAGGTGGTGGAAGAAAAATTGTATTAAGGAAAAGGAGGGCACCATTGGGAGAGCCTATGTTCCCAGTTATGGAGAAACATGAAGTTGGTGTTTCACAATCAATTTCACAATCAAAGGCTGAATCTACAATAGTAAGTGTGCCAAAACCAAAAAACAAGAGAATGAAAACAAAGGATGATAAGGAAGATGAACAAAAAGTGGCTATAGTACAAATAAAGGATTTAGAGTTGAAGCAAAGGCACACTGTTAAGCCTTTACAAAATTTGGTAAAAACTTTGCAGAGCACAAAACAGGAGGACAAGTTGCAAGCCATTGAAAATATGGGGTTTGGCGGTTTCTTGCATCTTGATATGCCAAAGGGCACCCCTAAGTATTCAGCCACACTTGTGGAGAACTTGGAAGTTGATGGTCTCTATTTCTTATGTGATAAAAATAAGAAAATTGATATACAACCCATTGATGCCCACCTGGTATATGGTTTACCAATTGGAGGTGAAGAGATAAAAGATGCTGCCCTTGAGGATGAAGTTTTACTTGAGGTGATGAAAGAAGTGAAAGCATATAGTGATGGGAGTATTCCAAACTTAACAGATTTAGCTGGAAAGTTAGGTAATCCAGACACTCCCCTTGATGATAATTGGAAGAGGAGTTTCTTACTTATTGTAGTGAATTCCTGCATCAAGTCTGTGTCTAACACACAGCCTTTTTATAGGTAAAAATATAGTGTTCTTTTCTCTAATGTTAGTGTTCTTTTTCTCTAATGTTTATGTTCTTTTTCTATAAAGTTTGTGTTCTTTTTATACAATCATGTTCTTTATCTTATTAGTTGTTGCTTTTTTATGATAGGTTCATGTACACAGCAGCTGACACCAACAAAATATCAAAATTTGACTGGTCTTCCTATACAGTAGAGAGCTTGAAGGAGATGACAATTTACTGGAAGGGAGATAGAAAAAGATTCTTTCCTGGACCATTGCCATTTGTTACGGTAAATATTCTTAATGTACATATGTACTTTTTTGTACTTTCATATGTACTTTTTATTATTTATAATAAGTTTGTAGTTTATCATTTATTTCATTATTTATGTACTAGATGTTCTTTTAATAAATGTTGGATGTTCCTTTTTATATTTTCTTGATGTTCTTTTTAGTTTGATGATCTTCTTAAGTTATATTTTAAATGTTCTTTTTATATATTTTAGATGTTCTTTTTTAGTTTGATGCTCTTTTTAACTCTCATTCTGGATGTTCTTTTTATATATTCTGAATGTTCTTTTTATAAATTCTGGATGTTCTTTTTTAGTTTAATGTTCTTTTTAACTCTCGTTATGGATGTTCTTTTTAACTATCATTATAGATGTTCTCATTATGGATGTTCTTTTTAACTCACATTCTAGATGTTCTTTTTTAGTTTAATGTTCTTTTTAACTTTCATTATGGATGTTCTTTATATATATTTTGGATGATTGTTTTTAGTTTGATGTTCTTTTTAACTCTCATTATGGATGTTCTTTTTTAGATTGATGTTCTTTTTAACTTTCATTATGGATGTTCTTTTTATATATTTGGATGTTCTTTTTATAAATTGTGGATGTTCTTTTTAATTTTATGTTCTTTTTAATTATTATGAATGTATTTGTAGTTTATCATTTGTTTCATTCTTTAATTATGTAGATTTGCTACTTTGACCGACTTAAACGGGGTACATCAAGCTTTCCAAGAGAAATTCCTCTTGTCAAAGAGTGGAATGGTGATATGATCAAAGAAAGGATTAATCTTGAGGTAACAAATGGCTTTGGGATTGGCACAGTTTTGGATAGAATCAAAGCCCCAGAAATTAGCCAAGTCTTAGCCATTGAAGATGTTGAAGGACATCAACAACAGCAACAGCAACAACAGCAGAAGCAGCAACAACAACAGCAGCAGCAGGAACAACAACAACAACAACAACAAAAACCACAGCAGCAGCAACAACCACAAGAAGAGCAACAACATGAACAACAACAGCAACAACATGAGCATCAAGAGCAACAACAACATCAGCATCAACCTACAAATTTGCAGGTACAATATAAACTTTTCTTTTTCATCACATGTTCTATACTTTGTTGAATATATTCAATATATTCTTCTGCTAATGTATGCATGATATACTTCTTCATCTTTTAGGAATATACTCTATTGCTTCGTCAGGCAACAGAGAGAATTGCTGAAGGGTTTGTGAACCTCTCAAATGTTTTAAAATTAGGGGAGAGGTTCCATGGTAACACACTTTATGTAGACACCACATTATTAAATGTGAGTACAATGTCGGCAAAATGTTCTGGAATCAAATTTTCCCAAGAAAATCAGAAAAATATACCTACACAGCGAGAAGAAGGGACTTCTATTCTTAGTCAGGACACTGATTTCTTTGCCTCTGACTGGTTTGGTGAAATGGTAGATAATGTTTTCAAGATGGCTGGTTTTGAGGAAAACACCAAGGAATTTGGTGACAATATGAGTGTTGAAGATCTGGAGTTCAGGAGGAGAGAACTCAATCATCCACACTTGAACCAATTGTATTTAATGTCATTACTCCAACCACCACATTGCCTGAATCATCATGTGACCTAAGGCTTACACTTGGGTTAAGCATGTCAAGTACAATCAATATGGGTGATCAGGCTTTTGATGACATTTCTCAATATGATTCACACTTCACCGAGCAACAATTGGAGTCCAATGCAATGGACCAAGTCATGAGTAATCAAACGATGGGGTAACTAACTGACTCAAATACTGACTTTTAATTATGCAATTTGTTTATTCAGAAATGTATTATTTGAATTATTAATGTGTAATATTATTGTGATGAACAGGTTTATGTTCTTTATTTGACTTTTGTATGTTCTTTTCACTTGTGAAAGAACATTCATGTTCTTTTATTTATAAGTATGTTCTTTTTAATATGTTCTTTAGTTTGATATTGTTTGTTCTTTGACTATTTAAAGAATATGTTATTTAGTTTGACTTTATATGTTGTTTTTGTTTAATAAAAATGTTCTTTAGTTTGGTATTGTTTGTTCTTTGACTCTTGAAAGAATATGTTTTTTATTTAACTTTTGTATGTTCTTTTCACTTTTGAAAGAACATTCATGTTCTTTTATTTATATGCATGTTCTTTTTGTTTGGTATTGTTTGTTCTTTGACTCTTGTGAAAGTACATTCATGTTCTTTTATTTATAAGCATGTTCTTTTTTTTATTAATTATGTTCTTTTATCTATTAAATTATGTTTTTTATTTGAGTATGTATTGTATGTTCTTTTATTTACTTTATATATGTTCTTATATTCTTTTTGAGTGTTATAAGGGTGAATGACAAAAGCATGGAAGAAGGACAAAATGAACAAAGGGAAGAAAAGGCAGAGAAAACAATTGCAAAAGAAAGGGTTGAAACACAAATTCTGGAAAAAGATGAAGAAAAAGAGAAGAAGAAAATTGAGTCAATGGAGATAACTGAGAAGAATTTGAAAAAAGGAAAAGAAACTCTGGTTGAAGATTGGTAAATATTTTTGTTGTATGATGAACTTTTATGTATTATGAAATGTTCTTTTTCAGTGTGCATGTTCTTTTTATGTTTCATGAAAATTCTTCTGTAGTTTGCATATTCTTTTATATATTATAGATGATTTTTTTAGTGAAATGTTCTTTTTATGTATCATGAATGTTCTTTTTCAGTGTGCATGTTCTTTTATATATTATGGATGTTCTTTTTAGTGAAATGTTCTTTTTATGTATTATGAATGTTCTTTTTAGTTGTTGTTCTTTTTCAATGTTATAAATGTTCTTTAGATATGTATCATGAATGTTTTTTTCAGTGTGCATGTTATAAATAAACTTTTAAGTGGGATGATCTTTTTAATAGTATTATTAAACTTTTCAGTAAGCATGTTCATTTTGATTGTGGCAAATGTTCTTTATAATTTATATTAAATGTTTTTTTTTTTGTATAAAAAATATTAAATGTTCTTTTTTTTTGTTAATATATATGAATGTTCTTTAACTTATGATAGTTTGCAATTTATTTATTTATTTATTTTTTATAGTGGATCCCCTAAAGCTGTCAAAAGGGTTAGAAAGGAGGCATATATTTACAAGTCACCTTACCTTGTAAAATATTCTCATATGATAGAAGGAACAGAATAGTTTGAGCATGCTATATTAGAGTATGCATATGCCCCAGAACTTGATGACGAGTAAGTTTGGTACATATTAAAGAGCAGTATATACTATCATTTTCTCTTGTTTATATTTAACTTATACAATTTCATATTGTTTTCCTAGTGAATGGATGTATGATGATGGGCATACAAATTTGACAAGAGAAATGTTCAGAACACTTGGGGACAATGTGTATTTATACACTGATATTATTGATGCTTGGGCATTAATCCTCAATTCAAGGAATTTTGTTGATGATAAAAAAAGGATTTTCTTTGCAAACAATGCCTTTGTGAGTAACATAATTCCTGATGTTCTTTTTAGTGAGATATGTTCTTTTTAGTGAAATATGTTCTTTTTATTCCTTTATTTTAATTATTGTGTTCAAATATTTTTTATATGATTTTTTTTTTAAAGAATCAACTATGCATGAATGAGTCATATGCTGATGATAGTCAATCACCAACACCTGGATATAGGATTGACAAATTTTTTGAGACTATGCATTTTTGGCTCAATGAAAGTAACAAAATAGAATCTGCAGAAGGATATCAATTGGTAAGTTGAATTTTTTTTATTCATATGCTATAGTATGCTATTTTTTTTAAGTAACATGTTCTTTATTTACCACTTATGTTCATTTTAGTTTGTTGTAGCTTGTTCTTTTTGTTTATAAATAACATGTTCTTTATTTACTAGTTATGTTCTTTTGTAGTCAATGACATGTTTTTTATTTAATACTTATGTTCTTTTGACTAAAGAACATGTTCTTTTTAATCACATGTTCTTTTATATATTCTAGATGTTCTTTTTATGTATCATGAACGTTCTTTTTCAGTGTGCATGTTCTTTTATATATTATGGATGTTCTTTTTAGTGAAATGTTCTTTATTGTACCATGAATGTTCTTTTTCTTCAGATGGATATCAATTGGTAAGTTGAAATTTTTTTCTTCATAAGCTATATTATGCTATTTCTTTTAGGTAACATGTTCTTTATTTACCACTTATGTTCATTTTAATTTGTTGTAGTTTGTTCTTTTTGTTTATAAATAACATGTTCTTTATTTACTAGTTATGTTCTTTTGTAGACAATAACATGTTCTTTATTTAATACTTATGTTCTTTTTCTTCGATGACATGTTCTTTTTAAATGTTTCAGTTCTTCTTCCCTGTGTACGTATCTGTACATTTCTATGTTGTTGTCATCAACACTAGGACAAAGACAGTAGATATACTTGACAACAGACCACTTGCAGATGGAATCCCAATGGAGAATAAATATTTTGACTATCCTGAAAAATTAGTAAGAATTCAGTGTCGTATGTTCTTTTTAGTCAACCGTTATGTTTTTTTTTTTTATGTTCTTTATGATAATAACTTATAATCTTTTTTAACAGAGAAATGCTCTTGGGTTATACTTGCAAAGCAAAGATATTAAAATAGGGGAGAACATGTCCAATTACCCTGTGAAGTTAGTTCAAATGCCATGGAGGACTGAGAAAAACAATATTGATTGTGGTGTGTATGCAATGAGACACATGGAAACATATTTTGGGAAGAAAAAATGGACTTGTGGTCTCAAAGCTAATAATGTAAGATTTGTCTATCTATAAATGAATTTGTGCTTTGTTTTTATTGACTGAGTTGTAATTTATTCATTCACTTTTTACAGTTTGATGCATTGAAGAAGCTAAGATTGAGGTACACATATGAGCTTATCACCACTGATCTCAACATGAAGAAACCAGAAATGTGTGCTCGTGCCAAAAAACATTTCAAAGAATTAGGGAACATTTAAAATTTCAGGTTTATTTGGATGTTGAAACATTAACGTAATAGCAACAGCTTATTATTTTTTCAATTATTTATATGTATTTATATGACTTGGTTCTTTTTTTTGCAAAAAACATATTCCTATTATATAAGTAATGTTCTTTTACAATTTATGATATGTTCTTTTGACTAAAGTACATGTTCTTTTTAATCAATGACATGTTCTTTTTAATGAATGACTATTGTTTATTTGATTTGAAATGAATACAAGTGTGCATAATATGCTATATAAGAAATCATATAAGTTCAAAAAACCTTTAATATGCTGAATCTACTACAAAATATATAAAAAAAAAAAAGTAAAACTAACATTAAATCTAAATTTTCTTACTAATGACAAGGTTCAAAAGGAAGTACATGAACTCCAAAATACTCATCAAGTTCAAAATACTCTAATGATCCTCCAAACTCATTTGAATGTGCCAATATGTTTCCTTTTGGTACAACCATAAATTCCTATAACACAACAAATGAAAAAAAAATAAAAAAAAATAAGTTAAGCAGTATATATATTAATGGAAAAAGAAAGTTAAGATATGTAAAGAACATATACATAAAAAGAACATATATTAATGTGAAATGAAAACATAAACTTTTAATTTTGTAAAAAAGAACATAGAGTAAGGTAAAAAGAACATTTATATAAAAAGAACATATATTAATGTGAAATAAACATATAAACTTTTAATTTTGTGAAAAAGAACATAAAGTAAGGTAAAAAGAACATATATTTAAAAAGAACATATATTAATTTGAAATGAACATATAAACTTTTAATTTTGTAAAAAAGAACGTAAAGTAAGGTAAAAAGAACATATATTTAAAAAGAACATATATTAATGTGAAATGAACATATAAACTTTTAATTTTGTAAAAAAGAACATAAAGTAAAGTAAAAAGAACATATATATAAAAGAACATAAAATAAAGTAAAAAGAACATATATATAAAAGAACATAAAGTAAAGTAAAAAGAACATATATATAAAAGAACATAAAGTAAAGTAAAAAGAACATGGTATTGTGAGTTCTCAAATCTGTACCTTAATCGTAGTTTGAGCTTTTTGTTTCAATTTTGAAACACCTCTTGTTGTTTTCCTTTTCCATGACTTGATTTTTTGACCCTTTAGCTTGTTGGTTATCTTTTCTTATGTACTCTTAGGTCTAGTGTTTCTTTGCCCCTTCTTTCTTCTCTTGATAGGATCTTTAATTTCTACTTGAACTACAGCTTTTTGTTTACCATTCACATCTTCAGTTTGAGGAACACATTCTTCATTTACTCCTTGTGGTTCCAACAAATTACCATCTCCTTGATCTTGTGTTACAGTTGACTGACAATCAGTATTTGAAGACTCTTGATTTTCACTTTCATCTTTCCTTAGAAGAATATCAATTTTGTTGGTGCACTCATCAATAGCTTCCTCAATGACAGTTCGCGACTTTAAATCAATTTGTGCACGATCAGCAAGCCTTATAAAAGTCCTAATAATATGTAATCTCCACACATTTGAAGGTGTAACTCCCGATTCAGCTACAACATTATCATCAACCCGAGTACACATTGCAGCCTTTGTCCATCTCTTCATAATATACCTCTTCGGGATGTAGGTGATGTTGTTCAAATGAAGAACACGCAATGAATGCTTACATAGTAGTCCAACCTCACTAAAATATTTGCATGTACAATCAACTGAAACCAATGATTCATCAAAAGAAATAGTGTGCATGATCAAATCCCTCTTTGGATGCCCAACATGATACTCATAAAGAGGATGTTGAATTCCTATTATCTTTGCTGTGCAAGGAACACCACTCACAAAATTATCCTCAAATTGTATATACACTTGAATTGTGTAAATGTTTCGAGCATGCTCTAACAAACCAACATCTGCCCACACTAAATGACGATTGCCAGTCATGCTGTCATAATCATTTCTGCTTTCTTTACTCCTCCATTCATCAACAACCTCAATGAAAGAATTTTAAAACTCACAAAGCCCATTAGTGATATGAAGTCTACGGGAAACAGACCTGTTTGTAGTTTCACTTCTCTGAGAAGATAAAATACCACCACTAAAATAGTCCTTACAGTATGCAGGGCACCACATGTCTCTGATGTTATACAAGTTGTTGATCCAACTATTATTCTTGCAATCATATTTTGTAAGCATGCTGAAATTTGGAAAAACATTAATGAACATAATTCTTACTAAAAGAACATACTGTAAAGATATAATGAACAACAGTAATTGCCAAAAAAAACATATTAAACAGTACATTGTACATTACATTATACAAAAAAGAGCATGTGAACATCAATATTTCTGAAAAAGAACATCAGGATCAATTGTGAAAATATAATGAACATCACTATTTCTGAAAAAGAACATTAAAATTATTAAAAAGAACATACTATAAATGCATAATGAACATTACATTATACAAAAAAGAACATGTGAAAATATAAATCATAAAATCAAAATAAAATCATAACATCAAAAGAATATTACCTAGACCAATAGTGCTCAAACTCCTGAATAGTATCTGTGTATTTTAGGACTATGTCAAACAATTCATTAAACCCTTCTTTTTCCCTCAGTCCTTTGATATTTTTCTTTGAATTCTCTTTGATATGCCAAGTACATAATCGATGCCGAGAATTTGGAAAGACAATTCTAATAGCCTTGGCCATAACTTGGGCCTGATCAGTCATGATTGAAACGGGATGTTTACCACCCATCGATTTCAAAAAGGTAGTGAACAACCACACAAATGACTCCCACTTCTCATTAATCAAAAATCCAATGCCAAACATAACATTTTTATTGTGATGATTCATACCAACAAATGGACCACAAATCATAGCATATTTATTTGTACGATATGTTGTATCATGAACCAATAAATCCCCAAAAGCATCATAATCAACCTTCATCCTATTGTCTCGAAAGAAGAAAGATTGCAAATGACCTTTATCATCAACATCAAAATCATAGTAGAAGTCATACTCATTTGATTTGCGTTCTTTAAAATAACTGAGTAGTTGCTTAGTATCACAACCATCAAACTTCTTCCTCTTCTCTGAAGCTAAAGCATCATAAGCATCGCTGCAAAGAAATCCCAAATTTTTCTCACCACCAGCTTGATTTTTTAAAACTCGAACAACATCAGCAACACGTATACCATTCTCAGTTAAACTATTAAGCATACCAAATTGTTCTTGACTGATCTATAAATAGTTAAGAAAAAAAGAACATGTTAAAATCAATATTTCAGAAAAGAACATCAGTATCAATATAAACATTAATAAACATGATGCAAACTAAAAAGAACAATTATGAAAATAAATTGAACATCACTGTTACTGAAAAAGAACATTAAAATTATTAAAAAGAACACACTGAAAATGCATAAAGAACATTACATTATACGAAAAAGAACATTAATGAACATAATGTTTTCACAAAGAACATACTTATATATAATAAAGAACATCCTAAAATATTAAAGAACATGTATCATAAAAAGATCATACCTTCCTATGAGACCTAATCAAATGTCTTTTTGAAACTGGAATTCTGCTATGATAATGATCCATGAGATGTTTGACAACAACAAACAAACCAGAATCTAATTCAACATCAAATTGAATCATTGCTTTGCATCCTGTGCGACAGTTTCTCTTCTGATACACTTTTGGTTCATCACCTGGCTTTCTTTCTTTCTTAAAACCAGCATAAGAACAAACACAAAATCGTTGGCGAATAGTAGCCTTATCTTCTCTAAAATTCTTTTTCGCCTTACGTGTACCAAATCCATGTTTAAATGCATAATTATTGTACAACTCATATGCCTCATCATCAGACTTGACTTTTTTGAGATAAAGTTCAGATTCCTTTGCCTCAGTAAAGCCTAAAATAATAAAAAGAACATGAATATTAAAAAAAGAACATAACTCATATAAAAAGAACATCTGCATACAAAAGAACATGAATATTAAAAAAATAACATATATCATAAAAAGAACATAACTCATATGAAAAAAACATGTATCATAAAAAGAACATGTATCATAAAAAAAGAACATGTATTATGAAAAGAACATGAAAATAAAAAAATAAATAAAACATGTATCATAAAAAGAACATAACTCATATGAAAAAGAACATGTATCATAAAAAAAACATATACACTGTGAACATGAACAAATAAATAAAATAAAGAACATGACAAAATATAAAAAGAACCTCATATTTAACGTCCAGCAATTATATCACCAAAAATATATAAAAAAAAAAAGAACATGAATATTAAAAAAAAGAACATGAATCATAAAAAAGAACATAACTCATATGAAAAAGAACATGTATCATAAAAAGAACATGTATCATAAAAAAAGAACATGTATCATGAAAAGAACATGAAAAAAAAGAACATGTATCATAAAAAGAACATGAATATTAAAAAAAAGAACATGTATCATAAAAAAGAACATAACTCATATGAAAAAGAACATGTATCATAAAAAAAGAACATGTATCATGAAAAGAACATGAAAAAAAAAGAACATGTCTCACAAAAAGAACATAAATCATATGAAAAAGAACATGTATCATAAAAAGAACATATACACTATGAACATAACAAATCAATAAAATAAAGAACATGTCCAAATATAAAAAGAACTTCATCTTCAACGTCCAACAATTATATATATTTACAAAAAAAAAACCTATATTAAAAAAAAATTACAATCAATTGAACAATCAATCATCTAAATCTAAAATCAAATTCAACCTAATTTTTAATAATTTCACAATTCATATATCCACAAATAAATAATCAAAACAAAAATTCAACAAAAATTACCTTCGTCTCTGTTTACGATATCTTCAAATTCACCTCCATTATCATCATCATTATCATCACCATAGTTATCATCAACAAATCTAGCATCAGAATCATGTCGAAATCCTGATTGATACGCCATTAAAATTGAGAAAATTGCTCTGAAATTCTCTGTAAATCGCTGATAATTTCTCTCTCTAAACTTCTCTCTAATTTTCTCTCTCTAAAATATTTGAAATAATGGAAGAATGTAGATGGAGTAATTTTGGAAACAAATAATATGGAATGTTCTTCACAATCCCTTAAATTACGGAAACACATGATTTTTTTTTTAAAAACAGATCACGCATGTCATGCAGCAACAATTTCACCCAGGTGCACCATGTTCATGGTGCACCCGGGTGTATAGTACTAATTTCACAACAATTATAGAATATCTTCAATTTGCATGCGAATTAAAGAATACACTGATTACACACTCGAATTCGGTAATAACTGGAGTGTTCAATGGATTTCAACAATCAACAATTCTTCGACTTTGTAAATGAAATCAACAACTTCAAAGTTATCGCCACTAGAATCGAATTTGAAAATTATTGCAATAAATCAACCATGAGCAAGAAAGTAAAACGCAATGTTTGTCAAAAGGTCAACCCCAATATTGACCTGGAGAGCTAAACAGACGTTAGGAGAATTAACGTCTGCAATTGGGTGCAACGGAGGGCTTGCAACGGGGTATCACTCACTTTCCATTCTTTTCCTAACTTTAATGAGTGATAAGTTAGAAATGCCCTTATATCAACACTCGTGGTTGATATAGGATATCAATATGTATTTGCTCGACAAACAGCATAAACCAAATGCTTAAGAAAAATATCAAAGTCTGTGTACTGTTAACATGGACTCAGAGAAATATATCAAATATGTCTTTGAAGGTCAGGCAAAGTTAGTGGCTAGTTTCAAAAGAAGTAGAAAGCTTAATGTCAAAATTCCAAATATTTACATTCACGTCAACTCGTATCACACAAAGACTTAAATGGAAAACACAGTCACAAAAGACTGAGTTAAATCATTTTCAAAAGACAAAGGTAAAAAAAAAAACGACATAAGTTTTATGGAATTGTAAGAAATTAAAACCAAGCTCAATAGAAGAATGTGCAATACGACTCACCCAGTGAAACAAACAGTTGAACCCTTATTGCCTAATTTTAAGGTCAAAGACTTAAAGTATGTTAAGAGAGAAGTGGAAGGGGTCCTAATATCACCTCTGCAAATGTGTTGTTTCTGAAGGAGTTATGTCTTCGTCGTGTGCAATTACTAGATATATAAATGGATCAAATTATGAAGATAATTAAGTTCGTACATTTGGGTCGTCATTTTTCCATAGCTAGAGGTACTAACGATCTTTGGACTAGTGAAATAGCCCAAAGTCCAATTGGACGTATCCTATAAGGTCACACAAAAGGGCTAGATCGAGCATTAGAGGATGAGGCCCATCATGGGCCTCATCACTCTAGGTGGCCGGCCATGTAGAGGAATAGAAGTGGTTTTTGGGCTTCGTGCCCTAGTCTAATTATAATGAGATTATAAATAGACTAGGTGCCTAGGTTTGCAATGACAAGTAAGCAATTAACTGATCAGTGTGATCAAACCCTAATTAGCAAATACGAAACCCAACCCCTCTCAAAGTCCTCTCTCTCACACGGCTCTCTCCTCCTCCCAGGCATCGGTGGTGTGTCGTGGTGGTGGTGGTTTGTGCGGTGGTCGGTTGTCCATAAAGGTGGTGATCGCGGTTTTCCTCAATCACTCGACCAATCTAGTATTGGTGGACGGCTCGTTCGAATCTCGTGGACTAAGTAGAGGAGCAACGCTTAGGGCTCTATTCTCTCCCTAATTTTCCTGTCGAATAGCTTCGTTGAATTCACACGTCAAAGGTATGATTATGTGTCTTATGTGTTATGCATGTGATTCTTAGGATTGGTACTTGATTGAATATGATTCATGTTTTTCCGCTGCGTAGTACCTATAAACTCCTACAGTGATATCAGTTAGCCTCTTGCATGAACGCGCTAGATCATAATAATACGATTATTTGATGTCCACGTTAATTTTATAATCAATTAAGAGGGAAAAATTAATTTAATTATGGTTCAATTATTATATTTAATGTGATTAAACTTTTGGAATCGATTAAATGTGATTAAATTATGCTCAAAATAGCCATGAAGAGACCGAATTTTAGCCCTAAATTGTTCGAAAATTTCGAACCCCTTAACCCTATTTTTCGAATTTTCGAAAATCCTAGCCCTAAAATATGATTTTTGTGCTTGATTTTGATTTAATTCGATTTATTTTATGATTCATAATTTTAATCGGATTGATTTATGCATAAAAAATGTTTTATTTATGATGATCAATTTAATTTTAAAAGTTAGAATTAAATTGGGATTAATTTTATGAAGAACCCTAATTTTAAAGTTAAATGTGATTTAATTTTAATCTTATGGACTGATTTAATTTAATTATGATAAGTGTTATTTTAATTAAATTAAAACACAAAAAAAATTGTTTTGGGTGGCCGGCAACCGCGGCTGGGTGGCGCAGCCACGGCGGCTGCCGACCAGGTGGTGGTCCAAGAGGGAGGGAAGGGGAGGGCGGAGGTCGGGGTGGCTGTGGGCAGCAGTGTGCAAGCGTTGCACGGCTGCTGCCACGGCTGCCAGAGCAGCTGCCCGCTGCTGCCTTGCGGTAGTGGCTGCTGTTATGATAGCCAGCCACCGTGGCTAGCTTCGGCTAGCCAACCACGGTGGCCGGCGATGGTGGCTTGCGGTATTTCAAAAAAAAATGTTAATTATCTTATTTTTAAAAAAATTATTTCAAGATAGTTGTGAATTATTTTGGGATAAAATCAGTTTTATTTTGGATAAGATAAAATATTTTGAAAATATGATCTTTTATTTTAAAAGATAAAATTGGTTTTATTTGGATAAAATCTTTTATTTTAGGATAAAATCAAATATTCAAAAGTTGTTATATTTGATATTATCCATATTTAAAGTTGTTAAATTGGTAATTATCCTAATTAAAGTGGTTAATTTTGGATAAGATTGATTAGGATAATCTGAAATATTCAAAAAGGATAATATTTGATTTAAATAATGTGATTATCCCATAATTAGATTAGGATATAATTGATTTTAAAATTATTTGATTGGCTAGTAATTAGGATAAAATCTCCTAAATTTGTTAGGATAATCATGAAAGATTAAATATGATTTATCTTTCTAGATTAAAATATGATTTGATTCTATCTCATGACTAAATTAAATATATTGATATTTAATAAACGGTCATGAATAATATATGATATTGTCTAATTATGATTAAAATATGAGATATTTTAGGAAATGCGTTGACTTTATTATGAACATTCGATGTTGTAGTTTAGACAAGCATGTTGAGTGATTTATTATATGGCATTTTTATAATATATGATATTATATTGCTATATATAGACTAGTATGGCCCATAGATTCTTAAATACGATCTGCGCATCGTGAAGTATTTTTGTAATCTAAATACGGTCTGCGTACCGTTAAGTATTTTTGTAACTTTTATTTAAAGTAAATAGAATAGTTATTTAAATAGTGTTAGTCCAAAGAAGCCCATGAAGTGAAGGCCCAAAGGAGAAAGCTGGATGGAGATCCATGATGATTCAAGTGGGAGCCTTTTCATTTCTAGTTTTCTTAGGACTAAGGGGCAATACTATGTCATGATTTATTGCATTAGTAGATTATGCATGTTAGATTTTATTTATGTTGATTGATGATGCGCTAGAGTTCACTAAATAATCACAACATAATTGTAGGGAATAATTTCAAGCCTTAAAAATCCCACTAGCTTGAACCCCACTGTGATCATACACTAAAGTACGGTGGCGTCCAAAAGGGAAGAAAATAGAGCAAAAGAGTCGCCAACAAGTTTTTAAGGAACTTGTAAACCGTTCATAGGATGAAGGTTACACCCCTTAACGATCCAAGAGATCGTCAACTCCATAAGGTCATGAACCAAAATAGGGTTCGGGGATGAAGGTACAAATCCAACCTAAAAGAGATTGAACCTGCCCTAATAATAGGCCTCTACTTTATTCTGCTCGTATTCATGTGCGCTTTCTGATTAACAACAATAGGATTAACCCTAAACCTGTTTAATCTATGTTGGTTGAATATTAATGCACAAATAAACTATTATTGGCGATCACTTGAATTATAATCACATTAACCCTAACAAGATTATTAATTATCTTATTAAGCGCGATTGCAAGTACAAATTCCCTTTAAACATGCAATAAAAAGGTGATCAAGCAATAACAATATAAAATATAATACATATCAAGCAACATAATAAATAATATCATTAATAATAATAATATCAATCATAATTAATGATAATCATAATCATGTTAAAGCATAGAAAGATCCTAGGCATGATACTAACAAGATTAATAACAAACCCTAGCATGTCACTAAGCGATAAAAATCAAATCTTTAACCCTGACATGATACTAACATGAATAAATATTAGGAAGAAAATAAAAGGCATCATAACAATCATATTTAATATTAAAATTAACCTAGACATGATACTAGGAATCATAATAACAATGTAAACATGATTTCTACATCATAAATCAATTAAAGTACTTACTTGGATGCCTCGTACCTCTTTCTTTCACGTCTAGGGCGAAGGCAACTTCGAATATGGCTAGGTGTTTCTAGATCTTGCGAATGCGGAATTTTGTATTAAAAAGCAAGAAAGAATTGAATGCTAAAGAAAGAATGTTTTTAATTAAGAATTGATGAAGGATGAATGAAAACTTGTGAATGAAGAGAGTTGATGAATGATAGATGTAGATGATGAAGATAGTTGGTGAATAATGATTGTAGATGCCTGAAAACGGAGTTTTTAATACGATATTTATAGAGAAAATCAGCCAAAAAAGATAATTTAACAAAACAGAGTCTGAAGATCACAAAACAGGATTGGCGCCAACCCTGGCTAACTGGCGCCAGGCACCAGTGGCTACAGTGGCTAGCGCCTGGCGCCAAGCCTGGTTCCAGGCGCCAAGGCCTGGGGTTGGACGCCAGTCTTAATTCCAATGCGTTTTCGAAAATCTGATAAGTTTACCATACTGGAAGATAAAATAATATAATTTCTTCGAAAATGCTATTTGATCTTGATTAAAACTCTGAAAAGTCAACAAAGTCAACTTATCAATGCTAATTGAATTAGGAATGAAAAGAACCTTCTAGAAGAATCTAGAAGACTACAACCATTCCTAATTGCATTAGGAATGATAAATCACATTAGGCCCTCCCCTAGATCATTGGGCCGTACATAAAGCTCAAACCGGGCCCAGTTTAGTAAATTGGCCATAACTTCCTCAATATTCATCGGAATTAGGCTTATAATATATCGTTGGAAAGGTCTTTGCAAGCCCCATCCAACTACACCACTATTGGACCCATATCATGGACCAACCAAACTTGATTAGCTGTTTTCTTAAAATAAAGTTTTCCAAAACAGGGAGAAGAGAAAAGAAATAAAACTTTCCGCAACACTAGACCTTTCCACACTTTCGTTTCATGAGATTATGATTCGACGTGAAAGGTACTCATCACTGGGTTTGGTTTTGGGGAGACACTAATGGGTGTCTACAATAATAAATCTAGGTCCCAGTAATATTGAGATAGCTTTTCCAATTAAAAACCCGATGAAACCTTTGATATTTTATGATGGGTCATGCCTCAGCTGGGTGTCATATTATATCTTAGGGGAGTGGGGGTAAATCAAGTTTTACACTTTTAATTGATTATACTCAACAAAGTTACCTAAAGAGTTTAGAACCTTGAAGATAAGGGTAATAATTAAGCATGTGATGATTAATTATTCAACCAAGAGTTACAAGAGTTGTAATCAGTATAGAGTTTACTCACCTTGAAAATGTAATGGTTGATGGTAGGGCCTTAGTCCGGTCAATTATTGCACAAATAAAGGATCTTGGAATCACTTAAATTTCAATTGGGATCAATTAATTATTGAATAAAGTGTTTTAAAGTTACCAAATGAATGCGTCTATGTAACTTTAATTTAAATTAAACATAATTATTAAACTTTGCCTTATTTTGACATAGATGGGTAGCCGTAATCACAATAACAACAACGTTTACAACCTTTGACCATTCCTTGAGAAGGATAGGTTGACAAGGGATAACTTTTCCACTTGGGAAAGAATGCTAAGACTTGTTTTGAAATCTAAGGGTAAAGAGGATATCATTGACACCCCATTGCCAGGACCTCTGCCAGAAAATCCAACTGCGGCAGAGATCAAGAAACACAAGGAAGCTCATGACAAAGCTATACCTATCACTTTCTTAATGATTGCTACCATGGAGCCTAGTCTTCAAAAGCGTTTTGAGGACCAGGATGCCTATTCAATCATGCAAGAACTCAAAGCCTTGTTTAAGAAACAAGCTAAAGTTGAAAGGTATGAGCTCCATCGTGAGATTCTGGATTGTAGGATGGAGAAGGGTGCCACAGTTCATGATCATGTTTTCAAAATGATCGGCCTAATTCAAAGTATGGAGAAACTGGGGCACCCATATAGTGATGATTTGGCAACAAACATCATTCTCCATTCACCACCAGAAAGTTTCAACTAGTTTATCATGAATTTTAACATGACTGCCACTGTAAAGACTATGAATCAATTGCATGCAATGCTGGTTAGTGCTGAGAAACAAATCCCTAAGGAACCTAAGAAGGAAGTTCTTATGATTCAAAAGGGAAAGGGGTTCAAGAAGAAGGGGCAAAAGGCTAGTGCTAAGAGCAAGGACAAGCAAGTTTCCAAGGCTCTTGAAAAGCCTAAGACGACTCCAAAGCCCAAGGCTGCAAGTGAAAGTGAATGCTTTTACTGCAAGAAGAAGGGGCATTGGAAGCGAAATTGCCAGAAATACCATGACTTCCTCAAGAAGAATGGAGCATCAACCTCAGGTATAATGTTATAAAAATTTTAACATTCACTTAGGTATGTGATACCAAGTTTCAGTGCTTAACATAGTGATGTTGCGCAGGAACTGCAAATAAGTGAAGCTAGCATGGAAATGGAGCTTGAAGGTGCACTAGAAGTGTTAGAGTGGCCAGAGGTAGCTTCATAGTTTTAAATTTTGATTAGTTTATCATGATTTTAGAACAATTTCCAGTTTTGATGAGATAATATTTCGGTTTTCTTGTTTTGAATACTGAATTTGGTTTACTTGGCTTGGACAAGTGTTAATCCATGACCAAGGTAACAAATTGTTTTCATTTTGCTAGATATGATTTAATTTTGTTTTATGACATTGATATAAGTAGATCACAAAAGTAAAATTTAGATGATTCAAAATACACTTACTTATAACAAAGTAAGGTTAGGTCACATAAACCATTTGCACATCCAAAGTTATGGATGGACTTTTATTCTTATATGATTATGAATCACTTGAGAATTAGAAGTCATGCTTGATAAGTTAGGATGACCAAGTTGCCTTTTAGTAGAAAAGGTAAAATAAGCTAAAATGACCTTTTGGAACTCATACATATGATGTATGTGAACCAATAAGTACAAAATTAGCAAAGAGATTTAACTACTTCATTGCTTTTACTAACTATTTAAGTAAATATATCGATAATTACTTAATGAAGTAAAGCTTAGAAACATTGAAATGTTCAAAATTCTAAAAATTAAATGTAAAATTAGATTAAGATAAACAATTTAACACCACAATATGATTGTTGTGATAAATATTAACTCAAAAGGAATGATCATCTAGAGGGAATTGTTGAATTAATTCACAATCCAGAAACATTACAATTAAAGTGTATGTTTATGAAGAAGGAATCAAACTTTGCTTGCCATTGTTCGATCCAAGATTTAATGATTTACAAATATCGTTTTGAGGACATACATTACAAAAACAATTGCGATTATACTAAACAGGAAACTTATTATCCAAAGCAGAAGAAAAGATGTCATAAGAGTTATGATTTGGAAATGTTCCAAAAGTTATCTTTTCTAAACAGGATTGAGGGATATGAAATCAATGTAAAATGTGTACAAAGATAACATAATACACCCTAAATCAGAAAAATAGTTCTTCATGGGTTTTCTCATGAAAACTAAAAGGTATTATTCCTACAACCGCGTAGAAACAAAGTGTTTGTTGCTCGCGATAGTGTCTTTATAGAAAGAATGTATTTCTACAAAGCCAAGTGGGAGTAAATTTAGATCTCAATGAGATTCGAGACGAGCAACAAATGGATGTGGATAACACTACATCAGAGACGAATGCGCATGAAATCAGCTAATTTGATAAACCATGTGTCGAAGCAAGCTAATTCCACTAGCGAGGCTTCTATCGTCCCACTAGAATGAAAGACTTCAAAGAGTTGAAGAGAATAATTCTATTGTCACTCATACCTATCGTAGGTTACTTGGGATCAAAACAAACAGTTTGTTGAAATTCTGAGAAAAGGTGGATTCTAAAATTTTCTTATTAGAACGGTTAGAATCCATGCCTTACAATAGCAAGCTTTGGATAAGTACCAACTTAGGAAATGGCTTAAAGCCATGAAAATCTAGAATGGACTCCATGTTTGTAAAGATGTGTTAGTCCATAATAGTCTTACAAATAGGGTCAAACCTATTAGTTGGATAAGCCTATTCGGATTATTCTAGTTATGGATATCAAAATCACCTTCATGAAATGTTCTTGGTGGTGAACATGTATATGATACATCCTAAGAGTTTGAAATCCAGAATTTCCTAGAAAGTTTTGCAAACTTCAGAAATTCATTCATGGATTGAAGTAAGCATTAAGGAGTTGGACCATTCGTTTTGATTAGGCAATCAAACAGTTTGATTTCCTTAATAGAACGAAAAGGAATCTTGTAGAGACAAGAAGTTTAGTGGGAGCAATTGGTCTTTTTAGTCTAGTATGTAGTTGACATACAGTTCATATGAAATGATACATCAATGCTTGAATAAATCAAGAAATGGTTAGAAAGATTGTTTCTATATGAGAGACCTAGGAGATGTTGAGTACATATTGGGAATTAAGATCCATGAAGTGAATCTTGAGGAATGATTAGAATGAATCGAGAGACTAATGTTGATAAGGATCTTGACAAGTTCATAAAGCAAGACTCTAAGAGAGGATGTCTTCCCATGTTTCATGGTATTACACTCAGTAAAACTCAGTGCCTTCAAAAGCTAATAGAGTTGAGTTGTACGGATAATGTGCCTCATGCTTTTGAAAAAGGGTCCATTACTTATGCCATGAAATGTACAAAGTAAGATTTTGCATATGACTGATGCATATGTAACAGTTTTCAAGCAAATTCAGAATAAGCATACGGAGAATTACCAGGAACATATCCTTGAGTACTTGAGAAGCACTAAAAGGAATTCTTCTAGATGTTGTGTTAAATGGTAATTTAAGCAAGTTGTCAAAAGGTTACACAAATGCAAGTTTTTCAAACAGGCAAGATGATTCTAGATGGTGATCTAAATGCATATTTGTGTCTGGATGGAAAAGGACAGTGAGCTTGAAGAGTTTAAAGCAGAGCACTGTTGCATACTCAATGTCAGAATATGTGTATTAAACTATAGTGAGATAGTTACAGAGGAAGTTCAGATTAGAATGTCATGTGACTAATAGGTCACCTTTGCCCAAGAACAAAGGAGCCAGAGTCACATCACAAATCCAAACTTAAGGATATGAGATATCACCTCAATTATGAGATCATTGACCAGCGGAGGGTCGTGTTCTGCAAAGTTTTATTATGAGTGAGAAATCACTAAACCCCTTCCATGGACTTAGATATGAGAGTCATATTAAAGTCTTAGGATTGAAGCAAGTTATGTAATTTAAGTTGTATATGTTTTGAGAAAACATATTACATGAGAAATGCATCAATTTGTAGAATTATGTTTAAAATAGAAATTATTATTTCTCTTATTTAATTATGGTTTTGGAAATTAAATAAAATGTCCAAAATAATTATGAATTGATGGGCTCATCAGGTTGATGACCTGGTGAATTGAAACTTCACAGGTGAACAAAATTCATATATTATTTAAGGTTTCTGGTTCGAGATCATTAAAGTGGACATAAATGATTTCAATAAATGAACTAGCATGTAAGATTGATTGGATAGCGCAGTTTCATGGGTTATAGGGGCATGGTGATGCTCGATCAATCACTTTGATATGCATGAATGATGCATGATCGAACTATTGACCTACTTTGAAGTTCAAGTATAGAGCTTCCGTATATATCAGTGGATTCCTTGGACATGAGTGAAACATTGATTTCATTCAATGGATGTTGTGACTATGGTACACTCAAACGTCTAGCCGTAACTGGAGATTATAAAGGGTTTTTCCCGGTTATTTCAGAAGTTGAGTGGGAGTCATGTTACCACAAGATTGGATAAAGTCTACCTATTAAATTAGGAAATGTGTCATGGCCGCTTGAAGAGGGAGAATTCAGAAAATACGTGGCCGCGTTCAAATGCATTACACAGTAATCATTTGGTTTTGTAATTCTAACTCAGATTTCAAGAAACGATTTGTAGATTAATATGATCTCGACATGTGATGCAATCATATTATCAAATCGACACATACATTGACTTAAGGAATTTGAATATTGCACCCTTGTCTCAGACAAGTGGGAGATTGAAGGAGTTATGTCTTCGTCGTGTGCAATTACTAGATATATAAATGGATCAAATCATGGAGATAATTAAGTTCGTACATTTGGGTCGTCGTTTTGCCATAGCTAGAGGTACTAACGATCTTTGGACTAGTGAAATAGCCCAAAGTCCAATTGGACGGATCCTATAAGGTCACACAAAGGGGCTAGATCGAGCATTAGAGGACGAGGCCTATCATGGGCCTCATCACTCTAGGTGGCCGGCCATGTAGAGGATTAGAAGTGGTTATTGGGCTTCGTGCCCTAGTCTAATCATAATGCGATTATAAATAGACTAGGTGTCTAGGTTTGCAATGAAAAGTAAGCAATTAACTGATGAGTGGGATCAAACCCTAATTAGCAAACACAAAACCCAACCCCTCTCAAAGTCCTCTCTCTCACACGGCTCTCTCCTCCTCCCAGGCGCCGGTGGTGTGTCGTGGTGGTGGTGGTTCGTGTGGTGGTCGGTTGTCCATAAAGGTGGTGATCGCGGTTATCCTCAATCACTCGACCAATCTAGTATTGGTGGACGGCTCGCTCGAATCTCGTGGACTAAGTAGAGGAGCAATGCTTGGGGCTCTATTCTCACCCTGATTTGCCTGTCGAATAACTTCGTGGAATTCACGCGTCAAAGGTATGATTATGTGTCTTGTGTGTTATGCATGTGATTCTTGGGATTGGTACTTGATTGAATATGATTCATGTTTTTCCGCTGCGTAGTACCTATAAACTCCTACAGTTTCAACTGGCACATGATTATGGAAACAACACAACAATTATGCTGAATTACAGATTAAAAGAGATGTAATAAAAAGTGCAGCCAGAAAGAGGAGTAAGAAGAAAATAAAAGGCTAATTGCGAATTACATCCAGTAGTCATAATATCTATTAGGAATATTATCTGAATTTTACTATTCTTGTCCCCAGAGAATAAACTCATTTAAGCAAATGTTCACCCAAAAAATATTATAATAGTAACTGAATATTTGTTGATCCAAGAGTCGATGGCCTTTGCTCTCAAAGAACCAAAGTAGGTACAGAAGTACTCATGCAGAGCATCTGTAACTTATTTTTAATTCTCATCCAAATATAAATCATGTTTGTTATAAACAAAAGGCAAAAGAGTGGATTGTACCAAATAGATAACCTGATTAGATTGTGCTCTATCATTTATCAAGAGGTACCAACATCATTAACCTTCCTCACCTGATAAAATGTATCAAGTTATTCAAGGCATAATTATACACAGGAGCAAAGAAGAAATATAGCAATGCAAAATAAACTAACACACACAAGCTCAAAGTAATCAAAACCTTATTAGGCCTGAAGAACTAAGGACAACATAGTGAGATGGACCGAGGATTTTATCACCCCCATCCTGTCTAAACCTAGTCTAGAGTACAACTAAGCTCGCCTTACACAAAACACACAGTTAGTGATTCTATTACCCCCATCCTGTCTCAAATATGTATAGAGTACATGGAAATAAAAGTTTCCTTTGATTAATTATAAAAATTTATGAAAATAAACTCATTACCACGTATGTATTAATTAATAAGAAAAGCGGAATACAGGAAAACCTCACTGCAATACTTACACGCAAATCCTAGACAATCCAAACTCAAACAGGAGAACAAGAAATGGATACACAAAATACAACAATCATATCCTTTACAAGTGAATCCTACAAGGCACATGTGATATATACAATACCTACAATTGATTTTACAACAGAAATCCATCATACATACTAATCACTCCACAGTGTGTGAAAACATTCAATGATGATACGATTAATAAACAAGCAATTCAACAAAAACAGAAAGGGAAAACATTCAACAATGTCAAAGTAATCTAAAAAAGGAAAAATTAATTAATTTGTCTTAGATAATAATTATATCAAATTTTAGGCTATGGTATTGCCTATCCCTCCCTTTCCTTCCACTATTATTATCCAAACATAGTGTTAGTCTCTTTCTTTCTAATCCAATTTGTCTCTATTCTATCCTATTAAAGACATTAAAAATTATAGGTTACACTTGCTCCCTTCCCCCCCCCCCCCCCCCTTTCTCTTGAACCCCCTTTATTTTTCTCAGCTTCTCTTATCTCTAATTGCCTCATTAATTCTTCCGGCCTCTCTATCCCTTTCTCTCCCGGGCCTTCTCTCTCTTCCCCAACCTACCTATCTCACACTCTCTATCCTAACCCCACTTTCCCTTATTGTTCTCTTTCTATTTCTTTTGACCCTTATTCCTCTCTCGTGGCCCTCTTTCTCATTCTCTCTTTATTTCACTCGCTCTTTCTCCTAACTCTTCTTTCTTGCTATATCTCTCTCTTCTTCCGGCTCCTCACTCCTGACCCCTTTTTCTCACCCTTTGTGTCTCTCCCTACCCCTTTTTCTTTCTCTCTCTCCTGACACCTCTCTTCTCACGGTGTGCCCCTTCCTCTTCTCTCCTAGCCTGCCCCTTATTCCCCTTTTTCCACCTCTCCCTCTCCCCCCCCCCCCTTCTCTCTCTCTCTCCTTTCTATCTAGTGTTGAAGTAATGAAAGGCAAGTTGTCAAAACACACCATAGACAATTTTAGTAAAATCCAAAATGATGTCTGAAGGCACAAACCTGTGAAAAAGTATTTACATACATTTACTTGCCTAATGCTAATATGAGTTAACGTTAAAAGCTCAATCTTTGCCTTCTCAACAGCTTTAGTTAGGCGCCGAAGAGCTTGTCTGTTATTCCGAAGATCAATATCCCCATTCTTCTTGAAAGTTTCTGCTAGCCAATCTACCATTCTGTGTAGTAGCAATTACAAACAACTGTATCATTTCGCTGCACAAAATTAAAGAACCGATTCAAGCTAACACATAATTAGGCACGCCGATTCCTTGTTTCCTACCTTATCGGAGTCATCGCCACCCAAATGAGTGTCACCTGATGTAGATAACACCTTGAAAACTCCGTCTCCAACCTCAAGAACTGCAAAAGGCAGAAAGATTTGTAAGGTAAGAAAATCTGATGTACTGCATCAAAAAGTAAACTATTGCAGAAGGCTGATAAATACATAAAATTTCTCACAATTGGAGTTTTTCTTTTTGAAGAACTCACCCGAAACAT
This sequence comes from Chenopodium quinoa, assembly GCF_001683475.1. NCBI lineage: Eukaryota > Viridiplantae > Streptophyta > Magnoliopsida > Caryophyllales > Amaranthaceae > Chenopodium > Chenopodium quinoa. The sequence goes on along the minus strand of NW_018744626.1, from coordinate 5,419,764 downwards.
TAAAATTACCACCTCCAAGATCGAAAACCAAAATTGTTTCGTTATTCTTCTTCTCAAATCCACATGCTAATGAAGCAGCAGTAGGGAAGCATTCAATTTTCCCTATAAATATATCTAACAATTCACCACTCTAAAGAGTGTAAATTCACTTAAGGGGAGCATTTCATGATCAACCGATGCACGGAATCTGCAACGGGATTTCATCTTTTTTTATGGCAGGTTAGGTTGCTTGAGAGCTATTCAGTTATCTCATCAACAATGGACCATATCACTACTTAAATTACAGCCAAAGAATATCAAATAATGACAATAGATAATAACTACAACAATAAGCAAAATTTCATCAACAAAAAATTGTTGGCTATAATAGGTACTACTTAAAGGGTTTAATAAACACTCATACCCACCTGAGATACACGCACATCATTTCCCCGTATCTTGTCAGCCTTGAACTCTCTTTGCTTTCCTTGCAATTCTTTTTGTACTTCATTTGCAAATTGTTTGATTTCTAGCCCCCATACAACAAACCTGTTAGAAATTAGAGGGTGATTAACACATAAGATCCAAATCAAAAATTAAGGTTAAGATCAAACATTGATTGTTGGACCTAACAAATGATTGCCAATTATCAACATTTTTTATTTTTAATTAAAATGAACTAAAATGTGCTCTTGTATCTTGACTTTCTTCTTCAAAGAGACTTTAGTGATACATTGTGAAATGGACATCTAATGACTTCTAATCTGCACTCTGCACCTCTGCAGTCCTTACCATAGGCAAGAGCCTCATGATAAACACTGACCTTAGTATATTTTTGTCCAAACAATCAAATCTTCTCATAGTCACTTATTTCAACACTTACAAAGCATAAAATCTCATTCTAATTTGAGTCACAAGACCGCAACAAACTATTCTACCCTCGCACATTTTCTTTTTATTCATTTTTTATGAATCCTATACTGCTCAATTCAAAATTATTATGAGGCAGTATAAGCAGCTTTAAGTTAGTTTTGTAAGGCACCATATAAACTCTCATTAATCAACAAAATATGAAAATCTCAACCTGTCACTACCAATTACCAGTCTGCTGGACACTCAATACTCAACAATTAAAAAGTGACTGTAACCCTTCCTATAGAATTCACAAACTTCAACTAGCCACACCTCCATATTAAGACTGAATCACCCACAACAGCCACAAGGTACAATCCTATTTGATTATGTATTCCCAAACTAATCTCATTCCAATTCACAAAAGACTACAGTCACTAAACCATCCTCAAATTATTGACAATTTTTTTAAAATGCTGAGAACTCACTGTAGGAGTTTATAGGTACTACGCAGCGGAAATAATATGAATCATATTCAATCAAGTACCAATCCCAAGATCACATGCATAACACACAAGCAACATAATAATACCTTTGACGCGTGAATTCCCGAAGCTATTCGATAGGAAAATTAGGGAGAGAATAGAGCCCCAAGCGTTGCTCCTCTACTTAGTCCACGAGATTCGAACGAGCCGTCCACCAATACTAGATTGGTCGAGTGATTGAGGAAAACCGCGATCACCACATTTATAAACAACCGATCATCGCACGAACCACCACCACCACGAGACACCACCGTGCGCCGAGGAGGAGGAGAGAACCATGAGAGAGAGGACTATGAGAGGGGTTGGGTTTCGTGTTTGCTAATTAGGGTTTGATCACACTCATCAGTTAATTGCTTACTTTTCATTGCAAACCTAGACACCTAGTCTATTTATAATCGCATTATGATTAGACTAGGGCACGAAGCCCAAAAACCACTTCTAATCCTCTACATGGCCGGCCACCTAGAGTGATGAGGCCCATGATAGGCCTCGTCCTCTAATGCTCGATCTAGCCCCTTTGTGTGACCTTATAGGACCCGTCCAATTAGGCTTTGGCCTATTTTACTAGTCCAAAGATCGTTAGTACCTCTAGCTATGGAAAAACGACGACCCAAATGTACAAACTTAATTATCTCCATAATTTGATCCATTTATATATCTAGTAATTGCACACGACGAAGACATAACTCCTTCAATCTCCCACTTGTCTGAGACAAGGGTGCAATATTCAAATTCCTTAAGTCAATATATGTGTCGATTTGATAATATGATTGCATCACATGTCGAGATCATATTAATCTACAAATCGTTTCTTGAAATCTGAGTTAGAATTACAAAACCAAATGATTACTGTGTAATGCATTTGAACGCGACCACGTATTTTCTAAATTCTCCCTCTTCAAGCGGCCATGACATATTTCCTAATTTAATAGGTAGACTCTATCCAATCTTGTGGCAACATGACTCCCACTCAACTTCTGAAATAACCGGGAAACACCCTTTATAAGTTACGGCTAGACGTTTGAGTGTACCACAGTCACAACTTCCATTGAATGAAATCAATGTTCCACTCATGTCAAAGGAATCCACTAATATATACAAAAGCTCTATACTTGAACTTCAAAGTAGGTCAATAGTTCGATCATGCATCATTCATGCATATCAAAGTGATTGATCGAGCATCACCATGCCCCTATAACCCATGAAACTGCGCTATCCAATCAATCTTACATGCTAGTTCATTTATTGAAATCATTTATGTCCACTTTAATGATCTCGAACCAGAAACCTTAAATAATATATGAATTTTGTTCACCTGTGAAGTTTCAATTCACCAGGTCATCAACCTGATGAGCCCATCAATTCATAATTATTTTGGACATTTTATTTAATTTCCAAAACCATAATTAAATAAGAGAAATAATAATTTCTATTTTAAACATAATTCTACAAATTGATGCATTTCTCATGTAATATTTTTTCTCAAAACATATACAACTTAAATTACATAACTTGCTTCAATCCTAAGACTTTAACATGACTCTCATACCTTAGTCCATGGAAGGGGTTTAGTGATTTCTTACTCATAATAAAACTTTGCAGAACACGACCTTTCGCTGGTCAATGATCTCATAATTGAGGTGATATCTCATATCCTTTTGTTTGGATTTGTGATATGACTCTGGCTCCTTTGTTCTTGGGCAAAGGTGACCTGTTAGTCACATGACCTTTTAATCCGAACTTTCCTCTGTAACTATCTTACTATAGTTTAATACACATATTTTGACATTGAGTATGCAACAGTGCTCTGCTTTAAACTCTTCAAGCTCACTGTCCTTTTCCATCCAGACACAAATATGCATTTAGATCACCATCTAGAATCATCTTGCCTGTTTGGAAAACTTGCATTTGTGTAACCTTTTGACAACTTGCTTAAACTACCATTTAACATAATAGCTAGAAGAATTCCTTTTAGTGCTTCTCAAGTACTCAAGGATCTGTTCTTGGTAATTCTCCGTATGCTTATTCTGTATTTGCTTGAAACCTGCTACACATGCACAAGTCATATGCAACATCTTGTTTTGTACATTTCATGGCACATGTAATGGACCCTTTTGCAAAAGCATGAGGTACATTATCCATACAACTCAACTCTATTGGCTTTTGAAGGCACTGAGTTTTACTGAGTGTAATACCATGAGACATGGGAAGATATCCTATCTTAGAGTTTTGTTTCATGAACTTGTCAAGATCCGTATCAACATAAGTCTCTCGATTCATTCCCTCATTCTTCAAGATTCACTTCATGGATCTTAATTACCAATATGTACTCAACATCTCCTAAGTCTATCATATAGAAACAATCTTTCTAACCACTGCTTGACTTATTCAAGCATTGATATATCATTTCATATGAATTGTATGTCAACTACATACTAGACTTAAAAGACCAATTACTCCCACTAAACTTCTTGTCTCTACAAGATTCCTTTTTCGTTCTACTAAGGAAATCAAACTGTTTGATTGCCTAATCAAAACGAATGTTCCAACTCCCTGATGCTTACTTCAATCCATTAAATGAATTTCTGAAGTTTGCAAAACTTTCTAGGAATTTCTGGATTTCAAACTCTTAGGATGTATCATATACATACTCACCATCAAGAACATTTCATGAAGGTGATTTTGATCTCCATAACTAAAATAATCCGAATATACTTACCCAACTAATAGGTTTGACCCTATTTGTAAGACTATTATGGACTAACACATTTTTACAATCATGGAGTCCATACTGGATTTCATGGCTTTAAGCCATTTCCCGAGTTAGCACTTATCCAAAGCTTTCTTGTAGGCCATGGATTCTAACCGTTCTAATAAGAAAATTTTAGAATCCACCTTTTCTCAGAATTTTAACAAATTGTTTGTTTTGATCCCAAGTAACCTACGATAGGTATGAGCGACAATAGAATTATTCTCTTCAACTCTTTGAAGCCTTTCATTCTAATAGGACGATAGAAGTTTCACTAGTTGAATTAGCTTGCTTCGACACATGTTTTATCAAATTAGCTGATTTCGGGCGCATTTGTCTCTGATGTAGTGTTATCTACATCCATTTGTTGCTCGTCTCGAATCTCATTGAGATCTAACTTTACTCCCACTTGGATTTGTAGGAAGACATTCTTTCTATAAAGTCACTATCGCAAGCAACAAACACTTAGTTTCTACGCGATTGTAGGAATAATACCTCTTAGATAGTTTCCATGAGAAAACCCATGAGGATTTATTTTCTGATTTAGGGTGCATTATGTCATAATCAAGCACAAAAATCATATTTTAGGATTAGGATTTTCGAAAAATTCAAAATTTAGGGTTGGGGGGTTCGAAAATTTCGAACAATTTAGGGCTAAAATTCGGTCATCTTCATGGCAATTTGAGCATAATTAAATCACATTTAATCGATTCCAAAAGTTTAATCACCTTAAAATATAATAATTGAACCATAATTAAATTAATTTCTCCCTCTTAATTGATTATAAAATTAACATGGACATCAAATAATCGTATTATTATGATCTAGCGCGTTCATGCAAGAGGCTAACTGATACCACTGTAGGAGTTTATAGGTACTACGCAGCGGAAATAATATGAATCATATTCAATCAAGTACCAATCCCAAGATCACATGCATAACACACAAGACACATAATCATACCTTTGACGCATGAATTCCACGAAGCTATTCGACAGGCAAATTAGGGAGAGAATAGAGCCGCAAGCGTTGCTCCGTCCTCTACTTAGTCCACGAGATTCGAACGAGCCGTCCACCAATACTAGATTGGTCGAGTGATTGAGGAAAACCGCGATCACCACCTTTATGGACAACCGACCACCGCATGAACCATCACCACCACGAGACACCACCGTGCGCCGAGGAGGAGGAGAGAACCGTGAGAGAGAGGACTATGAGAGGTGTTGGGTTTCGTGTTTGCTAATTAGGGTTTGATCACACTGATCAGTTAATTGCTTACTCTACTTGCAAACCTAGGTACCTAGTCTATTTATAATCTCATTATAATTAGACTAGGGCACGAAGCCCAAAACATCTTTTAATCCTCTACATGGCCGGCCACCTAGAGTGATGAGGCCCATGATGGGCCTCGTCCTCTAATGCTCGATCTAGCCCCTTTCTGTGACCTTATAGGATCCGTCCAATTGGGCTTTGGCCTATTTTACTAGTCCAAAGATCGTTAGTACCTCTAGCTATGACAAAACGACGACCCAAATGTACGAACTTAATTATCTCCATAATTTGATCCATTTATATATCTAGTAATTGCACACGACGAAGACATAACTCTTTCACTCACTACAAAATGAGCGGAGCCAGGTCTTCTAATTAATTTTGTCATACAAAGGCTATTAACTTTCGCCAATCAATTATTGAAAATTCTCCAGCGTTTAGTTACCAACTACCACTCTTTAGCGCAGTCATTACTCAATAATTTAAAACTGACAGTCTCCTTGACTGTTGAATTAACATCATCACTACAAAAGACTTTAAACGATTCTAACAGTATAAAATCAACAATATTACTTAAATAACATCAAGGTAATTTAAAGCAGCGAAAATCAAAAGCCTAAAACTAAAAGATTTTTTTTTATTTAAAAAAAAAAAAAAAAAAAAAAAACTGAAACATATAGAAGCAGGGATCTATTATTAAGCACTCATTAAAGGAAGAAAAAAAACATTAATCATTGACTCATATATTAAACAAGATATTATTAAGCATGCAGTAAAAATACCTAATTAATCTTTTTTTCTCGACCTTTTTCTTATTGACAGGGAGTTCTTCAAATGCTGCTTACATACAGACAACATATAATGTAATTATAGTTTCAATTATATATCAAATAGAAAGAAAGAAAAAAAAAAAAGCAGATTAATTAGGCAAAACAGAATCAAAATTGACAAAATAATTAAACATATAGTAATGAGAAATTGACAAAACCCAAAACATTTGTACCTATCATACATTCATACCAACACTAACAGAAATTTGATGGAAAATTAAGAAAACCCCGGTTAATTAAGGAAATTAAGAAAACCCCTATAATTATCAGGAAATTAGAGAAAAAGAGAAGAAATTTGACAATCGTACCTGTAATTTTCCAATCGGAGAAGGGTCAAGCTGTAATTCTTCCAATTCTTCTCATTCTTGAGCCTCGGTTTTGCTGTTGTTACTTCATTCATGTTTTAAAAACCATCAAATTGAGTATTGATTTAGAGATAGTCAAATTATGTAGTTTCCATAATCTGACGTCCTATCATACCAACACTACCAGCAATCAAGGGCGGACCCATGAAGGAACAAGGGGGGACCATTGTCCCCCCACTTTCGGGAAAAAAAAAAACAGAGGAAAAAAAATTTTAGGAAAAAAATAAAACTGGAAAAATAGTTATATAAAATTGAGTGTAAAAATAAATAAGAAGTTTGCCTTAGCTAAGTTGGTAGTGGGCTAAAAATAATATGTCAAGAAACCCAATTTTAGGTTTACCTAGATCAGGGTTCGAATCCCCCTTGTAACATCATTTATTTTTTTTTTTGAGTTTTTTATTTTAAGTTATTTTGACTTTTACCACCCGAAAAAAGCGAAAATTTTGGCATTACCACCTCTATAAGGAAAATTAAATTTTACGACCACATAAAAAAAAAAAATTGGCTTTTACTACCAATCACCTCCAACTAACGGATTCCGTCCATAAATCCGTTAGGGGCGTATCATGTCCACGTGTCACTATATTATTGGGTTTTGTTTTTTTATTTGTTAATTAATTTATTTTTTTACCGAATAATATTGGTAACAGGTGGACATGATAGGCTCCACTAACGAATTTATGGACTGAATCCGTTAGTTGGCGGTGATTGGTGGTAAAAGTCAATTTTCATTTTTTTATGTGGTGATAAAATAAAACTTTTTTTTTATGTGGAGGTGGTAAAAGCAATTAAGTTGTTTTTTGGAGGTGGTAAAAATAAAAAATTCCTTTATTTTAACCAAACCACTCGACTACTTCTTATTCCTATTTCCCAACTATGAGGCACAAATCACCACCCACGCGGTCACGAGTCACAGACTGCAGCGAGCATTTTCGGCAAATGTCAATAACTATATACTAAAAGATACACCAGCAATGACACGTGTCAGTTTCTGGTGTGTCCTTAGTAAAATATAGAAAATTTTCGGCAAATGGCAAATATTCACATTCAATTAACTAATTAATATGGAAAATAGAATAGCAAAATATAATCTTTGTAAATATTTTCAAAAAATACAATCTTCTACTATAACTTTTTATGTGGCAAACATAATATCCGTTTCAAGGATACAATTGAGACAGACAAAATTAATGACTAAAAACGAGATATTACAATATATAATCACTAATAAATATATACGTACATGATTTTTTTTTGTCAATAACCGGACCTAACCTAGTTTGCTAAGAAATTAACATCACAAGATAATATGGCATTCGAATCCCCCTTGTAACATCACTTCTTTTTTGGGGGGGTGTTTTATTTCAGCCATACCAATCGACTACTCCCTTATTCCTATTTTCCAACCAAACCCAAATTACTTGTATTGTATACCCGTTTTTTTTTAAATAGGTTGATGTTAGTTGAATTATCGAAATTGTCCCCCCATTGTCAAATTTCTAGGTCCGCCACTGCCAACAATAGAAAATAGTTTTAGAGATTGATTTGCTTGTTACAAAGAAACCAAGAAAACATAAAAAAGAACCCAAATTTAGGAGAGAGGAAATACCTGAAGAGATTGAATTGCTTTAGGGTTCGTTTATCCCATATCAATATCATTGTAATTGTCGTCCGACATTGAAGATTGTTTAAACTTTGCTTTCGTAAACGCTAAAGCCCTAAATTAGTCGGGGAGAAGGAGCGTATTATTGTGAGGAGAATCAAGTTGATACTATAGTAGTCAAAGAAGAAAACGAAAACATGAACGGTTGTGAGGAAATTAGGGAGATGAGAAGACCATAGCCTGCTGATTCAGCATTCAAAAAAGACCAACAAAATAGGGGGAAAAAGAGACTGAGAAAAAGGATAAAAAAAAATTTAAAGCAAAGGGACATAAAGTATTTTAACAAAGACATAAGGGTAAAAATGTCATTACACTATTAATTTCAAATAGTAACACATGTTGGAGCTTTTGAAGGGTTGTAGATTTTAACAAAGACATAAGGGTAAAAGCGTCATTACACTATTAATTTCAAATAGTAACACATGTTGGGGCTTTTGAAGGGTTGTAGATACAAGATATCTATTCATGCTTATTGGAGTAATGTGTTGTAAATTATAAAAAACGTAAATTATAAAAAACTAGAGATCCAGATACTATGCATTGACACAGTTTCGACAATTATATACTCACATGACTTAGGGATGACAATGAGGCGTGTCATATGTGGAGGATAATACCTCCAGGAGGGCTAAAATCCATACCCATCCCTGCTGAAAAATCTTATACCTATCCTCGCTCCACCGGCCCACTGCCCATGTATCCACATCCATACCCGCCTCGCCGAATACAAGCTAATATCCATCTCCGCCCCACCACCAACTCTGATATCCATACTCACCTCAAAGGCTCAAACCCACCCCAACCCCAGAACTTCCAAATGGAAAACCTTCACCAATGAGTTTTTGGCCTTTTCAAAGGGTTTATTATTTCAATCTTGGAGCTTTGTAAGTTTTGCGAAGAAAATGAAGCAAATAAGCAACACATTTTAGGATGTGAATGAGCTTGTTTAGTTGAATGTAGGAAATTTGATTTCCCATGAAATTGAACTTTCTAGAAAATTCTAAAAAGTGATGGGTTAACTAAGGGAAGTGGAAATTCCCATAGGAGGTTCCACTTACCTAGGTTTCCTTAGATACTACTTCATTTATTTTGGAGGAAGTGGAAATTCATGGTAATTTCTATTTCTCATGAATTTGTCAACCAAAAACCTCCAAACAATTTCAATTCTTAAGAATTTCAAATTATCATGTTTTTATTTGTCAACTAAAATACTTTACAATAACTTGGAAGGCTGGGAAACATGACATCCACTAAGAAACCAATAAGGGTGAAAAATAAAATAAAATAATAATTAATGAAGTTTGGATTATTGTATTGATTTTTTGCTATGAAAAAATGTGACATTTCATTTAACAAATCTATTTTCAATAAAGATATTTGTTTTCAATGGTTTCAAAAAAAAAAAAAGATATTTGTTTTCAAAATTAATGCTAGTCTTATTAAAATAAATAAATAATATGGGCACAAATTTTAATGTGTAATGATGGTATTTTGATAAAAATAATTTTATGATTAAAGCAAAAAAATTTCAAATGGAAAACATATTTTGAGACACTCAAAAAGGAATACAAACCCTAATTATGGAATAGATAGCGTGAGTATTATATATGCTTCTTAGACCTGTTCACTTCACCTTAAAAAAAATATTAAGTAAAAATAATTTCAGTTCAGTAAAATTAATTTCAGTTCATTAAAAATAATTTCAGTTTAGCAAAATTTAGTTTTCTTAAAGAAGAATTATAATAGAAAATCAGTAAAAAATAATTTCAGTTCAGCAAAAATAATTTCAGTTTAGTAATTAATTAAGTTCAGTAACAATAATTTAAGTTCAACAAATATAATTTTGTTTCAGTAAAAATAATTTCAATTTAGCAAAAATAAGGTGAATTGAACGGAGCCTTAGTTGACCATCAAAATTTAAGACTTTAATCCAAGAAAAGTAGTAAAGATATATCATATGAAATTTCAAAATTAGATGCATCATACATTCAATTTTCCTTCGTTTCTCAATAGATGCACCGCTTTGAGTTTTTTTTTTTTTAATTTGTTCATATAAAACTGACCCTGTTTTTTTTTAAGCTCTAACCACTTCAGTTATCCCTCACTCTCTGTATTATTAACTTATTATAATATTCTTAATATATTTTACGATAAATTTTATTGAAAAAAAATATCGCCCTCGATTATCTAACTAACGCCTGCAAAATAAAATTAAATTACGTAATTAACCTTATAATAATGATTATAAAAATAATTAATTTTACCTCAATTTCACATTTTTACTGTACACAAAACTTTTTACCGTTCTCTCTAGTGGTCAACGGCCACTGACGTTCATTGGACAACAACCCCAACCACCTTAAAATCAAACAAATTTTTTAAATTTTGCAAAATCAAATTCGTTAGATCTTAGGGACAACGACGAAATACCAGAAACACAACCTTTGACCCTCGCCGAAGGCTCATCGAACCGTACAGAATCGATACGTTGCGTTAATTTTTTTAAAAAAATTCAAAACCCAGGAACGCCAAAAGTTTTCGAATGCCCTAGGTTGAAACGCCTAAAACTAGGCGTTTCAGCCTAGGTCATTCGAAAATCCTAGGCGTTTCCTAGGTTTCAATTTTTTTTTTCTTTTTTGTTTGTTTTTTATTTCACGTATAGGTTGATTGTTATTGGATTTTACACTTTTGAAATTATTATTGTTATTAAAATAATTTTATAAAATTATAATATTGTATTAGAATGATTATAGGGTTTAAATTATTATTTATATCATTGAATATATTAAGTTTTTTTTATAATTAGTTGTATTGTTAAAATTGTTATTATCATTATTATTAGTCGTGTTTGTTGGTTCTTGACTTTTATTAATATTTATATAGGATTCTGAGTCCGAGGATGGTGATGGTGTGGATAGATAATCGAGGGCGTTAGTTAGATAATAACTTTTTTTAATCAAACAAGGGTAAATTTGTAATTTTAGTTTAATTTGCGGGTGTTAGTTAGATGATCGAGGGCTTCGTTTAGTTTTTCACAAAAAAAAAACTGCTATTTTTTTTCAAAATATGTTGTACAACTTTAACGATAAAAAAGGGAAAATTTAGCAAAATTTAGAAAGTAATAATAATCAATTATACTTAATATTCGATAATGAATATCCGAAGCATCCCATCCCAAAATTTTGAATATCCAAATATCGGATAAGATATCCGAAATTTTCGAATCGAATTTTGATATCGGTTTTTAATATCTGAGTATACGGATATCCGATCCAAAATGTGATATCCGATCCGTAAACAACCTAATTTAAAGTATCAACCAATATGGTAAAAAAAAAAATTAGGAATGTGGAATGTAATATCTTGCCATCAACAAATTTGGTAACCAGTCATGATTATAATATTTCATGATCACTGATTTTGGAAAATATCAAAACATAATATCTCATAGTCAATAATTTGTAAATGATCTGGCATGTTATATTAGATGGGAAAAAAGATTACATAAGTAAAAGTAATAAATATTTGATACAATGGGATACCATCCGACTCACATACACCTCCTCAAGAAATATGTGGTGGTCTCATAACAATTTTGTTTTTTTTTTTAATTATTTTTTCAACTTATATAACTATATTATACTCGTATTAGATCCTGTTAACTTCACCTTAATTTTGCTAAATTGAAATTATTTTTACTTAATTGAAATTATTTTTGCTAAATTTAATTCATTTTTTACTAAGTTGAAATTAATTTTACTAAAATAAAATTATTTTTTTATACTGATTCTCTATTATATTTCTTCTATAAAGTTACTGATTTTTACTGAGTTGAAATTAATTTTACAAAATTGATCTAAAATTATTTTTGTTAATCTAAAGTGAACAAGTATTATCAAGACAGTATAAGAACCTTATGGATGCTATATCCAAAGGGATGTACAATATTATTTCCAATAATATAATATTCCCAAACAGTCACTAGCTAATATAAAACAAAATTAGGGTCATAACATTTATGAGCCAAATTAAACATTTTTGCTGTTACAAATTTTTGCAGCCCTTCACTCAAAGCTGAAAAGAAAAAATAAATTATTTTTTCCTGATATAAAAGGAAGTGATATTGTTAAATTAAAACATTTTCAACATTAAGAAATATAGAAAAAATGAAGAATTTATTTGATAAACTCTTTAATCGTGAAGCTGTTGGTGTCCCTACTCATGAAGTTGCTGATCTCCGTGCTCATGAAGTTGTTGATCTTCCAACTTGTGGTAAATCCTCAAATTTTATTTTTATTTTTCTTTATATATTTATTTCTTTATATATTTATTTTGTTTTTATTTTATGAAATAGTTGATGAGTTATAAATTGATGAGTTATAAATTGTTTATTTATTTTTGTAAATTTTAGTTGATGAGTTACAACTCTTACAATGTTTTATAAAATTTGAGGCTTCAAGTTTTCATAATATATAACAAAATTAGTACTAGTAGGAATTAAATAAATTGATTATACAATCCTTGATAATACAATTTTAGACTTGAGTAATTTTTAATTTTAAACTTGAGTAATTTTTACTGTCTTAATTCAATTTTACTCGTTCTAGATGATAAAGAATAATTAAAATTTGTCTAAAATGTTTCTTCAAAAAAAAAGTCTAAAAACATGCTTTCCTGATTGTGTGCTAAAACTTATATTAATTGTAATTTAAATAAAAAAAATATCATAATATGATTATTTAACCATCTAAGTCAATTACTCCGTAGTAAACATGTTATAAATATGAAAATAAATGTATATAATTGCAATCCCAATGACTAATAAAAAAAAAGAAAAGAAAAAAAACCCAAAAAAGATAAATTAAATACATATAATCACAAGGTTTAATTAAAGTAGCAACCTGGTGCACACCCGGGCCACATACTAGTTAGTTTAATTAAATGGAAGTCTTGAAAAATGTAATAATAATATTGGATGAATAAATTTTTTTAAAAAAATTACTACGTATCTTCATTGGTCAAAAAAATTAATGACGAGCGTATAGGGAAAAGTTTATAAATATATATATATATATATATATATATATATATATATATATATATATATATATATATATATATATATATATATATATATATATATATATATATATATATATATATATAAATCAATTGGAAACCCCTAAAGTAATAGGGGTGTTTATTCAATTTTCGATTTGAATTTAGGCCAAATTCAATCCGATCCGAAATAAAATTCGTTTCTTAATTTTCAAATCCAATCCGATCTGAATTTCTCATCAATCCAATCCAAATTAGAATTCAATCATTTGGATCCGATCAGAAAATATGAATTAAAATACATTGTAAAATTTTAGGGCCTAAAATGATTATAAAAGTAAAAATGTATATAAAAAAATTAATCTTAAACGCGATTAATACAATTATTGAAATATAGTTTTACATAATTTGGATTATCAACCTAATTTTACATGATTAATAAAAATTAAACAAACCTTATATATAGAAACTTGGTTTCATATTCAATTAATTTAGTTTTTTAAAATTCAAATAAGGTCAATTCGATCAGATCCGATCCAATTCGAAAATTTTAAATTTTAATAATTTCAATCCAATCTGTTTCAATTTAAAGTTTGAATCCGATCCGAACTAATAATTCGACGTGAATTGAATTGAATTTTGGTTTTTATCCGAATAATGGACACCTCTACAATGAATACGTTAAAAAAATCAGAAGGGAGAAAAAATAAATTCAGTTATTATTTTATTATAACTATCATATAGGTTATATAGAGCACTATCATTATTAACAACATGATTTCGAATTTCATTCATTCCCTCCTCCAAATAATAAAAGACCAAAAAAATTAAGGTCTTTTATGTTTACATTTAGTTAAAGGTCGGGGTTGAAAATGTTAGGCATATGCTACACATATTGTTAACCATATAACATTACATGTGTATATGCTATAAGATCACAAATTGGCTATCTAATCGATCTATCCCCCACAACAACAAATTTACTCATGCGTTGTTTTAATTAAAACCTATTTATTGGGTAAAATAAAATAGTGTTTCAGTAATTAGGCTAAATAACAAATAATACTCGTTAAGATGAGATAGTTATGATATCTTGCAGCAATTCAAAGATCTCTTTTTTCTTTGTTATTTTTTTATGTATTTTCTTTTAGTTTCTGGTGGCAAATAGTTAAGTTTAAGATAGATGATTCTTAATTTTATTGGCCCCTTTTAAGGGCAATAATAAAGAAATAATGAGTCAAAGAGGGATTAATTAATAAAGACGGACATAAAATAAAAATAGATACTCATGTTTGTTTTTCCTCTTAAATTGTACTCATTCCTTTCCATACCGATACCTTTTTTTTGACGCAATTCAAATTCAATATTTATCATAAAATCTTAGAGAAGATCTATATAAAAATGAATACTACCTCCGGTCCAATTTACTCGCAACAAAGGGGTATTATTTGTGAGACATAAAATATTCATTTGTTGTGAGTAAATTGGTCCGGAGGTAGTATTAGTTATTACATTCCCTATTTTATAGCAATTTCATACTCATTATTCCTAGCTACCCTATATATTCTATCTCCTCTTCTCAAATGTAGCTTAAGTCGAATTAAGAAATGCAGGGAAAAGAGAGGGGGAATTAGAAATTCGCCAAAATTTTTTTTAAAGATAAAGGAAATATATTACACGTCCAAAAAAATAATATAAAAACATAAACATAGAATTTAAGTATATATGCATTATATATAATAATTTGAATTACCCTGTATGATTACAAATAGAAGTAATTAATCATAAATAGAATCTTCTATTCATTTATTTCCTAAAACACACATGTTAAAAATCCTTGCACCAATTGGTTAATTAATTCGAATAAAGAGCAATCGATCATAGATCATATAAATATATACAGAGTAGATTAAATTATTAGGTAATGCAAGTTATACGAACTCCTCTTTTCAAATTAGGGTTTTTTTGTTTTTGTTTTTGTTTTTTGTTTTTTTACTCTCCCTATTTTTTTTTTCAAATTAGGGTTATATATATATAAGGAGGGAGTAAATGAAAATCATCATTGTAGGGTTATTGTCTTAAGTATACATTTTTTACATCTAATTGATTTTATATTATAACTTATTTCATCCCAAACATTTTCCATGACTCTATTGATCATTTAGAAGAAATGAAACATGAAATAAACTGTAGTAATTTTGGAGTGAAATTTCCAACCAAAAATAGGATGAGATGCCAAAAAAAAAAGGGTTAAAAGATGGAAAAAACATAAAACTATGAAAACCCTTAATAGGAGGTTAAGTGTAAGGACAAGGTAGATTACTAAATTGTTTTTTTTCCAATATTGTCATCTTTAATTATAATTTACGGATGAAGTATTAAATATCATTCAAGTCATTATCACTTATTCATTTCAATTTTAGAGTAAAATTATTAATGACCTAGTTATTTCATCAAATGTTCAATAATTGGAAATGGATTTACTAGTTGCTTAATAACTTGCAATTTTCCAACTATTATGTGCATTTTAATCCAATTTACTATTGTACTAGCTAGCTATTAGTTACTACATACATACTAATATTTATTTTGTGTTGAAATGTCTCTTTCTTCTTCTTCTTATACTAGAAGTAAAAGTGGAAATTACCCTAAACCCTAAAAAAAAAAACCACTAGTTTGAAGTCTTACTTAGTTGCTCATTATTTGAAAATTATTGTTCGTGCTTGTTTTTTCTTAGTCATTGATTGAACTAACTATAGAAGTATAGAGTTCATCTGATCTTATACCTAGTATATCAATTTTATCATCATTTTTGTTTTTTATACATATTTTAGGCATTGTCATGCTCAATAATCTTCGATCAATACCAAATAATGATAGAATATACTTCGTATCTAAATGACTAGAGATTGATTGATGCAATCAATTAAAATTAATATACTCATTAGATAAACCTATAGATTCTTCCTTCCCGTAAATTTTGCTATTTCCTTCCTTATTCTTAGTAAGTTTAAAATATAATTGATACGGTTGATGATGGCTTGATGCATGTTAGTTGTACGTTATAAACTACTGCATAATTAATTTTCTACCAATGTTTTATATATGTAACTCAGTAACTGCTTGCTATAATTTTGATTATAGTAACACTACTTGCCCTTAATTAATGTCAGCAATTTCGAAGTTGCCTCGCGATATTTGGAAATTAATCATGGTTCGTGTTGCTGCAACACCAACAAACGGTGGATTTGAAGTGTATAATTCATCTTTCACGTAAGAGTCATTAACTTATTTTCGAATTTTCCCAATTATTTAGCTATACTTATTATTGTCGAGTTGGTGCTAGTACATTTTGTTTTCACTAGGTTTATTTTTTTTTTCTTTCAAGCACAACATGAATAAATAAGCTAAATTATATACTAATTATAGTGACAATGATGGAGATTTACGAACTTTATAGCATATATATACATGTCTTGCTTTGTTCTTGATGGTACCAACACATGATGATATTTGTAATGACTTTTTAGTTAGAATTACACACCTATATATATGAAATCTTTGAACAGCTGCAGGGAATTTGCGAAACTTTCTCAAGAAGAATGCGTTCTAAAATCCGCGGTTTTTGGAGACTTGCCAAGATCTTATTTTCCTGATTCTCTTGAACCAAACCCAGTGATTTCTTGGGGAAGGTATGTATACATGCAATTCCATTCTACACTAATTGAATTTGATCTTATTTTTATCTTAAATTTGTTACTTTTGTTTTGTTTTATTTTGAGCCTAAACTAACTAGGTTAGAACTTGTACTTAAAATTTTACTACTCTTGTCAAATCTCTTACAGTGGTGATTTAGACCAACTTATGCTTCAATTCCAAGTGATCAATCAAATGGGTGGATATATATTCAAAGCCGCGAAAGCAGGAAATTTGAGTGCTCGCCTAGTCCTTGCTAAAGTAAGAAACTTCTATGATGTATACTTTTAAGGACATTTTGTGAAAAACTATCTTATAATTTTCTACGCCTTATATGATCTAGTATTATGATCATCATATCTTCAACTAAAGTTCTTGGTTATTTGTTTCGTGCAGCTGATTATTAGGAGCTTTTCAGAGGTGTTTGAAGGAGAAAATGAAGCATACAGATCTGAGAATGTTGATATTGAAAAATCAAGGAAACGCGCTAGAGCATCAGCTTTCATATCTTATTTCGAAGATCAAAGTAATGCTAGCAATGCAGTTGATTTGCTCCACACTAGCCTAGTGAAGACATTCCTGAAGGAAGCATCCCTCGAGGAGTTACAACAGATGAAACCCTACTTAGATGATTATGTGCTGAAATGTTTGATTGATATTACATCAATAGTCGACAGGCACTACCTTATGTTTCACATCAAGCTAGAGACATTGACAGATAGCCGCGACACATTCTTCCTCAGAGAATCAACAAGGAGATTTTCTATGGTATTTCACAACTTGTGTTACGCGGCAGCATCAACAATGCAAGCACTGGGTGTGAGTCCAATGATACCCTATAGTATAAGGCTTGCTTGGATGAAGGTCAAGAAGGATAACTATTGTTCTTATACGACTTTGATTGATTGTTTCAACAATGTGAATGACTTGCTCATTGAAGGGTATACCGAGGCTTACCATCTAGGCCGCATTATTATTTATGATGATAATCCTCGAGCTGTCACGATTACAACGATGGTTCATAAGTTTTTGGTGGTTCAAGAATATTTGTCCAAACATCTGCAACTTATAATGAACATGTCCAAGATCAGAGATGATTTGATTTCAGAGTTTGATATCCTTTTCTCTAGCTAAACTATACTAGCTAGTCAAATTTCTTCAGGTTTTCTTCTTTCAAAAAATTAAGAGTTAAGACATTTGGTTTTTTTTATGATTAGACCCATATTTGATATGGAAACATTCTTTGTTTTGAGCTATTTGTTAGCATGTTTGATGCACAATGATGGGTTTGCTTTTGTTTTAATATGATTAGAATTTATTATTACTAGATATAAGCCGTGCACATTTGATTTAGTATGATTTCAATTGATATTAGTATTAGATTCAACTCTTCTTTTAATATGTCGCACGTGAATTTATTATAAAGTAAGATTTTTTTTTCTTAATTCATTAGATAGTATTTGGATAAAATTTTTAATATCAAAATACCTTTTTTTTCAATAATTTAAATCCCAAATTATTATTTGTTGTTTTCAACCTACATGACACTTGAATGAATCAAATCTTTTTCCTTAATTATACACTTGAATTATTTAAATATTTTTCGTTAATTCTGCTTATAATGTGGCATTTGTATATTTTTCATTCCAAATTAACATGTAATTCTCTTTTTTCAATACAAAATGAAAAAAAATTTGACGCACTTTATGCTTTTCTAATCTAATGTCAATTTCTACCAAAAAAAATTCTCCTATTTCATTAGTCGAAATAATATCCTCACTTATGTGACACGAAGAATGATCATATCAAGTTCATGTAGGTTTTTTCACACATATACAACAATAAAGAATACATAATAAAAATTAAATATTAGATCAACGTAATTGAGATGGGAACTTAACATGTGAGTTTATATTAAATTGATATTAATTGAGCATAAATTAATTAGTACTCCGTACGTAGCATCTTTTATTTTACATATAAGTAATAGATATGGTCAAAGTAAAATAAGAAAAAAAATTCATAGAACTAGTACTCCAAATAATATATCCTATTTTTATTTGCACTATTTTCGAGACGTATTTTTTACTATCAATTATTTTTTTAATTATGTATTAACAATATTCATGAAAATGTATACGGAGTATTATAAAACTACACATTGGAATAATTATGTTTTTTATTTGTATATCTAGATGAAATATTGTCAAAGGATTTTAAAGTTTGACCATGAAAGTGCAAAGAAGCTCTATACTATAGGGTGGATAGAGTAGATGGTAAATAAATAATAAAATTATTGCAAAATTTAATACTAATGTATTATTCAAATAAGGAAAATTTGTAAATTACCACCCATAAAGGGGTCCTATTTTGAAATTACCACCCATTAAAACTTTTATTTTAAATAACCACCCATTAAATTAAAAAACATTTCAGATTACCACCTTTTTTGAAATTTCGGTGGAAAATCCGGTTGAGGGCCCCGCCTTATTTTCGTTCCTTTTTTTTTTCATTTCCCTCGACCTAACCTTCTGCTTGAAACATTAAACTCAAAAAAACATCTTCTCTCATCAATTTCTTTAATTAATTCATCCAAAAGCATCAATCTTTCCCCCTTTTGCTTCCTTTAATTCACTGTCAACTTTGCAACTACCCCTTAAGGGTTGAATCAGAACCCTAACATTTTTTTTTCTGCAAATTGGGACCCTATTTGTACTTGCATTTGCTGTTGAAGTCGCCATCTTGGGGTGTTTTCTGGGGACCAAAAGTGCGTAGGTGAAGCTCCTGTCAAATGGTGATGTCAATGGCGACGCCTGAGGTAAGCAATTGGGACCTTTTACAATTTTAGACATGTAGCCTAATTGCAAAAAACCTCCAATTTTAAAGCCCCAGGAACCCTAATTCCAAAATTGCATAAAACCCCCAATTTTATTGCCCCATGAACCCTAATTCCAAAATTTTAGACATGTACCAGCTACAATTTGAGGAAATTTGGATGAAATTTGGGGCAAAAGTTGTGAATTGATGTTGGATAATTTATAATGAAAAAAAAAACGAGGAGGGAAACATTCAAAAGAGTCAAATTCGCCGTTTTTAGCCGTTATGTGGGGCCCTCAAACTGATTTACCACCGGAATTACAAAAAAGGTGGTAATCTGAAAACTTTTTTAATTTAATGGGTGGTTATTTAAAATAAAAGTTTTAATGGGTGGTAATTTCAAAACAGAACCCCTTTTTGGGTGGTAATTTACAAATTTTCCTTCAAATAATGGTACAATTAGAGAATCACTAAATATGGTAATAAATCATACATGATGTGCTGCATTTATATTGTAAAGTAGGATATGATACACCTTAATGACACATTCATAGCATTTGTAGTTAATCCATTTTCCCAGAACAATAAAGAGAAAAAAAAAAAAAAAAGTTTATAACCGTTATGAATTAGATGTTTTTCACCCACCAACCCAAAAACTAATAGAATGTATACTTACTTTCTTTCTCTCTAGATGAAAGAAGCTATATGTTGAGTTTAATTTCCAAAGAATAAGTGAAAACGGAAAAGATTAAAAAAAAAAAAAAAGTCACTCAATTCTAAGAAGTGATTTTAGTTCAACGCCGAAGTTTGTAAGCTTCTAATAACCCATGGTTAGTCCTCCTACCCCCATCCATTATTTTTTTTATATAGATTTTTAGATTAAATATACTGTAAAATAATTGGTTTCTTCAACGAATTCAACTTATCTTGTCTTACTTTCGAGATTTTTTTATTTGAATTTCATATGATAATTTTTTGCCTAAATTTTGATGAAGCTTTAGGACTTTTTTGTGAGTTCAATAGATTGATTTTAATCTGCTAATGATGATTTGTAATATTGTATACATATGAATATCTTATCTTTGTGACATATATAAGTATAAAGTTAATGGTGCATAATTTGAGAGAATTGTCAAAAGTTGTTCCATGTGGTTACTTGTATTAAAAAAAGTAATAAATAAATTAAAGGTGGTAATTTGTTAGGTTGTCTAGAAATTATTATAGCAGATTCAAATTATGCCATGGTTAGCAAATTGGATTTTTTTTTTCTTGCATGTTGTTTAATAAGTGTCAAGTCTCTTAAAACTTTATAATATATTCAAGGAAGAAAAAATAAAATCAATTGACAATATGGCATTTAGATCCCAAGGAGATTAATTTTAACATACGGAGTATTTAATAATTTTTCGTGTATGTTTGACTTTTTTTGAACTAATTCAAACCTTGATTTGACTTCCTTTTGCATTTGAAAATATTATATGAGACATTTGTCCAAATTTTGTCTTATACAAAACATAACATAGAGTAATTTAAAACTCAGTATTTTCACCATCAAATAGTCATCGCATAAATAATCTAGTATTATTACTTCTATTTCTCAATATTGCAATGATTTTGATTTCACACTTGCTAACCACAACTTTATATGTATAAGAAAATTCAACAGATCTTTAAAAAAATGACAATTATATATACGTGTGTAACGTACTAACAAAATTATAGTGAAAGTTGATAGATATTTATTAATTAAAAAAGTGTTGGAATTATTAGGAAATGATATATAAGATTATTAACCAATAATCATCAATACGTGTTTAATTTAATAAATCAAAGATAATTTGATCAAAGGTAAAATTCAATATTAATTTCGTTATACCAATATTTATGTTTGTTAGTGATTTTGTTTTGCATGTTTAACAGGTGATAAAAAGTTATCGTATAACTTTAATTAATCGTTTTAGAATTTATGAACCAAGTTAAAAGATATAGATCAGATTATTTAATTTTAATTAATCGTTATATATATACATAAATTTATATATCAACTTTTTAGAATGTGAACTTAAAGTTTTTCTTCAATAGGTTTATTCTCCACAATGATGTTCATTTAAGTAACAGTCACTACTCCTAATCCAATTTTTTCAATTCAAAGAAAAAATATGGTTTAAAAATGCATAAACTTAGCTTATTTTATGCAATCTAAATTGAATTTGATTCTATCTGCAGCATCACCTATTGTGTCACAAATTTAATATATTTATGCGCGTGCACACGTGACATGTTAAATTAAAGTAAAAGACCTCAAAGGAGATCTAGGTTACTTTTTCCTTTTTTTATTTAAAGAAGTTAATTTATTTCGAGATTCATTATCCAACAAATTTCAATATCAAGAGATAAAAATTCTCACTATAATAAGTAAATTTGATAATAAGTGAAATTCTCATTAGCTACATTTTCCTCCGCCATTTTTTTTTTTTTTTTTGTATTTCTTTCTCTTCAATTTCCAAATATGGCCTAATTGACCGAAGAGGATATAAGGATAACGTAACCCTTAAGAAATAAAGGAAACCTAGCTAAAAAAAGAGTATGTGAGAAATTATTTTACACATTCACAAACAAAAAAAATACGACATCAATTATTAACGATGTAGTTGATTATTTTAATGAATTATGTTTATTTCAACTTATGAGTCATATCTTAGCTTTTTTCTTTGTTTGGTATGGTGAGAATGATCCCAGAATTTCCAAGTTTCTGGAGGAAAGCTCTAATTAGGCCACTTGAGCTATCCCTCACTCTTGGTCATATCTTTGCTTTAATAGGCAATAATTCTTAATCACAATTGTCTATTAACGTATTCCCCCGACCTCCATGCTAACCTTGATCATTATATATGATACTAAACATGGTTATATAAATATCTGTCTATAAACTGGCAAGATATGATGCAAGAATTAATCTAAAGATTGATGCATGTCTAGTTTATGAGCTATTACTTCAAGTATTTGTCTCAACATTTTTTCTATACTATTGCATTAACTCTAATAATATTAATTTCAAACACCAATATAGCAGCTCGATCAAACAATGGATCATACCGAGAAGTCAGCTCGAACCATGGATCACATCGAGATATCATCGATTCAAGACTTGTCATTTGATGCTTTGAAAAATATTATGATGCTTGTTATTCCGGAAACTCCAAGCTCTGGATTTGAAATGTTCAATACATTCTTGGTGTAAGAGCACTTGCTTCTTTTTTTTTTTTTTTTTCTTTTTTTTCCCTAATAACTTTGTAGTAGTCATATTGTGCATCATGCAATATGAATATATGATCATGAATACATAAGCTAGTTTGCGTATTTTAGATTTTTTATTTCTTATTTTTAAAGCATAAACTTGAAATTGCACTAATAAATATACAAATACACATCATACTTATGTAGAAGAAATTAACAAGACTTACATTTTGATTAGGCTCATTTCTTTGTCTAAAACATATTATGATTTTTTTTTTCTTTTTATAACCTATGTAAACCTATTGCAAAAGACTTGATTATAGTTACCCTATTTTATAGGAGTGAAGACCCTGAATTGTAATTTCTCAAATTTTTCTTGATGATGCTATCAGTTTATGTTGGTTAAAATCATATCTATTATGTGAAATCTTGTCAAGGTGTAAGGCGTTTCAGGAACTTTCTTACGACGAAAGTATCCTAAAGGATTTGGTTTTCGAAGACTTGTCAAAATACAGCTTAAAATCATGTGATTCATCTCTAATGATTCAATGGCAAAAGTGGTACGTATGCAACTCAATTGTTGCACACAATCTGCATTCATATATAGTTCTACATTATACCTATTTAAGTTAACGTGGTGTTAGGTTAACCATAAATTCGCGCTATTACTTGTATTTTCATTGATTTTGTCCAATCTTTGCAGTAATTCTCCAAATCTATCCACACATTTTCAAGCATTCCATTGTATGGGTGGATTCATTTTGAGGGCTGCAAAAGCTGGAAATCCGAGTGCTCGACGAAACTTAGGAAAAGTAAGTAACCTCTATTTTTTTATTTTTTTTCGGTGTTCCACTTGATTCACCCTTTGGGATAAGAAAATCCAAATTCGAGGCTCAGTTCTGAATGGTTAGGTTCAAGTCCCCTCCCAATTGTTGTTACAGGGACCGAACATGCAGTCCTCCCTAGCTACCTAGAGCCCCCCGGCCCATCCACCACTGCACCAACAACCAATTAGTAGTAACCTCCAAGTTAAACCTTTTATTCTAGTTGTTAGGGCTTGTTCACTTCAGCTTAATTTCAGTTCAGTTCAGCTCCAATCAGTTCAGTTCAGTTCAATTCAATTCAATTCAGTTCATTTCAGCTCTTAATTTTCTTCTCTCACAAAATATGCATTTCAACTCCATTCAGTTCCGCTCAGTTCAGTTCCAATCAGTTTAGTTCAGCTCCAATCAGTTCAGTTCAATTTAACTCAGTTCAGTATACGTGAACAAGCCCTTAGTTTATAATTCCTTCCATCCCATGAATAACTACAAGCTTATTTGTTTGCTCAACTATGCACTACACATTTTTCTCAAATAAGTCTTTTACAATCTAACAATTGTCCAGGCCTATATTCTAATACTCAGTTAGTTATTGAAAAACTGATATTTGTGCAGCTAATAATCCGGTGCGCTTCAGTGTTGTTCCGAGAAAAAAATGAAACATCACCTGAAATGCTACCTGAAGAAAGTGACAGATTGAGCATATGTGAAAAGGCGTCGTCTTTAATAGCATATATCACTGCTGAAAATACTGGAGCTAGTACATGTAGAGAATTACTACACTCTGAACTAGTGAAAGAGTACTTGTTCACATCAAAACTCGAGGAGGTGCAAGAGATGAAGGGCTACATAGATGATTATGTGAAATACTTTCGTGATCCTGCAGTCGAAGTTCACCCTACTAGGAACCATGTTATGATTGAACACTCAGATGAAATCTTTACTAGAGCCTTAGAACGGGCATATGACAACGCAGTTGAGGCGGCTCATGGAACATTATCAAGTGCAATGCGCAATATGCTAAGTTCAAAGATACACCGTGCTACAAGTGCAACTAGTATGGAATGTTACTCTTTGATGTTGATAACGCAGCACTACAAGTCTTTGCATTGGATCGAGCGTTTCATATGTTTTGATGAATTTCTAAAGGAAGGAAGCATAGATGTGGCACTTCAAGGGTATAATGAATTAGAAGAAAATCGTCGAAACAAAATTTATGTGCCATTAGCTTGGTTTCTAGAGGGATGGTATATACCATTTGATGGTGTACAAGGGGGAGATCCTCAAAAAATGGCTATCTCAAGGATCATTGAACAGATTTATATGGTTCGAAAACGACTCCTTCGTCTCTTAAAATCTATCATCAGAGACTAAAGAGTTTGTTGCTTCGGTTAGCTGGTGGACAGGTTTCTCTAATCCTTTCATATGTTTGTCATTAGACTTCTATATATATATTCATGTTTTGAACCATTGACATGGAAACTTTCTTTGTAACAAATTGGTTGTTTTCCTTTTTGTTGTGCTACTATTCCCTGGTTGGTGTTGGACTTATGAAGCCTAAATCATCCATAATTTTATGTGTATGAATTATTCAATGCAGGGTTGGATAGGATTAACATTTTCTACATTATATTGCTTGTTAATCGTATTCCTACGATGAGATGTAACCAACTAGTTGGATTTTTATTAGAGAAGCAACTCAACCAAAAGCTTAAGCTAATGGTTGAAGCCTAGGAGTATGATTTGTACTCTATCAATTTCAAGTTGAGAATCTAGCTTAATTTACTAACAACACAAACTTTTTTTCAAGTTGCAGCTAGTCCAAGCTGATCTAAGTACCTACTCCCTCCGTTGCTCCATTTTCCATTTCCGGCTATTTTTAAATATTTGCTTCATTTCTTATTTAGAAAAAATTAACAATATTTGATTCATTTCTCTCACCTAAGAGAATCTCCAATGGTAAGCTACAAGGGCTTGTTGCTTACCTTGATACATCAAAATATTGAGCAGTATAGTATTAAGCTACAAGGTGCTCCAATGGTGAAAAATAGAATGTTGTAGCTTGAAAAAATAATAATCAAATAAATTAAAAAGTTTTAATTATACACATATCAAAATATAAGAGCATCTCCAATGGCAAGCTACAATGCTTTGTAGCTTGCTTTTCTATATTAATTTTTTAACTACAACACTTTTTAGCAACAAAGTGTTCCAATGGTAAGCTACAACATTTTTAGTTTGCAAAAAATAAATTTTAATAAATAAATAAATAATTATACACATGTTATAATATAAGTGGAGTTTATTTGTCTCTTTTTCAATCAAACATGTAGCTTGTTTGGGCTACAATTGCTAGCATGGTGCTCAATTTTTTGTTCTCCAATGGTAAGCATGTAGCTAGAAATTTTATTTATATTGCAAGCAAGTCCTTACAATTAAACCATTGGAGATGCTCTAAGTGGATGAAGTGTAATTTGAAAAATCAAGCAATGTAGCTTGTTTGAGCAACATAGCTTGTTTGAGCAACGTTGCTTGATGTATCTACATCAATATTGTCACTCCAATGGTAAGCTACATGCTTACAATTTAATTTAATTTGCAAGCATGTCCTTTTTGTAACCATTGGTAATTATCTCATAGATTTAACATAAATCATATGTTATTAACTTCATATTCTCTATCCTGTAGTTCTCTCCACTACTTTTACTTTTTACTATTTTTTATTCTTTCACACACCCCACTACCTCCATATTTCATTACTTTAAAACTCATGAACATGGAGAAATTGAACAAGTATTTAAAAACGGAGGGGGTATATAACAAAAGTGGAACAAAGCAAGGAGATTATTTCTTTGTTTTTCTTTAGATGTATCATTTATCCAGGGCAAGCGAAAATAATTACTACGTAAATTACCAAAACCTATCAATAAAGGCATGAGCGGCCCAAGGACCGCGCTCATGGATTGTTTTATTGAGAGCACGGAATGATATAGATATCTTGCTTAAGTAAAGAGGGTCCATATTCTTTGTCTTAAGATTCGGATCATTACCTAAACTTCGAAATTAAAATACCTTAAGAAATTTACCAAGAAATTAATAAAATGCTTCATAATGTAGATACGAAAAGTGAAAGATGAGCCTACGACACGTGCATGAGCGAATGTAATGTTAAATAGATGTAGTAAGGTGTAATTGCACACTATGATTATGTTTCATTTAGAGAAAATTTAAATATATTTATCTATAAACAATTATCTTTAAATGACATTGTAGAATTTTCAATGCCGGTGATAATGAAATGAGAGGATGTTAAATAAATGTGGCGGTGTTCCTTTAGCCACAAGAGTGCGAGGAGACTTAATTGTTGCGGAACAAAAGTATGGAGAAATGGAAGGGGATCAGATTGAAACAAGCGAAATATGGAACAAAGAAGACAAGTATGGGAATATGGGATTATTCTACCTTCTTTAAAGTTGAGCTAAGTTGAATGAATGAGCTTAAAAATGTAAAAACATTTAGAATAGTGGATCTCCTGGAATCGGGAGGGAAGCTCTAACCACTCGAGCTATCCCTCACTCTTGAGAATAATCGCGAGTGATGGCTGAGGTTCAACATTTGTCTTCTACTGTCCATTGAGAAGAGCTTAAGAATTTGATATACTACGTATTAGACATTTTTTTAGCTTGAGTGAGCTTTTAGTCGAGATAGTTTAGCCTTAAAAACCTATAGAACTACAAGTAGTAAAGTTTGTTTAAGAAGATAGCAAGGTATGAAATTTTTTTTGTTTTTGTTTTTTGTTTTTTTTTAAAAAACATAAATCTTAATATTTTTTTACAAAAAAAAAAAAAAAAAAAAAAAAAAAAAAAAAAAAACGGATACTAGGTTTTAAAATCATAGCAAAATCATGTCTCGCTTGACTTTTTACTAAAACTAGGTTAGGTAGGGGTGAAAGTAATACTGTTAATTCAGTTTGGTTTTTTTTTTTCGATTTTCGGTTTGGATCGGTTCAAGTATTCAAAACCGAAATATTTCAATTTGGATTCGGTTTGTGCCTTCAAAAAACCAATCACTGAATTTTGAAACCGAATTATACAAGCCCAAATACCCCATCCCATAACCCCTTCATATATAACATAAACCCTAATTTTCTTTCGCCTCTTTTCCCTTTTCCCTTTCCTCTTTCATTTCTTATTTTCTTCTGAGTTTAGTTGTTCAGATTTGAGATTCTCCAGCCACCACCTCCCTAGATTCTCCCTGCCTCCTTCACCAGTCATGACCTTCCTCACCAGTCACGTCCCTCCCAAACTTCCTTGCGAACACACCCGTACTTGATAGTTGTAGTTGCGAGTTGGGGTTTACATAACAAAATTCGCGAAATTCGGCCAAAACAAAGGTTTTAATGGTCAAATTTGACCATGAAAACACATCATGGTCAAATTTGACCGTTTTAAACGTAATTCGAGATGAAATTCAAGGCCCTTTTTGGATTAAAAGGTATGTTTTCTTATTTTTAATTTTCTCTCTTTTTTTAATATTTAATAAATCCATTTATATGATATGATTTCTGGTAATTTTCGTGCTTGTTTTGGTAAATTTCATTATTTTTGGTAAAAATCTGATGGTTTAATTATGTTTGTATGGATTGGTTTGGTTCGGTTTTTTTGCAAAATTTGATGTTTATGATGCTTCATAGGAAAATTCAGTGCGATTTGGTTTTTTTTTTAAGAAAACCGAAATTTAGGTGGTTTGGTTTAGTTCGGTTTCAAAGCTAAAGTGGTGTGGTGTGGTTTGCAAAATCAAGAAATCGAAATATGGTGGTTTGGTTTCGGTTTGGGAAAAAAACAAAACCGAAAACTGAACTTTCACCCCGAAGGTTAGGTCTCGTGCCATGCACGGTATATTTTAATTTTCATTATTAAATTAGCATTATATTTAATAAAAAAATTCTAAAACTATTGTGAATAAATTTTTACCAAAATATAGCTATTTTATTCTTATTTCATGTCTTTAAAAAAATTTAAATATCGAATATCACGTGAAATAGTTGTTTAGTACTTTATTCAAATGGGTGTTTTAAAATTATGTCGAGTGACTGCTTTTTAAAACGATCGGTACTTTACGACCGATTATCATCTTAAAGGTCGGTAAATAGCGACTGTTTTTAAAATCATTTGCTACTATTTTATTTTATCAATTGATTTGACGCTCGTCATTAATATCTATCTATACTGTATATTAAAAGGCGTTTATAAAATTGTGTATGTGTCACGTGTTTCTTGTTTTACACTTGTCTAGCACCACATCATCATTCAACAGCCTTTGGCATCTTGCACATCATCATCCAATGATCTTAATTAAAAATGCATACAATGAGATTTGAACCCCTAACCTCATTGAATGGAAACCAAATGCATTACCATCTTAGCTAGAATTAATTCATGCTTTATTGATCCAATGTATATATAAATACATACATGTATTAAAATGTAGAATAAAAACCAAAAAAATCCAAAATAAATTATTAATGTCAATGTATTCTAATTTACCCATGTTAAATAAATTAATAAGTCTTTTAAAGATTCTAATATAAAAATGAAATTATTCAAAGTATCACCCGGGGCAAAGCCCGGGTCACACACTAGTTAATCTCTATTTTTTATAGTGGTCTTTGATCGTATGGGTAATTTTAAACTTTCAAAGACAAAATTGACGTATCCTTTTTATTTCTTAGTATTAATCAAAGAAGTATTTATAAATTATTCATATATAGACTTCTTTTCCTAATTCAGTAATTATTATTGTCAAGTATATGAAGATTATATATTCTTAAAAAAAAAGGATTCTCAAATATTGCATTTTTTAAAGTAAATATATGTTGCCAAAACAAATACTTATTGCATATCTGTTCATCTATGGTCCTATAGAATGTAAAAGATCTTTACTTAT
Source organism: Chenopodium quinoa (assembly GCF_001683475.1). NCBI lineage: Eukaryota > Viridiplantae > Streptophyta > Magnoliopsida > Caryophyllales > Amaranthaceae > Chenopodium > Chenopodium quinoa. The sequence continues at coordinate 5,389,934 of NW_018744626.1, read as the reverse complement.
TTTTGATAAAGTTAAATATGACAATTATTGTTGTATAATAATTTCCTAAAATATAAGGATTTTTTTATTTAAAAAAAAAAACTAAAGACACGCCAGAAATTGACACGCGTTATTTCTAGTGTGCCTTTTAGTATATAGTTATTAGTTGATTGATTTAAAAAGAAAATCGTAATAAAATTTTCATGTATGCATTACGAAAACAATTATTACTCATTTAAATTTTGATCATGTACAAAATAAAATAAAATAAGTAAAATAATATTATACCATGTTAAAACACAAAAACAGCTAGATAAAAATGACACATAGAAAATATGTTTCGAGTGATTAATTGAAATGAGGAGTGAATTGATATTATATAGTAGCTGTTGATACTATTTTTGGCTTCATAAGAGTTGATTTTTTGGAGTTTTGAGAGCCGCAAAGATAGGTGATGAGAATTGCTCTTAGGATCTCTTAGAACCTGTAGAGAAGCTCTAACCACTTGAGCTATCCCTCACTTTCTCATAAGAGTCCATTGATGAGGTGGAATGGAATTAAAATTATCAATTATGACTTAATTATGATTGATTATTATGGGGCACTCTCCTTAAATATAGTTCATAATAAATACTTTCTTAATGCATCATATACAATGTCTAGTTTTTTAAATACTCCTACACGTGTCATTTTTTTTTAAATGCATCACTTTGATTTTTGCACTATTCACATATCATGGTTGACTTGATTTTTTCACCTCTATAATATCAATAAATGTTATTATATTATAATATATCATTAGATTCATCATAATGTCTAGTTTCATAATATAATTTTGTTATAATTTTTACTAGTTAACAATTAAAGATATTAATGGTCAAAGTTGCATCTCGGTAAATATGCCGGTCAAACTTATGCAAAAAAAGAAAACAGATGGAGTAATAATATTTTGTACACAAACTATTGGGTCAGTCAAGTCTAACCAAATAGTTTGTGCGGCGAAGGAGATGACGATGACGATAAAGACGACGATGACGATGATGACAACAATGGTACGGTGGATCTCCTTCTCTCCTTGTAGGCGACGATGATAATAACGATGACGACATCAATGGTGGATCTACTTCTCCTTCTTCAGGACATCTCCTGCTCTGTATTTTCCTACAAGTAGTATTTTTCGATTAAATTAATTACTTCAATGTTCAATGTAGATTAAACGCCATTGCTTGAAAACACCATTGTATCTTGTTGCTAAATAGGATGCTAACAGTGACTCGGTAACTCCAAATTAATTTGCATGATCGATTTTGTTCTTCTGAAGTGGTGGACCGTTTATTATGATGAATTGCTTATATGGTGATGATTTGTGGGCAGTGGGTTTATTTGTTTGTAAAATAAAATACATTTATTAATTGTTGTGCGACAGCGGAAGCAAAGGTCGAAAACAAACAAGAAAACAATAAAGAAATTCAATGCAAACAATAAGAACAACACCAAGAATTTACGTGGTTCACTATCGATGTGATAGCTACGTCCACGGGCACCGAGATCGAATGATTTCACTATAAACTGCAAAGATTACAAAGATGATTCTTGTATTTCTCAAGAACGGCTCTCACTCTGTCTCTCTTCACCCTAATACTGATATTAGGGAGGTTTTATATTAATCCCTAATTAAAAGATACTTGGGCAAAAAGATAATAAAATAAGATAACCTAAAACCGCAAAATCCGCGTTCCGTATTTTTCCTTCTCCGCCCGGTCAGACCGGGCAAGGTCTGCCCGATCGGGCGCGAGAAGAAAACTCCATACGAATGCTTCAACGTATCCAACCCCCACCGCCCGGTCAGACCGGGCAAGGTCTGCCCGATCGGGCGAAGGCTCGCCCGGTCGGGCGCGAGAGCAGCTTCTTCAACGAATTTGCCAGACACCTCTTCTTCTTCCGCCCGGTCAGACCGGGCAATGTCCGCCCGATCGGGCGGACAAAGCTACGAAGTACGAGTCACCTAATATACTTATCAACAATCTCCACCTTGACGAGAACTCGTAGTCAGCAAACAACCCCATCAAGACATAGTGAAAAAACATCTCAAGCCAAACCCGATGCAGGACTCATGCATAAGCCATACATCCCGATAAGTCTTCAACCAAGACCCATCACATACTCGTCTCCAAGTATAACAACTCATAATGCTCCACCTGCATCACAAGCCCCGGGCAAGCTCCACCTTAAGGCCAACACACCTACACCAGGAGCTCCCCAACTTCGCCCCTCAGGGCCTACTACATCACGTAGTAATCAATATTTAGCAAGTCTAAGCAATGTTTAAACTTGCTCAACGGAACAGGCTTAGTGAAGAAATCAGCCGGGTTGTCAGCAGTCCCAATCTTCTTCACCTTAATCCTCTTGTCAGTACGTAAGAAATGATACCTGACATCAATGTGCTTCGTCCGATCATGGTGTACTTGATCTTTAGCTAAGCAAATCGCACTTAGACTATCACAATACACTGTAGCAAAATCCTGTGCAATACCCAGTTCACCTACTAGGCCTTTGAGCCAAATAGACTCCTTAGCTGCAGAAGTTAGAGCCATATACTCAGCTTCAGTAGTTGACAACGTAACTGATGACTGCAATGTAGACTTCCAACTAACCACAGAACCACCCAAAGTGAACACATAACCAGTCACAGACCTCCTGGTATCCACATCAGCTGCATAATCAGAATCACTGTACCCAGTGACCAAGCATTCCTTACCATTCCCGTACACAAGACCAATATCAGCTGTCCCTCTCAGGTAGCGAAAAATCCTTTTCACCCCTTGCCAGTGTTCCCTCCCAGGTCGAGCCATAAACCTGCTTACAACACTAACAGCATGCGCAATATCCGGCCTAGTACAGACCATAGCATACATCAAACAACCAACCGCGTTTGCATATGGAACTCTAGACATATAAGACAACTCCTCCTCTGATTGAGGTGACATAGACAAAGACAACTTACAACTAACAGTAGTTGGCGTACTTATAGGCTTCGATTTTTCCATCCCAAAACGAGACAGAATCTTTTCAATGTAGCTTTTCTGAGTCAAGAAAAGCTTACCTCTAGCCCGATCCCTGTAGATCTCCATACCCAAAATCTTCCTAGCTGCACCCAAGTCTTTCATGTCAAACTCCGAGTTAAGCATCTCCTTTAATCTAGCAATATCAGATTTATTCTTTGTGGCAACCAACATGTCATCAACATATAACAAAAGATAAATCATGGAACCATTATCCAGCTTACTATGATACACACAGCAATCATATGAATTCCTGTCAAAACCTTGTGAAACCATAAAAGAATCAAACCTTTTGTACCACTGTCGGGGGGATTGCTTAAGTCCATACAATGACTTTAGCAATCTGCAGGCATAGTGTTCCTTTCCAGGAACTTCGAATCCTTCGGGCTGCTTCATCAGAATCTCCTCCTCCAAATCGCCATGAAGGAAAGCCGTTTTAACATCCAACTGCTCCAGCTCAAGATCAAAATGTGCTACAATTGACAATAACACACGGATAGAAGTATGTCGAACCACAGGTGAGAATATCTCAACAAAGTCAACCCCTTCTACCTGACTGAACCCCTTAGCAACTAGCCTAGCCTTAAAACGTATTTGCTCAGTTTCCGACAACCCTTCTTTCTTCTTGTAAATCCATTTACAACCCACAAGCTTCCTCCCTTCCGGTACCTTTACCAGTTCCCACACTCTGTTCTTGTAAAGAGACTGCATCTCTTCACCCATTGCGGCAAGCCATTGCGCAGACTCACTACAACTAATTGCTTGTTTATATGTGGCAGGTTCAAATGACTCTACATCATCAGCTACACTCAATGCATAACCTGTCATCGCATCAACACAGCAATTTCTTCCCTCCATCTCTTCAATCAATCTAACAGGCTTCTTGATAACTCGTTTAGGCATCTCAAGAATGGTGTCAGGTTGACTAGATGACCCCTGATTAGATTGCTCCACCTCATCCCCAGAGTTAGAATGAGTAGGAGTAATCTCAGGTTCAGGAGTACCCGGCACTGGAACATCAGCATCATCATCAATATATTGTACCCGAGGTAAATCAGCAATGGTAGACTGATGTACCTCAAGTACCCCATCTGTCTGTAATAAATTGTCTCCTTCCCTTCTCAAATCTGAAATCTCTGCATTTTTAATTGAATACATGGTGTTTTCATCGAAAGTAACATCCCTACTAAGAATGACCCGACCCTCCGAAGGTGAAAAAATTCTAAACCCCTTCACACCATCCCCGTACCCAACAAAACACCCCTTCTTGGCTCGTGGATCCAGCTTACCCTCAATAACATGATAATAAGCAACACAACCAAAAATCTTCAAATTCGAAAAATTAGGCAACTTACCACTCCAGATCTCAAACGGAATCTTGGAATCAATTCCAGAATGAGGACCCCTATTAATGACATAACAAGCTGTTAACACAGCTTCACTCCAGTACCTCCTCCCAAGCCCTGCATTAGAGAGCATGCATCGGACTCTCTCTAGCAGTGTCTGATTAACCCGTTCTGCTACACCGTTCTGCTGTGGTGTCTTCCTGACAGTATGATGCCGACCTATACCCTCATCTGCACAGAACTGATTAAACTCGTCTTTGCAAAACTCTAGCCCATTGTCCGTTCGTAGCTTCTTGATCTTCCTTCCTTGTCGATTTTCCACCAAAGCTTTCCATTGCTTGAAAAATTTGAAGGCCTCATCCTTTGACTTAAGCAACCTAAGCCATGTGTATCGGGACTTGTCATCAACAAATGACACAAAATAGTGGTAACCTCCCATACCTTCAACTCTAGATGGACCCCAGCAATCTGAATGGATGTAATCGAGCACTGCATCAGTAATGTGAGCACCCTTGCTGAACTTTGACCTGTGTTTCTTACCAAACACACAATGCTCACAAAATTCAAGGTTGGCAACCTTGACCCCGGATAGAAGACCCCTCTTGGACAATAGCTGCATCCCCTTCTCCCCCATATGACCAAGCCTCATGTGCCAAATCTTAGTCATCTCCTGGTGAGATACAGATGCGCAAACCGCAGAACTAGGCAGTGTAACACCCTCAAAAACATAGAGGGTGTTCCTTTTGATACCCTTAAGTACCAACTCAGAACCTCTGAAAATACACAACTCCCCATCTGAAAACACACCATTGTACCCCAATTCATCCAGGGTACCCAATGAAATCAGATTCTTTCCTAAAGCAGGAACATGCCGTACATTAGTCAAAGTTAACCTCCGCCCATCAACAGTCCTCAACCTCATGGAACCAATACCTGTGACCTTACATGGAGCATTGTTACCGACTATAACCATACCCCCATTGCGAGGTTCATATGTATCAAACCAATCTCGACGTGGACACATATGGAACGAACACCCCGAATCTAGAACCCAGTTATCAGATAAATCATCAGACCTAGCAGAACTGACTAATGCTAAATCTTCCTCTGAATTATAGCTCTCATTCGGTTTCTCTTCAACTACAGCAGCCTGGGACTTGTTTTTCCTCACCGGACAATTATTCCTAAAGTGACCCGGTTCTTTACAGTAATAACATGTTTTAGTAGTAGTTTTACTAGATCCATCCTTGCCGTTTCCAGCACCCGACCCAGCATTGTTCCCCTTGTTAAACCCCTTATTCTTTTTAGACTTTCCGGACTTAACAAATAACCCACTACCATTATCCCCATTATCACTCGTAGCTTTCATTCTGAGTTCCCTAGTATGAAGTGCTGCCTTCACTTCTTCTAAGGTTATAGAATCCTTACCAACAACAAAAGACTCTACAAAATTCTCAAAGCTAGACGGTAGAGATACAAGTAAAATCAACGCAGCATCCTCATCATCAATTTTAACATCTAAATTACGTAAATCAAGCAAAATAGAGTTAAGTTTTTCTAGATGTTCCCGTAAGGAAGTACCTGACTGCATCCGGAGGCTAAACAACCGCTGTTTCAGTAATAATTTGTTGGTCAACGACTTAGTCATATACAATGACTCCAGCTTCAGCCACAATCCAGCCGCCGTTTCCTGATCAGCAACCTCCGTGATGATTTGATCATCAAGACTAAGTAATATGGTAGAGTGTGCCTTCTCTTCCATAACTTCTAACTGCGAGTCAGTCGGTCCGTCTCCTGACTCCGAAGTAGTACTCTTTGGAGCCAACGGACGCCATATCTGCTGTTGTTTTAACAGAGCCTTCATCTTAATTTGCCATAGCCCGAAACTATTTTTCCCGGTAAACTTCTCAATTCTTATTGTTGAATCTCCTGCCATTGTTATCTTCAAGAAACTCTCCAAGGATTGAACCTGAGCTCTTGATACCAATTGTTGTGCGACAGCGGAAGCAAAGGTCGTAAACAAACAAGAAAACAATAAAGAAATTCAATGCAAACAATAAGAACAACACCAAGAATTTACGTGGTTCACTATCGATGTGATAGCTACGTCCACGGGCACCGAGATCGAATGATTTCACTATAAACTGCAAAGATTACAAAGATGATTCTTGTATTTCTCAAGAACGGCTCTCACTCTGTCTCTCTTCACCCTAATACTGATATTAGGGAGGTTTTATATTAATCCCTAATTAAAAGATACTTGGGCAAAAAGATAATAAAATAAGATAACCTAAAACCGCAAAATCCGCGTTCCGTATTTTTCCTTCTCCGCCCGGTCAGACCGGGCAAGGTCTGCCCGATCGGGCGCGAGAAGAAAACTCCATACGAATGCTTCAACGTATCCAACCCCCACCGCCCGGTCAGACCGGGCAAGGTCTGCCCGATCGGGCGAAGGCTCGCCCGGTCGGGCGAAGGCTCGCCCGGTCGGGCGCGAGAGCAGCTTCTTCAACGAATTTGCCAGGCACCTCTTCTTCTTCCGCCCGGTCAGACCGGGCAATGTCCGCCCGATCGGGCGGACAAAGCTACGAAGTACGAGTCACCTAATATACTTATCAACATTAATCATATAAGATAATAAATGCGGATTTTTGATATTCTCAATTGGCGGGATGATATCCTTTATTGGCTATATGATATCCTTTATTGGCTGGATGATATCCTCTATTGGCTATATGATATCATGACTGGATGATATCCTCTATTGGCTATATGATATCATTTATGATTGTATCTATGATATCCTTTATTGGCTGGATGTTATCCTCTATTGGCTATATGATATAATCCAACCATGATATCATATAGCCAACAAAGGATATCATCTAATCAATAAAGGAAATCATCCAGCCAATAGAGGATATCATCCAGCCAATATATATAGGATATCAAAAATCCGCTAGACTTACGCAATACCTTCTCCATTTTGTATGAACCAATGCAAAGTGACAAAAGGATATATATATATATATATTACCTTTATGGTCTAAAAAATTCTACAAATCTTTATGACTGGACTTGGCATATGTTTATACATGAGGGAGAAGTACACAACTCCCTAAACTTAAACTAAAATTGCAAACTACTCACTAAACTTACAAAAGTTGCAATTCACTCACTCAAACCATTATGACCTAAAGTAACAGGTTAATTCTATAAACTCCCTAAACTTTATGACATAAAAGTTTGCAACTCCCTAAACTTTCTAACTATTTTAATAAAAAAAATCTTTAACCATGATTAAATTTTCACTTTTTAAAAAAAAAATTAAATTAATTTAGAAATAATTATTTTTACAAAAAAAAAAAAAAAAAATAACCCAACCCCTCCCTACCCACCACCCAACTCTTTACCCCGGTGTGATGCCCATCTCCCTTCCCCTGCTGCCACCCATACCTTGCTCTTTTCATTTCCCATACCCCTCTTGCCATTCTTCCACGACGACAACTCCCACCCTCTCCCTCTATCCTATGTTCCCCCACCCAAAAAAAACCCTCTTTGAAATGGGCTTTTCTCCGAAAAAACCCTCTCCTTTGTTCCCCTCTTGAAAAAAAACCCCAAACCTTAAACACCCCACTTAAAAACAAACATTTTTAGGGTTTGGGGAAATTTTTAGGAAGGGTGTTTGTTCATTTTGAGAAGGGGATTGTTTTAAGGGAGGGGAAAGGGAGGAGGGGATGGGCGTCGCACCGAGGAAGGGGAGCTGGGCATCGGCAAGTAAGAGGGATAGAGCCTAAAGGTGGGCATGGGTTGTGCCGGCACGTGGGCAGCACGGGCCCGACACGATTCCAGCACGGCCACGAGCCCACGACGGCCCACTTGTGGGTCATGGGCCGTGCCGTGAAAAAAAAAATTGAAATTCGGCATGGGCACAATCATCACCCCGTGGGTCGGCACGTCGGCATGGCCCACCAGCCTAGCACGTGGCACGGCCCATGCCCACGTGCTTGGCGGGCCGGGCCGTCCCGGGCAGCGGGCCAACTCGTTTTTTTTTAAAAAATATATATATATATATGTATATAAAAAAATTCAATATATATATTTTTTATTTGAACAACTTCAGTTTATATATATATAATGTTATTAATTTATATTTATGCTAATATATTTTTTTTGAACAACTTTAATTTAATTAAGTTTATATAAATAATTTATGTTTAAGTTTATATAAACTAGCTTAAACATAATTATTTATTTTATTTTAATTTAATTAAATTAAGGATTTTTTAGATTTTAACACCACAAAAGAGTCATAAAATTGATTTTAACACTAAAAAAAAATATTATTATAACACCACAAAATTTCTAAAAAAATGGCTTTTACTACCACTTAGCTTGTTTATGGATGAAATCCGTTAGTAGGGTCCACATTGCTTACGTGTCAGCATATTAATGGAAGGAAAAAAAAATTAAAAAACAAAAACCCTAAACTAACCCAGCCACCCCATCCCCACCGCTGGTTGGGCGGCGCTCGCCACGGCCCCACCCAAACACCCCCATTCCCAACCACAACCACCGGAACTCCGCCCCCTCCCTTTCCCCCTCACTAAAACCGGCAGCATAGCCCCAACGGCCACCAAAAATAGGTGGCCATTATCGCCAACCAAAACTAGGTTCTAAGGGTCGAAAACGACCGGTTTATGGTCGAGATCGACCACTTAGGCCCTAAACTGGTCATTTTCGACTTTTAGTGGCAGTTAATGGTGGTCGTTTTGGATTTTTTGAAAAACGGCCGCCTATTTTAAGTGGCCGTTGGGAGTTTCTGACGATTTTGGGAAGGAGGGAAAGGGAGGGGATGAAATTTACGGCGGTTGGGTCTAGACTCTAGAGTGTTTTTGGTGGGGTAACGGCGGGCGGTGGTGTTGGACTTAATGATTTTGATGATGACACAACCTCACTTACTTACAAACTAATAAGTGCTTGATTTTTTAAGTGTGTACTCAGTTACAAAGACCAGGAGAATGAAGTGTCTTGTAAAAATACCATGAGGAACAAGAAGGCCAGAATCAGAACTAGCCATAGAGAAGAGTTCCCTCACAGGAACTAGCGCTTCAGAAATGAAGAGTGGAGAAGAGAAGTTCCTCCCAAGGAACAGAAGCCTCGGAGTAGAAGCTTCATCAGAGAACATGAAGACTAAAAATATTTTTATATTTTAGGATTTATGTAAGTATAAGATATTAAGTTGCATTCGAAAAATCTGTGTGGAATTGGTCTAAAAGATGAAATATGTGCATGCTAGTTTTTAGGAAAACTATTATCATTTAAACGTTTATCTTTTTCTCAAGTTAAAAAGATTTTATTTTATTTCTTTTTCTGATTTTCGGAAAATATCTTTTACAAAATAAAATCTCCCATGTTTTCCAAAACTTGCGGCCTACTCTCCCATGTTCTTCTTCAGTCATGGGTTTGCACATTAAGGAGTTCATGGCTCCTTAATTTAAGGGACATGATCTTCTTAGTGGGTATGAGTAGTAACGTAATGGTGTTGCTGCACAAAGAGGTTTTTACAACTTGTTTATTGCTCTATAAATAGTCTTTGAAATCTAATGGAAAAACTCACCCTTGCTCACATAAGTTTTCTAGCTTTTATTCGAGTCAAGTGTCAATTCCACACAAGTTCATTAGAGTGTGCTTAATGGTCTTATGCTAGAGTTTGATTTCTTTCGAGTTGTAATTTGGGGAATGGGGAAGTTCAAGTGAACATTTGTGTATGAGGAAGAGAAGTGAGAAAGAGAAAAGAAAGAGAAGAGAAAGAGAAGAGAGAACAGAGAAGTGAGAAGAGAGAAAGAGAAGAGAAGAGTAACTAGTTGGGTGACTAGTTCCTCAGGGTCTCAAGTTCGTAGAGGAACTTGAGTTTGAGTCATTATCTTGTAATAGGTTCATTTGCCCTATTATAGTGAAGATTCATTTTCCAAAATCCCAAATGGTCGTGGTTTTTCTCCTTGTTAGGGCCAAGGAGTTTTCCACGTAAAATCTCTCTTGCATTCTTTAGTTCCTTTAGTTAATCTTTCAGTTCCTTTAGCTAACTTAATTTTAATTCCACAAAAAGTTTGGCTAAATTCTCATACTACAATTCAACCCCCCCTTCTTGTAGTATTCTTTAAAACAACAATTGGTATCAGAGCCTAGCTTCTAGGAAAATCAGGAAACCCTGAAGAAGGAAGGTCTTGGATAAATTGAATACTCATGAGAAGCTCGAGGAAGGATACTCAACTCCGAGGCCTCCTATGTTCAACGGCAAGTTTTATACTTACTGGAAGAACCGCATGGAGATCTTTATCAAGGCAGAGAACTATCAAGTCTGGAGGGTCATCGAGGTTGGTGATTTCGAAGTCACCAAAACAAATGCTCAGAACGAGGTAATCCCTAAGCCTATGTCTGAATATGAAAAAGAGGACTTTGATAAAATGGAAATAAATGCTATAGCTGTGAAATTGCTCCACTGTGGACTTGGACCTCACAAACACAATCGTGTTATGGGGTGCAAGAACGCTAAGGAAATCTGGGATTTGCTGCAGATTACTCATGAAGGAACTAATGAGGTTAAACGCTAAAAAATCGATCTACTTATGTCTAAGTATGAACGATTTGAAATGCAGCCTAAGGAAACCATTCAAGAGATGCTAACCCGTTTTACTAACATCATAAATGAGTTGGTTTCCCTTGGTAGACATATTCCTACAGATGAGCAGGTTAGGAAGGTTCTTAGAAGTCTTCCACAAGATGAGAGATGGAGAGCTAAGGTGACAACCCTTCAGGAAACGAAGGACTTTACAAAGTTCAATATTGAACAACTAGCAGGTTCTCTCATGAATCATGAGCTACACCTTGGAGTCAACAATGAACCCATGAGGAACAAGGGATTGGCTCTTAAGGCTGATGAGGAGGAAGACTCAGAAGTGGACGAGGATGAGGCTGCCCTAATTGTGCGAAGATTTAAAAAGATGTTCAAGAAAGGCCGAACCTCAAGGAACTTCGGGAAAAAGACCTCAAATCGAAAGCCTGACTACAGCTGCCACAAGTGTGGATCCCCAGATCACTTTATCAGAGACTGTCCCCTTTGGGAAAATGATAAAGGAAAAGGAAAGGCTAAGGAACAGGGAAGAGAAAAATTCAGCAAAGCAAACTATCAGAAGTTAGACATGAGGAAGGCCATGATAGCAGCCTAGGGAGACTCAGAAAGTGAGGAAGAAGATGATGACCAGCCAAAAGAAGAGACGGCCAATCTTTGTTTGATGGCCAAATCAGATGATGAAAAAGCTTACCTTGAGGAACTCCAGAAAGAGGTATTTCTTGATCCTAAACAGCTTAAAACTCTCTCTAAAGATGTCTTAATAGATATATGTCTTGAAGAAGAAGAATTCTTTAGAGATACATGTGTAAAGTTGAACAAATGTGAAAATACTCTTAAGGTTTGCAAAGAACATGGTGCTTGGTTGGAAACAGCCTATGCCAAGTCTCAAAGCAAACTAAGAGAGCTTGATTTTAAATACAAACACATAACTGAGATAGCTGATAGGATTAAGAATGAAAGTATTCTTCTGAATGTTGAATTAACTCAGTATAAGCTCATAAATTCTGATATCAGTTCTAGCAGTTCCTCAAGCGATCGGTTTCTTAATTCAATGTTGATTTTGAAAATTTGAAAAATGAGCTTTCTACCTTAAAAACTCAAAAGGATCAACTTGAATCGGAACTGAATGCTAGAAAGGATAGAAGTATTGACCCAAAAGTCATACCTAAGTGGATAGCTGAAGCTCAAGGAAAAAGAACTAAAGGCCTTGGCTATATGACCAAGAGGAAAGGTAAGCAAAAGAAATATGTGGAGCTTCCTAGCATGAAGGTATGCACTTTTTGTGGTAAGTCTGGACATCTCTATGGACAATGTAGGATAAGAGAAGAAGCTGATAAAAGAAATGTAAAACAAGTGTGGGTCAAGAAAACTGATATTGCATCCACGTCTAAGGAACCCAAGGAAACCTAGGTTCCTGATCCTAATGCTTAGTTTTCTTGCAGGTCCTAGTGAGGGGGAACAACTCGTGGTATCTCGACAGCGGTTGTTCAAAGCACATGACAGGTGATAAATCAAAATTCCTCTCACTAGAAGACTACCCTGGAGGAACAGTAACCTTTGGGGATAATAAGAAGGGCGAGATCATTGGAAAAGGCAAAATTGGTAGATCAAAATCTTATTCCATTGATAATGTGTTCCTGGTCGAGGGCTTAATGCACAATTTGCTCAGTATATCACAATTCTGTGATAAAGGAAATTCTTTAAGTTTTACTTCTGACTCTTGCAACATCATCAACACCAAGTTAGGAAAGGTTGTTCTAGAAGGAACAAGAAGAGGGAACACTTATACAGTTGACCTCAACTTAATCCCAAGGAACAACCTTACATGTTTGAGTGTTGTTGAAGATGATCCCCTGCTATGGCATAAACGTTTTGGACATGCTAGCTTTTCATTACTGGACAAGATAAGGTCAAGGAACTTGGTTGTGGGACTTCCTATTATCAAGTTCCTACATAACAAAGTTTGTGATGCATGTGTGAAAGGCAAGCATGTTCGCTCATCTTTTAAATTGAAGAAAATGGTGAGCACTACAAAGCCTTTGGAATTAATCCATATGGATTTGTGTGGTCCCATGAGAATTCAAAGCAGAAGTGGCAAGAATTATGTTTTGGTTATTGTTGATGATTATTCTAGATTCACCTGGGTTATTTTTCTTGCTAGTAAAGATGAAACTTTTAACGAGTTCGTTGCTTTTGCTAAGAAAATACAGAAAATCAGTGGTCACTCCATAGTCCATCTCAGATCAGATCACGGAACTGAATTTGAGAACTCAAGATTCGATGAGTTTTGCGGGGAAAATGGCATGAATCATAACTTCTCAGCTCCAAGGACTCCCCAACAGAATGGAGTTGTAGAAAGGAAGAATCGAACCCTTGAGGAAATGGATAGAACGATGCTGATTGCAAGTGGATTGCCAAGGAACTTCTGGGCTGAAGCCGTGAATACAGCATGTTACATCCTTAACAGGGTAACAATCAGAAGTATCATCAACAAGACTCCCTATGAACTATTCAGGGGAAGGAAGCCAAACATATCTCATCTTAGAGCCTTTGGTTGTAAGTGCTTTATACATAACAATGGTAAGAAAAACCTAGGGAAATTTGATGAAAGAAGTGAAGAGGCCATATTTCTAGGATATGCCTCTGATAGCAAAGCTTATAGAGTTTACAATAAAAGCTCAACGTGTGTTGAGGAAAGCATTCATATAATCTTTGATGAAGTTAACCAGTTTGTGAGTGTGCAGGAACAAGAAGATGATAATGATTTTGAAATTGGATTGATAAGAGACAGGGATGAAGAAGAGACTCAAAAGCAAACCAAGGAAAAGCAGCCTGCTCCAGAAGAGGAACATCAAGAAAATGGAGAGGTTCCTCAACCAGATGAACATGTGAATGAGGAACAGGTAGAAGAAGCAGAAGGAACAGAACCAGAAGCTCCTCAAATTGGAGTTCCAGCAAGGGAATTTCAACCCAGGCCATTCAAGTATCAAGGTTCCCATCCTACTGATCTCATTATCAGTGATATAGGAAAAGGAACTCAAACAAGATCACAAATGAGGAACTACTGCGCATTCCATGCATTTCTGTCCATTCTAGAGCCAAGAAATCATCAAGAAGCCTTGGGAGATGCTGATTGGATAGTGGCCATGCAAGAGGAACTCAATGAGTTCGAAAGGAACAAGGTCTGTCACCTTGAGCCAAAGCCTAAGGGAAAGAAAGTAATTGGGCTTAAATGGGTGTTCAGGAACAAGCTTGATGAACATGGCACCATAGTAAGGAACAAGGCTAGATTGGTTGTGAAGGGCTACAACCAACAGGAAGGTATTGATTTCGATGAAACCTTTGCTCCTGTAGCTAGATTAGAAGCTATTAGAATCCTAGTGGTTTTTGCTTCTTTTATGGGTTTCAAACTCTATCAAATGGATGTGAAGTGTGCTTTTCTAAATGGTTTCTTAAATGAGGAGGTGTTTGTTGAACAACCTCCAGGTTTTGAAAATCCAAAATTTCCAAATTATATTTTTAAGCTTGATAAAGCTCTCTATGGGCTGAAACAAGCTCCAAGAGCCTGGTATGAAAGGCTTTCAAAGTTCCTACTGAAAAATGATTTCAAAAGAGGAAAAGTAGACAAAACTCTTTTTCTTAAATCTCGAGGAACTGATTTGTTAGTTGTACAGATCTATGTAGATGATATTATATTTGGTGCTACTAACAATTGTTTGTGCAAGTACTTTGCTGAGCTAATGGGTGGTGAATTTGAGATGAGCATGATGGGTGAATTGAATTTCTTCCTTGGACTTCAAATAATGCAAACAACTGAAGGAATAATGATTCACCAACAGAAGTATGTCAAGGAACTTCTGAAGAAGTACAACATGGAAAATGCCAAGACAAATCATACACCTATGGGAACAGCAACAAGACTTGATGAGGATCCACAAGGAACAAGTGTGGATCAAACCACTTACAGAGGTATGATTGGTTCATTGTTATATCTAACAGCCAGTAGGCCTGACATTTCCTTTAGTGTTGGATTGTGTGCTAGATTTCAGTCTAATCCTAAAGAATCACATCTAACGGCTGTTAAGAGAATTTTGAGATACCTCAAAGGAATAGATGACCTGTGTCTGTTCTATCCTAGAAGTGATGACTTTATGCTTAGAGGATTCACAGATGCTGACTATGCAGGTGACCTAGTCAATAGGAAAAGAACCTCAGGTATGGTTCAGTTCCTTGGCTCTTGTCTAGTTTCTTGGGGTTCCAAGAAACAAAATACGGTTGCATTATCTACTGCAGAGGCTGAGTATGTAGAAGCAGCTGCTTGTTGCTCTCAAGTCCTCTGGATAAAACAACAGTTACGTGACTTTGGTATTAAATTTAATTGCATTACTATCTACTGTGATAACACTAGTGCAATTTGCATATCTAAAGATCCAGTCCATCATTCAAGAGTTAAGCATATTCATGTAAGGCATCATTTCCTTAAGGATAATGTTGAAAAGGGTTTGATTAAATTAGATTTCTGCCAAACTGACAATCAAATTGCAGATATATTAACAAAACCCTTAAATAGAGAAAGGCATGAGAAGATGAGAATGGAACTTGCGATGATTAAGTTATACTGAGAAAAATGCATCAAGTTCCCTCAGGTATGAAACTCAAACTAACATGCTTAATCTGTTGTATACTGTGCACAAGTGTTATATGTTGAATTACATAGTTAAGACAGGTTGTGAGCAGGAGTAATATTTACTAAGGGCATGTAAATTTGAAAGTCATAGACTATGAAGAGTCCAAAATTGGTTGCATGAGCCTTGTTGATTTGTTCCGTGTATCAAGTTGTATTTGCAAGTGTTCTTTACTGATAAAATTCAAGAGATAAAATTGTTGTGTTTATCTATTTTTCAAAATTCCAAATTCTTTTTATCTAAACACAAAAATCGGATGAATGCATCTAAATTCATCATTATCTTTTGTTAAAAAAGTAGCCCACTTACATTACTCTCTTAAAACACGGTTTGCATTTCCCTAAGCAATAAATATGAGTGTCAAATCAACTAAATTCACTTCTTCTCCCAAGCGACACCTCACTTCATCTATTTACCTCCACCATAAAAGATGTCAGCCTCACACAAATTTACATCACACAAAAATTACCTTCTCTCTCATCACTCCGATCAAAACTACTCTCCAATGTCTACCTCTCCAAAAACCCAAATTGAAGGCGACCTTAATACAAACCCAATTCCAGAAATTACCATGGAAATCCCACCGGAAATTAACCCCATTAATGACCAAGAGCCTCCAAAAGTGGATTCAACCACCGAATCCCAATCTTCTCGAAAAAGGAAGTCCGATGACATGCAAGAAGAAGAAGAAAGCGCTCCGGAACTAGGGGTCAATTACCGAGACAAGCCTGTAGCCATGAAACGGCAAGAGAAGATCAGGGATCACTTTGTGACAGGTTTGGCTATTAATCTTCCTTGGTGTAGATCTGTTAAGCTTTATGAATTGCTAGATTTGTTTGAGGCTCAAAATTGGGTGAATTTGTTGAGTGAATGCTTTAATCGGAGTATGTATGTTGATGCTATGAAGGATTTCTGTAAAAGCTTTAAGTATTCTAAAGGTGTTATTCGTTGCTGTGTGTATGAAAAAGAAATTGAGTTTGATGCGATGTACTTGGCTGAGTTGTTTGATGTTCCTAATACTGGATATGACTTGTATTTTAAGAGTAATGTGATAAGGAACCCTCTTCCTGATGCAAACATTGATGAGATTGTAGAGTTTCTAGGTGGAGACCCGGAGGAAACCTACATAAATCACAATGACCTAACCCCTCTTGATAAAATTCTGCTAAAATTCGTTTTTAATGATATTATCCCTCGAACCCAAAAGAGAGACAGTGCCAACAAGCTTGACTCTGTTCTCATCTACTGCCTAGCCAAAAAGATCCAAATTAACTTTCCCTCCATCATGATTCAACACCTTTCCCACTGTGTTCCAAAAGGATGGAAGGTGGGATATGGTAACCTTCTCACCTATGTCTTTGAAAGCTTTGGAATTTCCTTTGTTGATAAAGAACCCCTTCCCCTCAAAAACACCGAGTACATGCAACCCATTTTCCTTGAAAACCATAAGATGAAGGTTGTAGATGGATGTTTTGAGGTTGTGCTGGAAGAAAAAGATAAGAGGCCAAAGGAAGTAGGTGCTGTAACTGAGGGGGAAGAAGAGAGAGCTACTGGGATCATAGAGGGAGTGGTACAGGACATTCAGGAGGAGGAAGAGGAAAAGGTGGTTGAGGAAGTGACTGAGACAGGGGGAAGGAAGAAAAGGAAGAGTTTAAGGCTGATGAAGAAAAAGAAGCCCTCTGCACCCATTTGCATTGATATGACTGGGGTGCAAGAGGAATTACAGAAAGTCTCAAGCTCTCCTAGTCTGGGCAAGTATGCATCTGCAGGAACAGGTTTCGCAGCTTTCAGTTCCCCATCAAAGGTTCCCAGCGAGGATGTCAAGGAGATGAAGGATATGCTCCTGAAGGTGCTGAAGGAACAAGAGGATTCAAAGCAAAACATGGAAGAACTGAATAAGAGCATGCTCATTCTGAGCACTGAATTCAAGAAGCTGGTCTCAAGCACTGAACAAGGGAGACAGTCCATTGTGAAGGACATAGTGTCTCAAATAAGCAAGAAGCTAGAGGATCTTGCTGTTGATGATGACCAGAGCACTGCATCTTAACCTGTCTTTCCTTGCAGCTTTTCTTTGTTGATGAAACATTCTGTTTATCTGCTTTTGGAAACAATTTATTTTGGTCTGTAATATTTTGGGCACTTTTTAATTTCTTTTGGCAAACTTGCGAATTTGGTACATTTGGCCGATGTTTTTAATCGGTTTTGGATGATGAATGTCTATGTTTCTTTTTCCTATATGCTTTGTGAATGTTTTCTCTATATGCATGCTTCTTGTCTTAACACTAAACCACTAGTTGGTGCTGTGTTATGGTATACTATACGTGTGTGTGTTAGTTTTTGATAATGCCAAAAGGGGGAAAAGGATGCAAACTATCAAGGAAACTTAATCATTCTATGGTCTTTGTTCGAAATCTTCACAAGTTGTCTAATCTCTACAAGCAGGTATAATGTATATACAAGTTATTTATTTATGCATTGTTTTTATTTCAAGTTTTTCAGTTTTCCTCAAGTTATTTATTTATGCATTGTTTTTATTTCCTTAAACATTAGGTTCCATTTTGCTTTATATTTTATTTTTGCATTTCCTTTCTTTAGGAATAAAATGGTTTATCTCTGTTTCCTTGTAAGTAAGTTTGGTTTGTTTGTCATCATCAAAAAGGGGGAATATTGTTGAACTTAATGATTTTGATGATGACACAACCTCACTTACTTACAAACTAATAAGTGCTTGATTGTTTAAGTGTGTACTCAGTTACAAAGACCAGGAGAATGAAGTGTCTTGTAAAAATACCATGAGGAACAAGAAGGCCAGAAGCAGAGCTAGCCATAGAGAAGAGTTCCCTCACGGGAACTGGCACTTCAGAAATGAAGAGTGGAGAAGAGAAGTTCCTCCCAAGGAACAGAAGCCTCGGAGTAGAAGCCTCATCAGAGAACATGAAGACTAAAAATATTTTTATATTTTAGGATTTATGTAAGTATAAGATATTAAGTTGCATTCGAAAAATCTGTGTGGAATTGGTCTAAAAGATGAAATATGTGCATGCTAGTTTTTAGGAAAATTGTTATCATTTAAACGTTTATCTTTTTCTCAAGTTAAAAAGATTTTATTTTATTTCTTTTTCTGATTTTCGGAAAATATCTTTTACAAAATAAAATCTCCCATGTTTTCCAAAACTTGCGGCCTACTCTCCCATGTTCTTCTTCAGTCATGGGTTTGCACATTAAGGAGTTCATGGATCCTTAATTCAAGGGACATGATCTTCTTAGTGGGTATGAGTAGTGGCGTAATGGTGTTGCTGCACAAAGAGGTTTTTCCAACTTGTTTATTGCTCTATAAATAGTCTTTGAAATCTAATGGAAAAACTCACCCTTGCTCACATAAGTTTTCTAGCTTTTATTCGAGTCAAGTGTCAATTCCACACAAGTTCATTAGAGTGTTCTTAATGTTCTTATGCTAGAGTTTAATTTCTTTCGAGTTGTAATTTGGGGAATGGGGAAGTTCGAGTGAACATTTGTGTATGAGGAAGAGAAGTGAGAAAGAGAAAAGAAAGAGAAGAGAAAGAGAAGAGAGAACAGAGAAGTGAGAAGAGAGAAAGAGAAGAGAAGAGTAACTAGTTGGGTGACTAGTTCCTCAGGGCCTCAAGTTCGTAGAGGAACTTGAGTTTGAGTCATTATCTTGTAATAGGTTCATTTGCCCTATTATAGTGAAGATTCATTTCCCAAAATCCCAAGTGGTCGTGGTTTTTCTCTTTGTTAGGGCCAAGGAGTTTTCCATGTAAAATCTCTCTTGCATTATTTAGTTCCTTTAGTTAATCTTTCAGTTCCTTTACCTAACTTAATTTTAATTCCGCAAAAAGTTTGGCTAAATTCTTTAAAACAACAGGTGGGGATGGGGTTCTAGTTTAGGGTTTTGGTTTTTTTTTTTTTAATTTTTCTTTTTTTCCTAAACTAATAATATGATGACACGTGGCACAATGGACCCCACTTAACGGATTTTTGGACGACAACCGTTAGAGCATTAACACTAGTGAGGAGAATTATTTCTCCTCATTCTCTCCCTACCCACTTTCTGACTCCTCCCACCCATTTCTCCTCAAGAGTAATATTTTTTACCACATCAATGCTTATAAAAAAAAAACTCCTCGCCACTATCTCTCCTACTATTTCTTATACCCCACCACAATACACATCACCTTTTTTAATTTCAATATTCTTTCCTGTAATTCAACCTGCTTTTGTTTTCTCATCTCCCTTTTCTCGTCCAGATCCAACTTCTTTTGACGTAGAATAGCCTCTCTTTCTCTATTTTCATTACTTGCCTTCATTTGCTCACCAATGCTTAAAACTGCACTTTCAGAAGCCACCTGTTTCCCCTTATTACGCTTGGCTTTTGCTTTTTTAACACCATCGGGTCGAGGTAGACCTCCAGATGACAATCCGGTAGAAGGGCCATCACCTGCAACTTCAGTTCTACATCTCTTCCCACTGTCACTGCTATCATCTTCGACATCATCACCACAAGCTTGTGTTTCCTCTTTTGATAATCCCCATCTCAGTTTAGTCCTAAATTTTGGGTCATTTTTAATCATTTCCCACACATGGTGACAAGTGAAATTATGGGGAGGGTTGACCAAAATATAGAATAACTTGGATGCGTTGCTAATTGGATCAACTTCATTGTAACCACTCCCTGTAGCTCTACCATCTTCATCATAACAAGTGCTCCATTGCAGCAAAACTGTTGCCATCCTTCTCCAATGGCTTTCTAAACTCCTCACAGGTCTGGGCGGTAGAATGTGGGGTTTCTCAACTTGCGCTTTATCATACGCCGCAGACACTTTGCGCCAAAGCACAGTTGCTTTTTGATTTGTACCTGAAATCGCATCTTGACTAAATTTCATGTACAAACCAGTAAGAGCTTCATCCTCTGCAACCGACCAAATACGACTCGCTCTAGCGAGTTGTTGGGGTTGATTAGCCGACATTCTTGGAGGAGGTTGAGGGTATTGAGGAGTTTCTGGAATATTTTCTTCAAGCTCCTCCTTGTATTGAGAGTTACTCCCTTGATACGTAGTAGGTGATTGTGGTTCATAGTTAGTGTTTTCAACAAGAATTTGAGGAGGTGTTTGTTACTACTACTACTACTACTACTACTACTACTACTACTACTACTACTACTACCCGTTTAATTTTTTATTTTAAATTATCACCCTTTAAATTAAATAAATGCTCATATTACCACCCATTTCAAAAATCCGGTGGATTTTCCATCTGTAGGCCCCACCTAACACTTATTTAAACCATTTTGACTTATTTTTTCCCCGATTTTTCTCCTTAAAAACGCTCTCTATACTTTAATTCACATTTCCATCCCCAAATTCAACCAAATTTCAAAGAGAAAAAAGTGAATTGGAGTTAGGAGAGTGTTTTAAAGAGAAAAATTATGGGAAAAAATCAGTCAAAATGGTCAAAATAAGTGTTAGGAGGGGCCCACATACGAAAAATCCACCGAATTTTTAAAATGGGTGGTAATCTAAGCATTTATTTAATTTAAGGGGTGGTAATTTAAAATAAAATATTTAATGGGTGGTTACTTAGAAAATGGTTACATTTTTAGGTGATAATTTAAAAAATTTCCTAATAATAATAATGATGATGATAATAATATTAATAATAATAATTATTTAATAATAATGATACTTTTAATAATAATTTTTGATAAGATTTTAAATATGTATTACAAAGTGATAGATAAGTGAATATAGTAATTTTTTTGAGGTTATTGAAGTATGTGAAATTATATGAAAATGGATGTCTATTTATAGAGGATAAAAAAATATGAACGTTGGTGTAATTTTTTTTTTTTTAAACGTAAATATGATTATATCGGTTACAAAAATGTAACCGTTGGTATTAATTGTTAATTTTCTGATTGGTTGACAAAGGCTGACCGGACGCGTGTCAACGTGCCATTGGGCCGCGTGACGCGCCCTGTCAGCAGCTGAAACTATTTTTTTTTTTTTTGCTTTGTTCCACCAAAACGACGTGTTTTAGGGAATGTGTTGAAGACCAGTTTCCAAAACTCGTCGTTTTGGTGTGGGGTTAGGAAAAAAAAAACTGATTATCTTTTGGGTTGTGGGGCCCACCGCTTTACTATTCACCCTTATTTCTCCTCATCTTGTGCGCATATTTCATTCTCCCCATGAGGAGATTATTTTCTTCTCATTAGTGTAGGCTATTTGTATTTTTTTTTCACACTTATTTCTTCTCAGGTACATTTTTTACCTCATTGGTGTAAGTGCTCTTAAGTGGTGGTAAAATCAAATTTTATGAAAAAATTGTGGTGTTAAAATAAAAGTTTTTGTTTATAGTGTTAAAAACCATTTTTTTCGTTTTTTTTTTGTGGTGTTAAAATCTAAGAAATCCTTAAATTAAAGTTGTTCAAAAAAATATATTAACATAAACATAAATTAATAACATTATATATATAAACTTAAGTTGTTCAAAAAAAATAAATATATCGATTTTTTTATATACATATATATATTTTTAAAAAAAACGAGTTGGCCCGGTACCCGGCATGGCCCGCCAGGCACATGGTTCGTGCCGTGCCGTGGGCTGGGGTGTGCCAAAATTTGGCACGGCCCGCCGCAAAGCCGACACGGCAATGCCTGGCACGAGCCCCACTCAGGCACAGGCGATGCCCATGTTTAACCTAGAGCTTAGTTGAGTAGATGAGGAGGGTGTTGTTTGTAATGTTCATTTCGAAAAGGATATTATTTTGAAATTAAGATCATGAAGGTTGATAATAATAATATTCTTTTGGGACCTCCTCTAGGGATAAAGAACATTCGTAATGTTAGTAAAGAAAATGATAATATTATATAATGAACATTATGTATATTTACCCATCTTGATTCAAAGATAAAATTCAAAAAACATTTCAAAATAAACAATGAACATCATGTGACGAAAAAAGTTCATCATGAATGCATGAGAAAACAAATAACCAAAATAATAAGTTGTAAAATAATTGGCTTTTCAGAAAATGTCGCTGAGTACTTAAAAAATTCACCAAATACCATCCAGGTTTTCAAAATTCACCAAATGTCATCGAGCTTTTAAAAAAATTCACCAAATGTCATTAATGGCTAATGGTCGTTAACTCTATTAGTCATTAAGATTAAATCTTGACACGTGTCAAATATGATTGGTTCATTTCAATTATTTATTTTAATTAATAAAAATAATATTTTTTTTGTTCATTTTCGTGGCAAAAAATGCTCGGGTATAGTTTTGGAGATCATTTTGATCCTTTATGGATACAAATAAAGTTCGAAATTGACCAAAAAATAACGTAAATGCTTCGTTTTGTGTGTTGTAAAATATTACGATTAGCGTGTCATTATTTTTTAACCATCAAAATTGATCGGGTAAGGTTTTGGGGGTCATTTTGATCCTTTAGGGAGACAACTTAAGTTCGAAATTGACAAAAAAATAATGTAAATGCTCCGCTTTGTGTGTTGAAAAATATTTTGATTAGCGTGTCGTTATTTTTTAACCATCAAAATTGATCGGGTAAGGTTTTGGGGGTCATTTTGATCCTTTATGGACACAAACCAAGCTCAGAATTGACGCAAAAAAAAAAAAAAAAAAAAAAAAAAAAAAAAAAAAGAAAAAAAGAAAAGGCAAATGCTCCGTTTTGTGTGTTGAAAAATATTTCGATTAGCGTGTCGTTACTTTTTAACCATCAAAATTGATCGAATAAGGTTTCGGTGGTCATTTTGATCCTTTATGATAACAAATTAAGCTCGAAATTGACAAAAAAATTAACATATATGCCCCATTTTGTATGTCGATATCGTCATTTTTTTGAAAAAAAAATGTGAGACAGGGTATTTACGTTTTTTATTTTTTTTTTGTCAATGTCGAGTTTAATTTGTACCCATAAGGGTCAAAATGACCCCCAAAACTTTACTCGAATAATATTCGTTACGAGAATCGAAAAAAAGTTTTATTTTTATTCATTAAAATAAATAATTATTGTGTATGAATTTTAAAAAGTAATGGCATTTGGTGAAATAAGAATTGTATTAACGAAAAACGTCCATAAGCTATTAGTGGCACGAGGTGTCAATGTATTGTTTGTTAATGGCATTTTGTGAATTTTGATGGCATTTGATGAAATAGCCGTAAAATAATGGATAAGAGTGAGGTATTGCAAATGACGAGAGACGGAAATGTATGTTATTTCTACCTCGTAGTTAGTTTTAAAAAAGATGAATTGTTCTTGTAATTAAGTAATTTTGTTGGAATCAATTCGATAATTAGAGTAAATATCAGAACAATTACAAAATAGTATTAAATTATAGAGATTATATAAGATTAACAATATTAATATTGTTGGACCAATGTTAATTCAAATAACTAGGTAAATTCTTGAGATTTTAACCAAATGCCATCAACAAAAAAATTAACCATACATTTATATCTCTCATTCTTTGTTATGAATAAGTGTTTTTCCTTATTTTACAACTCATTATTTTGGTTATTTATGTACTTCATATTCTAAAATTCTATTACAAATCGAAATTCATTTTTATTATTCTCTTCAATTTGGTAAGGAAAATTAAAATTATATTCATAATTTAAAATTTTACCAACATAAATTTGGTCTCAAATTAATCACAAAATAATTTAAAAAATAATAAATATAAAAATAAATTGATACTAGCATTGATATTATACATATATTTATATGTGTCAGCTATGTAAAATATATATATTTATATATTTGTACGTTATTTGTTAATTTATAAATAATTCAAATATTTTGTTAGTGATATTATTTCTTCATTTTTCACATTAAAAAAGTTTAATGTTGACGTTAGAATTTACGAAAAGTTGTTATTTATATATATATATATATATATATATATATATATTAGTCATAAACTATTATACGTTGATAGAAATTTAAGTTCTCTCATCCTTCCAATAATCAAGATATTATTTATTTATATTTGTAATAAAAATGTAGTATTATATTTAAAATAATTTGAATTTAGTTGTATGTAATCTTGTGCCAATGCACAACGAGTCGAACGAATTTGTCAATTTTATTAATGAGCTTGCAATTGATTATAGTAGTGATCGTAACATTATGTTGTTTAACAACTTGTTTGACATTTCATACTAAAATGATGTTGAAAGAGAATTTTAATTTATCATATTCATCCTATTTAGATTTGAGTTTAAATTAATTGCAAATAGAAGTGAATATGTATTTTTTTATTTGGTATTCATATAAAATTTATAATTTTTAATGAGACCAAAATTTGATTAATTTTGAAAATAAATAACACCTTGTCGTAACTTCTAACGTTAAGATTAAACTTTTCTAATGTGAAAAATGATGAAATAAAATCACTAACAAAATATTTGAATTATTTATAAATTAACAAATGACGTACAAATATATAAATATATATATATATATATATATATTACATAGCTGACACATATAATTATATGTATAATATCAATGCTAGTATCGATTTATTTTTATATTTATTATTTTTTAAATTATTTTGTGATTACTTTGAGACCAAATTTATGTTGGTGAAATTTTAAATTATGAATATAATTTTAATTTTCCTTACCAAATTGAAGAGAATAATAAAAATGAATTTCGATTTGGAATAGGATTTTAGAATGTGAAGTACATAAATAACCAAAATAATGAGTTGTAAAATAATGAAAACACTTATATATAACAAAGAATGAGAGATAAAGATGTATGTTAGTTCTATGTCATACTTGATTTCATATATGAAAAAATAAAATCGTGATATGTGTATATAATTTTATTGCAACCTAATTCAAAGATTAAATTTGAAACAAATATTAAATATTAGTAAATTATTGAGATTAGATGAGTTTTAAAGTATTATTATTATTAGACCAATAATTTTCAACAAAATAGATTAAGAAATTGCTTAGTGTTTAATCCAATTGCATAAAAAAATAATAAGATTTTGATCATATGCTGTTAAAAAAAAAGGGAAATTCTCTTTGGTAAACCTCTAATTTTTACTTTTTTCAGTGGTAAATTGCAAAAATTCTTATTATCCTTGGTAAACTTTAATTTGTTATATTTTTCAATGGTGAACTTAATGAAGCAATTTAGTTAATATTTAACCATGGTTAACATTTTTTTAAAATAAAAAAAAAATTCCTAAGATACTCGCACTTAACTCATCATCATCATCAAGATCACCAATTCCTCCAACTCTCCGCCACCCCTACCCACGGCTGGCGCCCAACCCACAATCGTTGGTGCGTCGTCCTCCCCCACCCACCTGGCGACGCCCAACCTCCCCCAACCCCAACCGGCGATAGCCTCCCCCGTTCCACCTTCTCTCTTTCCCTGCATCTCAAAATGTACCATTTCCCCAACCACACTAACCACCCAGAAAATCGTCCCTCTTCCCCAACGACCCCTCTCCCTTCTTCGTCGGCCCAGAAATCCTAAACCCCACCCAAAAACACAAAAAGCCCAAACCCATTTAGGGTATTGAATCCAAATTAAACCTAGAAAATGGGTTTGGTTTTCGGGTGGTTTTGGGTGGGGTTAAAGGTTACTGGGCCGCGCGAAAAGGGGAGGGGAGTCGTCGGAGAAAGAGGTTAGATTTCGGGTTGGTTAGTGTTGCGGTCGGCGGTGGCCGTTAGGTGGTGAAATAGGACGTTTCAAGATGCGGGGAAAGAGAGAAGGTGGGGCGGAGGATGTTGGGCGTCGCCGAATGAGGGTGGGGGAGGTAGGGCGTCGCCGACCGATTGTGGGGGAGGTCGGGCGACTTTGGTCGAGGCCTGGCCGCCGGAAGGGGGAGGGGCTGCCGGTGGCTAGGTCGGGTGAGGGAAGGACCGGTTTGATTTATTATTTTAAAATAAAATATTTTTATAGTAATTTAATTATTAAAAAAATAAAAACTAACTATAGTTCAGAATTTTTATTAAAATAACACTTATCAATAGTAACCAATAATTTAGGTTTACCAAAGATAATAAGAATTTTTGCAATTTACCACTGAGAAAAGTAAAAATTAGAGGTTTACCAAAGAGAAATTCCAAAAAAAAAAAAAAAAAAAAAGAGGTATAATTACTAAATTATGTGAAATTATTTATATGTTAACAAATAACGTAAGACTACAAAATATTACTCCCTCTGTTTCACTTTGTTAGTCTCATTTGGAATCAATCACTTAAAATAAGAAAATGAGGAATCTTAGTAATTTAGAATTTGATTGCAACTTTGTAATTAGTGTTTTGTGTTTTCTTGTTTTATTTATGGTTATTAGCTATAATTAATCGCCTTTTATAAATTTTGATTGGAAAATTTCTCATGTTAACAATCTACTAGCACATACATTAACCAATCAAAATTATTTGATTCTTTAAATACCCAATTAGATTAATTATTCGTGGATTATGAAAATTATTCACCTTATAATAATGTTAGGAAATATTCAATATGGGTACATCATTTTGAAACGCTCAAAATAATATATAGGACTAACAAAATGAAACGGATGGAGTATATTGTACATGACTAACGCATATAATTATGTGTATTGATGAATTTAAAATAGATATAATAGAAAGGTACTCCCTCCTTCTCTTTTTTACAGTCCTATTTTTCTTTTTAAATATTTCAAAACTATATTCATATATACTTTTCTTTTTTAGTAAGTAAATTTTTACTAATTATCCCTATTTATTTATTTTGTAATTATTGTCTTTTCTAAATTTTTACTTTTAATTCTAACTCTCACTTTTATTTTCTCACTTTTTATTTTCAAAATTCATGTGCATCAATTTAGATGTATAAGTTTGGTCTTTTTTTTTCCACCAAAAATGTTATCGGTAATTTTTTCTTTTCAAATGATTTATTACATGTGTGTACCATTAAATATTATTCTATTTTTGTTTTACTCAAAAGTATCAATTAATGTCTGGTCATTCCAATTGTACTTTGTTTTATTCCAAATTCTTAATTTTCGTGTAATTTTACAAATATAAATAATGTAAAAAAAGGGATGGGGAGTAGAAAATATAGGCAAGTAGAATAAATTAAGAATTAATAACAAGTATTCTTATTAAAGTAAGTCATACTAACACGATGTACATGTATTAGATAGCAATTTAACTCATGTATTTAATATTTAGAGGAGATTTGAATTTTATTATTATTATTATTTTTTTTAGAAAGATTTGAATTTTATTTTGTTCATTTACAAATTAACTTTTAATTTTAATACGTCTAAACTTGAAATGCATGCAAGTATGCAACTGTGAGATATATTTACATTTTTCACATACTAAAATTAAATTAAAATATCTTTGTTGTAAAATAAGGAGAAATATAAAGATTGAGAGAGAATTGAAATGTGTATTCTACTGGTATTTCATATGATGGAGGTATATATATATATATATATATATATATATATATATATATATATATATATATATATATATATATATATATATATATTACAATAATTGATAGAGTTTGCTTGGAAAATAATAAACCCTAAACTCTAGAAAGTTCTAGAGTGATACAATATGAATATCCACAAATATGTTTAGATAAGTTTAAACCATATATCTAGAATATTCCGGAATGATATAAGGAGCATAATGGTCATCCACACGATATTTCATAACACTCCCCCTTGGATGTCCATTATCGAAGACTGTGCCTCGTTAAAACCTTATTAGGAAAAACCCTGTGGGATAAAAACCTAATGAAGGGAAAAGAGTACAACATTCTTCGTAATACGATCGAGATGCTGCCTCATTAAAAACCTTACCAGGAAAACCCAATGTGGGACAAAACCATGGTCAAGGGAAAAAGAGTGCAGAGCGTATTTTCTCCCATGAATACATAACTTGAGATCTTCCAGTGCCGCAACAATGAATCCAATATGTTTGGATATCTTCTCATATGTAGTAAGTAAAATATCATACGTTGATCTTTGAATCTCCTAAGCTGAAGTTGCATCTTCAATTCTTCAAGTGTTCACGTGAACATGTGAAGTGTCTTCATTTCACCATACATGTGCTTATCTCTAATATCATTATTTCAAATCTCTGTTTAATAGTTGATTTATAAATTAAACTTATGCGATTATAACTTCTTCTGGAAGTTGTTAATAATAGAAATTGATGATCATTATTTGATCAAACATTTATTAATAATCATTTGATCACAAAACTTGACATTATTAATGTCATTCTTCAATCTCATATGAATTATAACATATGTAATTATATACATTGATAATGGTTCTTCTGGACCATAAGAAAACAGTCTCACGCATAAGTATCCCGTTTCTTTAGAAGTTTCGTAATTAACTACACGATAATTTTTCTACGAATACAAATTGTAAATCTCACTAACTCTTATATGCTCAAACTTTAGGTTGAGATGTCACTGATGTATTTACATAGACTTTTCAAGAGTTTGAAAGTAATTGCATTATTCTAGAGATAAACTTTGTAGGGCTAGATATATAAATACGTTGTATATAAATTTTTCAGGAACTCTTCTTACATGATTCATAACGTGCAATTAAATAGGTGTCATCAATAATTTCATTACAATTTTAAGCCAATTGGAATATAAATATATCTTTCTAATTTTCATCAAAATTGTAAATATGTCTTACTATACTTTGAATGAACATTCACATACACCACATTGTAAGAAAGTAATCCATGCAATATGAGATATAAAACATGATAACATATTAAACAAATTATACAATGAGTAATGCATCTAATTTCCTGCATATGCAATAAACCATTAACCTATGACTCACATGCACATGAATATAAGACTCAAAATGATGCAAGACACTGTACAGTGTGGATTTAAAAATTCATATTTCATTGGACTTCGGGTCCATGATAAACTTATGATCATTATCATTATGTCGACATCATTGGACTTCGGGTCCATGATAAACTTATGATCATTATCATTATGTACATATATTTCAGATCCCTTACTTATTAGTCCATTCCATTATGCATATGAATATTATTCATCGGTTCCATTATGTACCGGTATCATAAAATTCCCTTAACTTACATTCCGCTTGCTATTTTACTATGATATCTGAATACATTTTTCATTGGTACCATCATAATTTTTTCTTACATCATAGACCATCTATTATAATAATTCAGATATCTATACCACTTTTAGGGTATTTTATACACTATGATATTTATATACTATTACACTATTAGTGTCAACTGCACTATCTTGCCAAATATCATATCTATTAAACATATCTTTATTTTGGAACCGATCATATACAACCTACACTTCAGGTGTAGTGATTCAAGTACAGTTGGCAAGATTTTATCTCAATGTATACACATAATTAATATGACCAAAATGTATCTTCAACGCTATGCAACATGAGTCATAACTGAATACAAATCAAATCATAAATGTGCAACATATCTTGATAATGTATATACAAAAGTTGGCATATATATAACTTTTCAAACTACCATTATAGGGATCATATTTATTATTTATTTATTTTAATTAATTTTTCCAACTTTTGCTAATTCGTTCTTCTCCCCCTAAGTTGGTAAAATATCTCATTTATAGGGGCATCTTATTATATACCAACTTAGTAGACAAATTTGCATTAATAAAATTCACTTCATTAGGAGGATCACAATCAAAATTTATCTCTTTTGGAGAACAATTTCAATGAAGAATTATTTATTCATTAACTTTATATTTCACTCCTTTCCTTTTCAAAGATATTTAATTATCTTTAGAACCTATTTATTTATCACGCTTCAGGCATGCTATAGGTTCATCAACAATTGATGTTGTACTCTTAGGACATCAATTTTAAATTAGAGCATTTACAACTAGTATATGATAAATGTCATTTGTTTATATCCATCTTCAGGATGGTATCATTTCAAAATATTTAATGAACATGTGGCCACTTCTGTTAAATAAATCGTTGATATTTAAGTTATTGTATGTATCAAACTGACCATCAATATATTTTATTATTTATATGCAAGGGTTACATACAATCTCCCCCTAATCCTTGCAAATGGGGGTATGGAATGAATCAATCCAACAACCTTTAAAATCCTTGCAACTTTTAAGCCATAAATTCTTTTGGCAATGTCATGTATCAAGTAAAGTGTTCCTTTTAGCAAAAACATGCTTATATAAAATTATACTTATAGAACACTTATCATGTTTCTCATGCTCAGTTACATTCATCTTAAAAAAAAACAAAACCTCTTATATTTATGGGCATAATAAAACGTTGATTATGTATAGTTTATCACAATGTCATGTTTAATTACTTGAACTCATAACACACTTTTTGCTATATATTTAATTAATTAAAGAACTTCAAGTATATATGTACGAGAATATATACCAATCCATCTACATTTTTCAGAAAGAGAAGGTAAAAATAAGGCATGACATAATCAGTTCGAGCTTTAATCAAAACATACCTTATTCGACCCAATCAACTATACTAGCCAAATTAAAATTAATCTTTGGAAACATAAGTAAACATGACATCGTGTTTATAGAATCACGTTAGTATGTAGTGGATATCTAAGCAACATGCTTTAGCTTTGTAGATCATGCACATTTCTTTTATGTTCAAGCTAGGAACTTTAAGTCTATGTGTGTGAATACTCTTTATAAATATAAGGAACTTTAGGTCCGCACATCATATTCAATTTACATTCATTCCAATAATCTAACTTCAAATAGGTACATAATACTATATTTGAATAAGAAGGTAAAAATATGAAAACCTACTACTTCACGCTTTAATAAAAACATACCTGAATCGATTGAATCAACTATACTGTCGGATTAATTATATCAATATATTTCCTGATAAAGCTTAATTAGAAAATAGAAACAAGCACATAAGCAACCAAAATTAACACATTCACGTTAGTGGAAAACCACATGTTTCATATCATACTTGAAATATAAAAACATAATTCAATACATAAATTATAAATAGTTTCACATGTGCCTTAGGCTTACTTCGTACAAACATTCAAGGCATTAGACATAGGATTTTACAAACAAATTATATGGGTAAATAATTGCTAAATCAAACCATTCATATTTGCTATGAAGCATAGAAAAATAACCAAACTCATTTACTACGGATAGGAAAAGTAATACCAAAATCTAGCAAATATATGTAATACAAGTTCATGAAAACCATACGTTCATAAAATTAACACCAATAATAATTCTAAATACCCTTTTAGATTCAAAATAAACAAAAATCATAGTCAAAACAAAACTACTAATTAGTTATTTTCTGCATCAAATCCAACTATTCCCAAATTTCTCATTGAACTCTGGGAATAATAAAAATACGAAAATTTGGGAAACAATATAAACATATTATGTAAAGCTTTAAAATCAACAATAACAGGATAGTTGAGAATGAACTTTCCTGATATCAAAACCTTTCCCACCGTAAAAACCAGCCTTATCGTCAACTTCATGTTGTCAACGTCATTTGCTAGCCTGTAACTCATGAAAACGTAAATGAAAAGAAAATAAAGTATAGTCCTTGATTAAGGCTAATCTATTATATTATGGATATATGAGAAAGCTGATTCAAGATAAACAAACCAATACAACCGAAAAATAATACGAGCAGTTGTTTGTAATTAAATAAAGCGGCACTACCATTAACATTCCAAATTATTAATACCATGAGACTTCCTGTACTAGACCCAAATTAATTAATGAGGATTAAAAGATCAAAACCCATGGTCAAGATTAATTTCCTTTTAATTTCTTCCCAAGATGCGAATAATAATGAGTATAATTTAGCACATTCAGTATACAACGAATTAATCATTAACCTAAGAAATCAACAATAAAATTTACATATTGATTAGAGCTTTGGTGCTGATAATGTGTTGTAAAATAAGGAGAAATATAAAGATTGAGAGGGAATTGAAATGTGTATTCTACTTGTATTTCATATGATGGAGGTATATATATATATATATATATATATATATATATATATATATATATATATATATATATATATATATAGTACAATAATTGATAGAGTTTGCTTGGAGAATGATAAACCCTAAACTCTAGAAAGTTCTAGAGTGATACAAGATGGATATCTACAAATATGTTTAGATAATATTAAACCATATGTCTAGAATATTCCGGAATGATATAAGGAGCATAATGGTCATCCACACGATATTTCATAACAATCTTTATATAGATACTGCTAGATTATTTTTGCTCAAAAAATTTTTGTTAAGAAAAAATACTAAAATAATTTAACATATTATTTCTGTAATTTTTTACCTATTAATTGTTAAAGTTAAATTGTTTTTATATAATTAAAATTAGAAAAAATTTTCAAAATAATAGAAAATTTGAGCAATCCGCCAAAAATAAGTCAAACTTTTAACTATTTTGAATAATACAAAATTTGAGATTATCAGCTTTAAACAAGTTAAAACCGATTAGCTAACTCGTGAATAGATTATATAAAACATGTGACATTGTATTATTTTTTAAAAACTATTAAACACCTTTATAAGATATATAAAAAAATTAACCGGCTAAATAAGTTGTAGGTAAAATAACTTGTTTAAAGTGGATATTTCTCAAAGTTTGTATTATGCAAAAATAATTAAAAGTTTGACTTGTTTTTAGTGGATCGCTCAAAGTTTGTATTATTTTTTTACAAATTTTCCTTAAATTTAAATTATTACAGGTAGATTTGCATGTATAACAATAAATTGTGAGAATTATTATAGGAAAAAATTTAAATTGCAATAAAACTAGATATTATAAATGGTAATTACTAGTCGTTGTAATTATGTATTTAAAAAATACTACGATAATAAATTAAACAAACAGACTTGGAACTCTATCGATATTATAATTCAATTTATTTGATAAACAAGTTAAGTAGAAACTCGATCAAATTTGGTTGTATATACAAGCTTTGTCGATACAATGCGTACCGAATTTTAGGTATGATGTCAGGAAAATTTTTCTGAATAATTTCGTCGATATTGTTTGTATTGGTAAAATTTAATCCTTCCTACAATTATAAAATGAAAGAGTTATTATTATCATTATTATTTCAAATTTTTCTAATTTTCGAAACAAATTTCTTATATTTAATAAAAATTGGGTAATACTTTATACAATTTTTTCCGTTCTTATTGTAGTCAAATATATCCAAAGAGTGATAAAATCTACCCCAATCATCACCACTTAGTGTTCTATATTTTTACCAAATAAATTATTTTTTAGACTAGTATTACATATATTATTTATAAATTAACAAACAATGTGAAGTTATTTATAAGTTAACAAATAATAATAACTACATAGATATATTATATTACATAAAATTGAGATATATAATTATGTGTATTGATATATTACTTGAAAAAAAAAAAATTCATTTATCATATTATTAAAATTATTATTTTTATATAATAAATACCTTAATAATAATTTTTTATTAAAATAAGAGATCTCAATGTTGACCCATTACTTTAAACTTAAGTAAATGAAAAATATGGAATCAAAAAGTTATATGACAAAAGAAAAGGGTAGATCAGAAAAATAAAAAATAATAATATCATAGTTAATAACAAGTTTTCTTATTAAATCCATTAACTAAATAATTTATTTATTTATTATTTTATAAAAAATACAAACATCTTAAATTTATAAGGTTATATACTTATAGCTAGCGTGAGGTACAATAATTGATCATCATGATCTGCCTTAGTTGGTTATATTGATAAAGTGTAATCTCAATTTCATTTAATAAAATAAAAAGAAATAAAGAAAATTAATTTATAATATATGTACTCTAATCTACCATTTTTTTTCAATTTCTAAATACAAACTACATATATTAAATAATAATTTAACTTTTACATTTTCTTAAAAATAACATTTATTAGGGATTTAAATTTTACTTTTTTTTTTTAATAAAAATATTAACACATTAATGAAAAGTCATACGACATCTACAACGATAATTGAATTTAACAAATACATAATTTAAATCAAATAAAATTTTTCTTTATAAAAACTACTATTGTCAAGCAGATCTTGCAATGAGAAACATCTCCCGCTTATATCGCTGGTAAACATAGCATTGTTGGAGAGACAGTCTAACGATCCTTTGTAGTCGCGAGGATGATTTCCGTTGGATTCATCTTAATTATCGTATTCGAAAAATTGAAAACCTTTGCAACCCCGCATAACTTTTCACCAACGAAACAATTTCATGGTAATCTATCTGATCTATTCCAGATTTTAACCTAAAGAAATTCCCCCTTAAAAAGAGGAGAAAAACCCTATCTTTCTAATGAGATCGAAAAACCTTGTCTTTTGAAGAAGATCGAAAATACTTTGTTTTTTGAAGGAGATCGAAAACCCTTTTCTTTCGAGGGAGAAATCATTATTATAAATCAAAAGAACAAACACAAAAGTGTAAAGAAACAAAGGTTTTAGGGCTTTCCATCGGTAAAAACAAATGGAAGCCCTTTAAAAATCAAGAATTGAGGCTAGGTTTTTTTTTTTACGAGAGGGGAGGAATTTTACTTTATTTATGTACAAATTAACTGTTAGTTTTATTACGTCTAAATTTTTTTTTATTTTTTGAGAAAAACGATTAGGTAGGCTTATTATTGCAAATCATGCTCCACCAACGTTATAAGACTTTGGGAAAATGAGTTCATACAAACTAACTTTGAAATACCCCAAGTATCCCACATTGCTACTAAATGAGTTCCTGTAATGCCTACCTTTTTAACATGAGAAATTACAAAAACTGCCTACCTTTTTAACATGAGAAATTACAAAAACATCAAAATCATGAGATAAATTTCTAATATCATCATATAAAAGCCATTAAGGAGAAGAGCCTTCCGATTGTACTGTCCTTCAATCTTTCTGACCATATTTATCGAATCATTTTCCACACATGTTTTCCTTAGCAGAATCTCATTGCAATTTTCATTCCATACCTTAACACAACAGATTCCGTAGCTTCGACCTCCCATTTTGCATCATATCGTGTGGTAGCTGCCAACAACAAGGTCCAGGCCAATTTTCATCTCTAGCTCCCATTTTGCATCATATCGTGTGGTAGCTGCCAACAACAAGGTCCAATTTTCATCTCTAGTAATAACCCTCAACTCGGCATTGTCCAAGATACAAATCTAGTTTTTTTTTTATTTTTTTTTAAAGATTACCATCTAGAGAATGAGCAAAATTGAGATGAAAACTTAACATGATTCTTTAAATTATATTGTACGAGAAAGAATATATAATAAAGATTAAAATTTAAAAGGAAAATGCGCAATTGAGATGGTAACTTAACATGTTTCTTTAAATTATATTGAGATTATATGAGCAAAATTAAATTAGTACGGGTCGGGGTATCTTTTATTTTTACATATTGTAATAGATATGGTCAAAAGTTAATAAAAATAATTTATAGAAATAATAATATAGTTCTCATTTATATTTACACGGTATTCAAGATATATTTGTGACCATCAATATTTTTAATAGCTTTTTTAATAAAATATTTATTAATTACTTTTTTATTAATAAACAACACATTGAGTTGAATCTAACGATATTGCACTTGATTATGATTTAAATATTGTACATATTGATGAAATATTATTGTCAAAATCTTAAAAGTTTGACCATGAAAGTGGAAATACATTATGTTATACAACATATATAAAGGATGATTAGAGCAGATAGTAATAAGTATTATAATTATTGAAAAATTTAATACTAATGTATTATTCATATAATGGTACATATAGAGAATCACCTCATATGGTAATAACAAATCACACATGATATATTGCATTTTATGCTAGAGTGAGATACATCCTACATGCCACATTCATAGCATTTACATCCTACATGCCACATTCATAGCATTTATAACCCTTTTCCCTTAACAATTAAGAGGAATAAAAGTTTATAACCGTTATGAACTAAATGTTTTCCATCCACCTACCCCAAAAAATAATAGAATATATATTTACTTTCTTTCTAGATGAAAGCGACTAAAATTTGAGTTCAATTTCCAAAGAATAAGTGAAAACGGAAAAAATAAGAAGTTCTCTCAATCTAGGAAGTGTTTTGAGTTCAACGACATTGAAGTTTGTGAGCTTCTAACCCGTGGTAAGTACTTCCTCCTAGCCTGATTGATTCATTTCTTATATAGATTTTTTGAGAATAATTATATTGGTTTCTTCAAGGGATTCAATTGTTTGACTTTTGAAATTTATTATTTGAATTTCATTTGATAAAATAAATTAAAAATGTGGTAATTTGTTAGATTGATGTCTAGATAATTTTTTATAGAAGTTTCAAATTATATTGTCATGATTAGCAAATTGGATTTTTTTTTTTTGGGGGGGGGGGGGGAGGGGGTTTAAAAAGTGTCAAGGCTCTTAGAATTCTATAATGAGTTCTTTATAAAAAAAAAAAAAAAAAAAAAAAAAAAAAAAAAAAAAAAAAAAAAAAATTCTATAATGAATCCAAAGAATATAAAAGTAAAATCAATTGACAATTTGATATTTAGATCCCAAAAATAATTAAATAATTTATCATTTTAATGTATGAATTTAATTTGAATTTGAACTAATTCAAACTTTGATTTGACTTTCTTTGCATTTGAAACTATGGTATGAGACATAAGGCAAAAATTTGTCTTTATGATTTTTATTCAAAACTTATAACCTTAAGTAATTTAATATTTCATCACTTTTATAGTCATCATAAAAATAATAAAATTTTTTTGAGGCATCTTAAAAATAATTTTTAGTATTTCAATAGTTATCTAAAAATAATAATTATATTTTTTTTTTGGTGTTTAGAGAGCCACAGGGGCGAGGTGAGAATCGATCCCAAGATCTCCTGGAATCGGGAGGAAAGCTCTAACCACTTGAGCTATCCCTTACTCTCAAAATAATAATTATATTTAAGTGCATACTAAAATTTTATGGTCAAAATTGATGTATTGATAAGGAAATATTGACAAAAATAATCACAACTTTGCCTCATTTGCCCAAAATAATCTATAAAATAATTAGAAATTAAATGATACATAATATTATTAAACTATAACCATCAATACATGTTGATTTTAAATGATTATATGGTCAAAGGCACAATTCAATATTAATTTCTTTATAACATGTATGTTGTGAAAAATAAAATAAATAAATAAACAATATTTATGTTAGTATGTGTGTGTGTTTTTTTTAAAAAAGGAATTCTAGTATATGTTTAATCTATAACAGGTGATAAAAAGTTAGGCTTATCATACATTTTTAATTATGTACCAAATTGAAATATCTTGATTATTTGGCTATCCAAGTTTTAATTGATACCTGTTGAAAAAAAAAAAAAAAAAAAGAGTTTGTTCATGATCAACTTTAAGAATGTGCACTTATTCTTTTTCTTCAATGAGTTTATTCTCCTCCCTTAATGATGTTCACCTAAGTAACAATCATCACTCCTGTTTAATTTTCACAAATTCAAAGCCAAAATTTGATTCAGGTTACATAAATTTTGCTTATTTTTATGCAATTCAAACTGAATTTAAATCAATCCAGCATCACTTGGCCTATTGCATATGATATGTTAAATTAAAGTAAAAGGGCTCAAAAGGGACCGAAGTTACTTTTTTCTATTTTTTTTTAAGAGAAGAAGATAAGTAAGTTTACTTCGA
Source organism: Chenopodium quinoa (assembly GCF_001683475.1). NCBI lineage: Eukaryota > Viridiplantae > Streptophyta > Magnoliopsida > Caryophyllales > Amaranthaceae > Chenopodium > Chenopodium quinoa. Next base: position 5,351,354 of record NW_018744626.1, on the reverse strand, counting down.
AATTCATTATCCAACCAATTTCAATATCTAGTTACAACAATTCTCACTATAATTAATAAGTTATATTTGATTAGTGAAAAACCTCCGACTTGTACTTGTATTTCTTTCTCTCCAGTTTCCAAATATGACCTGATCGACCGAAGAAGATATAAGGCTAACGTACTAAAGGAAACCTAGGTTAAAAAAAAAAAATGCCATTAGAAATTGTATTACACATTCATAAAACAGATAATATGGCATTAATTATTAATAATTTAGTTGATGATTATAATATATAATGCAATATATATATATAACTTTTTTTAAAATAAAAATGATACATGCATTATGAATAAATTACAACTCATGAGTCACATCTTAGCTTTAATATATACTTACCATAATAATTTAACTCCATGCATGCTAACCTTATAGTCCTTAGACCTAAGGTTTATAATTTAGCTCGTATTTCTAATTAAACATATTAAAATCTTTCACCATAACATAATTAAATACATTGAAACATCTATAGCCATTGATGTTAACAAACAGTTAATTCTTGCTTTAATTTTGCATAAATTACACTGTATATGTGTTATCGATTTCTAGATCAAATTTATGATACTAAACATGGATATATAAATATCGATCTATAATAAACTGGCAAGATATGATGCAGGAACTAATCTAAAAATTGTTGCATGTGTAGATTTTGAGTTGTTTCATTCATGTATTTATTTCTAAAATCATTCAATACCATTGCATTAATGCTAATACTATTACTTTCAATTCGAAACCAACCATAGCAGTTCGAACCATGGATGAAACCGAGATGCCATCGATTCAGGACTTGGATGAAACCGAAATGACATCGATTCAGGACTTGTCATTTGATTCTTTGAAGTATATTATGATGCAAATTATTCCGGAAACTCCAAGCTCAGGATTTGAAATGTTCAATACATTCTTGATGTAAGAACACTTCTTTTTTTTTTTTTTTTTTTCCTAATAACTTTGTAGTAGATTAGTAGTCACATATTGTGCAAACTGATTAAATTATTTGCAGCTTATTTTCGAGTTGATACGTGCATCTAAAGGTTTAATGAAGCAAGTCCATCCATATCGAAAATTTAATAGCAAAATTAGATCATGAATATATAAGAAAGCTTGCTTATTTTGGCTTAATTTCTTGGCAAATGCATATACTTTTGATTACATAAAGCACATGTACATATATAACAAGACGCGTCTAATAAAATCACAAGTACTAAATATAGTATAAAATAACCAAAATGCGGAATTTTAAAAAAAAAATATCCACGTAGGCATGTACGTTTTGCTTAGGCTCATTTCTTATACATGGATATGTTGTATATGTATATATGTACATGTACTTGATGTATTCTCAAGTATATGCATTTACAAAGAAAATAATCCAAAATAAGCAAACTTTCTTATGTATTCATGATCTAATTTTGCTATTAAATTTTCCAAACATATAAACCTGTGTAAACCTATTGCAATAAGCTTGATTATATTTTATAGCAGTGCAGAACTCGAATCAATTGATAGCAGTCTAGCAGATCCGATCCTGAATTCTCACTGATTTTTCTTGATGATGCTGTCAGTTTAACTTAATCATATCTTCTGTGTGAAATCTTGTCAAGGTGCAAGGCATTTCAGGAACTTTCTTACGACGAAAGTATCCTTAAGGAACTGGATTTCGCAGACTTGGCAAAATACAGTTTACGGTCATATGATCAGTCCTTGATGATTCAATGGCAAAAGTGGTATGTATGCAACTCCATCGTTTCACACAATCTGCATTCATATATAGTTCTACATTATACCTATTTGAGTTAATGTCGTGTTAGTTTAACCCTGAAGTCGCGTTCTTACTTATATTTTCATTGATTTTGTCCAATCTTTGCAGTAATGCTCCAAATCTATCCACATTTTTTCAAGCATTCCATTGTATGGGTGGATTCATTCTGAGTGCTGCAAAAGCTGGAAATCTGAGTGCTCGACGAAACTCAGGAAAAGTAAGTAATATAACCTCCAAGTTTATCTTGGCCTATCTATATTCTGATACTGTATTACTGAAACACTGATATTTGTGCAGCTAATCATCCGGTGCGCTTCAGTGTTGTTCCGGGAAAGAAATGAAGCATCATCAAGTACTGAAGTGCCACCTCAAGATGAAGGGAATGGCAGATCAAGCATATGTGTAAAAGCGTCGTCTGTACTTGCATATTTCACTGCTGAAAATGCTGGTGCTATTACTGCAGGAGAATTACTGCACTCTGAACAAGTGAAAGAATACTTGTTTGCAGCAAAGCTCAAGGAAGTGCAAGAGATGCAGACCTACATAGAGGATTATGTGAAATATTTTCGTGATCCTGTAGTCGAAGTTGACCATGCTAGGATTCGTGTTATGTTAGAACTAACTATCAGATGGATCATTTGAAAGAGGCTTACAACAAGCATATGACAACGCATTTGAGGCGACGAATCAAAACATGCTGAATTCAGATCAACACCATGTTCATAATTTCCATATGGATCTCTCTGTGATGTTGCTAGCGCTTCGTTGCAAATCTGTGCATTGGTTCGACTATTACTTATCCTATGACGACTTTCTCAAGGAAAGAAGCATAGAAGTGGCACTTCCAGCGTACGTAACAGAGGAGACTCCTCAAAACGCAATTTACGTGCCATTGGCTTGGTTTCTAAAGGGATGGTATAAGCCTCTAGACAGTGAAATACAAGAAGGAAATCCTCGCAGAATTTCCATCTCCAGGATCATTGAACAGATTTATATGGTTCGAGAAAGACTCCTGCGTGTTGTGGAATCTATCATCGAAGACTGATCGAAGGGTTGCTTCACTTAGTGGTGGACAAGGTTTCTCTAATCCTTTCATCCGTTTGTTATCAGACATTTATATATTCATGTTTTGAACCATTGACATGAAAACTTTCTTGTAATAAATTGGTTGTTTTCATTTACATGCTTCTATCCCCTGGTTGCATTAGTTGCATAGGTTTACATTTTCTATATTGCTTGTCGATCATATTCCTACGATGAGAAGCAAGTAACTGGTTAGATCTCAAGCTGAAATCTGAATTCATTTACTAAGGATTGAAGGAATTTCCGGTGATACAGGGAAATCAGGGTATAGTTTGAGAAGTACTATAAGAATGAGGCATTATGAAATCATCATATTAAGTAACAATGCAATGTTAGAATGAATTAGAATCCTAGACACAATCCTTGAAAAACAAGCATTGTAATAAACCAAAGAACGAACACAAAATCCGTAAATTTCAGCTTTAATTATTCTCTAAAAAATGTGATTGTCAATAATTACAGCAGCTCAGATCAGAGAGAATCTAATCTTAATCATACTAAAGGCAGGTCACTTCTTTAAGCGACCAAATCAAGAATAAAAATAAAAAGAATCATCACTTGCATGCTGGAGCATCAAAGTTGGGAAAGACTATGAAGGAAATAGACGAGGGGGAGATATAAAGAGGAGAATATACATGAACAAGCGCAGGTTCCAGTCTAGGAATGTCACCGTGTTCTGATAGCTGCAAAGGTTTCCCATTCAGTACCATAGTTTGGCTCTGCAAGCGCCCTTCTTTGGGTGACAAATGGTATTCCTCTCGATGCAATTGTCCATTTGATGAAGCTTTACTTCCAACCCAAGAAACCGTCCTCTTAAGGCCACGTGTGAAAGAACCTTCTTGGAAGGTTATGTCATCGGATATATGCAAGTCTTTGTTCATTGTGTTTTGCAGTTTCACAATGAAACTGGTCTTCTTGCTTAGATTGATCAAGAGTAGCGTTATACCTGCCTGTTAAGAGAGGAAAAACTGAGAGTTGGCGATAAACTGACTTGATCCAGAACAGAACAAGTTATATCACTATATCAGAGACTATATATACATAGTACTCCGTTATATAAAATTACTCCCTAAATTTTACTATAACCATAACAACACAATTTGCATGCAAGACAAGAGGGATAAGAAGAATTAAAAAAGTTGAGAAAGAAAACAAACAAGAAGAAGGAATGTTAAACCTATTCTATACATTCCAACAAAGAAACAGTTAAGGTATAGCATGAATGAGATTATGAGAGAGTAAACGATAATATGCATGACGTCAAGCTTTTTTTGGTTGGAAAAATCTTTCAAGAATTTAACATGAAAGAGTCCCAAAGATTTTATGTAATTGAAGATATTAGCAAAAGAAAGGAAAGAGAACTGGCCGGGGGGGAAAGAAGAATATAAAACTGAGTAGTAAAAAGAAAAAACTTGCTTGTTGAAATTGAAATCAGGAATACTTTTTTGACACCAACATTAAATTATTTGACTGGATAAAAATATCTTAAACAATACAGTGGATCATGCATAGAATATAATCCAATAGATACTACAAGCAGAAACACGCATCTCAAAAGTACGGCAGATGCCTATATTATGCTTCAGCAAGGTGTAACACTGTAACAAGGATAGTTGATTCAATGCCATAAAAAATCCATGGCTCATAATAAATAAGCAACATGATTTAACTGATTCATGCATTCAAATTGGTTTGCAACTAAGTTCAGAGTAATAGTAGGAGCTTGATATCAGAAATAGGCAGCACGGTTCTCATTTCTTGCAGAAAGTTGGGCATATGAGCCAATAGTCTAAAAGGTAGACACGTGCATGAAAAGTACACCGATCCATAGCATTTTATTGTTAAATAGAAAAAGACACAGGAAAACTACTTTTTAAGTTTCTGCAAATTAAGTTAAAAGCTTCTGAATGTTTTGGTCATTAAACCTTTGATTAACAAACTCAACCTGGAGCAATAATGTAAGCATGTAGCACAAGATGTAGAAACATAATACAGAACAATGCAAAAACTAAAGCTTACCCTTCCTTTTGTGCAATGGGCATACGAACGCAAGTAAGGTGAAGTAGCTTTATCTACAGAAAGGACCTTCTTTCCCATTAAACGGTTCCACAAAAGTGCACTGAATAAATGCAACAGTTAACATGGATGAGCAATTTATATATAGAGCCATGATCAATTTTAACAAAGAGGAAGTATGAAAATCTCTTGCCTATAGTAATCTGGATTAGGGACAAAGGTGGTTTTATCCAGGAGGCCATAATTTCCACCAATCAATGTCTGCCGGCAGTAAACTTTGGTGTTGTAAGTGGCAGCTAGTCCAAGCTGATCTAAGTACCTATATATCAAAAGTGGAACAGAACAAGGGGATTATTTCTTTGTATTTCGTCAGATGCGTGAAATATATGGGGCAAGCAAAGATAGTTAAATTACCAAAAGCTATCAATAAAAGCATCAGAAACAAGATGACCTCCGCTGTTATAAGCACCACCAGCTTCACCAACCCATGCATGAGCCCAAGGACCGTGCTCATGGATTGTTTTATTTAGAGCACTGAATGTTTCTGATATCTTGCTTAAGTAATAAGGATCCATAATCTTTTTCTTAAGATTCGGATCATTACCTGAATTTCCAAAAGAAAATAACCATTAAAAAAAGAAATTTACTAAGAAAATGCTTCATAATACAGATACCATAATACAGTAGGAAGAGTGGAAGATGTGCCTACAGCACGTGCATGAGCAGATATCAGGTGAAATAGATGAAGTCAGATGTATTTGCACACTATGATTATAAATGATATTCCATTTTGAGAAAATTTAATTGTATGATCTACAAACTATTATTCTGGTGGTGAATACTCGTACTAAACTATTTAATTTGATTTAATAAGCTGATATAAGATATTCACATGTTAATGTGACAGCATAAAATAATTGTCGATAGATACAGCAAACTTTGCCACCACCCACCTGCACCCAGATTGTAGATATGATGTGTTAAACCATTAAGTACTCCTGGCCCTGTAACCTTAAGAAGCTCAGCAAACCATTTCTCACTAAAAAATCCTCCTGGCGCTAGAAGTAAAGGTTTTGAGGGCGACTTTTTGTACAGATCATTAATGATTCCATTAAGTTTGATCAAGTCTTTTCCATACCGAGTGGCTTCAACACTTGCACCAACCCCACTTCCACTAAGCTCATTACCTGAAAGGTCAAGGGTCAGCTCAATTCATGTACTACTGCCATAGAATCATAGAGAAAGTTGTTACAAGAAGTATACCAAATTCCCATGAATCAATGTGGTAACCCTTTGAGACAGTGTACTTCATAAAATCATATGCATTGCTACTGTCCCAAGGTCCAACCCAAACACCATTTTTGGACTTTTTTCTTCCATAGAGTGCATTAATGCCAAAGGTAATGACTGCACTGTGATATATGTTTCAACCAGGAAGATAAGTTAAGAGATTTCACATTGGAATACATAATTTAATTTCCCAAAAGAAAGCTGCAGTACAAAAGTAAATAACTTACCCTGTCTTACTAAAGAAGTCATTTAGTGCATCCCAACGACCAATGTGCAGGCATCCCCTCGAAAAGCCAAACAACCCATCATGTTGTTTCCAAAATGGATGACAAGGAAGTTTCAAGCTTGGAACATCATAGACTACTTGATCTTCTAAGGAACCTCCGAGTCTCACCCTCAAATGGGTAAAAGCTATCAAGTCATCAGCAATTAAGAACCATGTCACTAACTTCAGGCCAAAATGCTTAAATTCAAATACATAGCAAACAGAGAAATGTACAAAAAAAAAAAAAAAAACACTGAAACAAGTTCTAATCACAAACCTTGCACAGCTTTTGCCAGAAGCGGATGGGATAAGTTCTGCATAATCAAACCAGCAGAATTTTAACAATAAAACAATAAAATCAAAACTTATTCCAACGAAAAGAAATGTATCACAGTGATGCTATACCAGGTTCATGATCGAAGAGTACCCCCATGGACATTGATCATAGTTACACTTATTATGAGGCCACCAATCAATAGTAGCACAGACATATTTTTCATCTGTCTCAGCTAAAACATGACCTCCATTGACACCTAAATTCGCACCCGCGATTTCTTGAGCCAAAATTGATGGGAAACAAGCCAGCAAAAAACACAAAACTAGATGCTGGCTTCCCATGATTTAATTACAGATCCACTTCACCACTCACACTACAAAATTAGGAATTCTGCAACATATATAGAAGCCAATATTAAGAAGAAAAAGAAATTGTGTCAAATTAAAAAGACATTTCTCTTTCTGTGAACACACACATACCTATCAAATTACAAAGACATTTCTCTTTCTGTGAACGCAAACATACCAAAAAAAAAATGATCTAAAAATCTAAATCCAATAATTTTATAAATCTAGTATTAACAAATAAATCATTGTTACTCCGTACCTTTTACCATTTATTACCGCCTACCAAACAAGCCGTTGGAAAGTCCAAAGTAAAATCACCACAACAAAACTACTAATGATTTTAGCCTAGTTTCTAAACAATCATTCAAACGATTATAGCTCCAATGATCAATGAAAGAACTAAGAACTTTTAAAAAATTCTCACACATTTCAAATAACCAAAATCCAACAAATGCAGCCAAAATAAACTTCACATTTAACATATAACAGGTACAAATTTACATTCATAAGCTCAACAATCCCAAAAAAATAAACAAAGATCATTTCAATCAAATATCAGTACAAAAACAAAACTTTGCCGACAACTTCAACATTATGACAATCAAACACAGCACATTACATTATTACAATCTACAAAAAGAAAAATGAAGCAATACCCAATTGAGTAAAACACAATCAAAAAACACCCAAATGAAAAAATCAATCAAAAAGCTAAAAATCATACCACTTTCTCAATACTCTGTATCATTATCCTGTAAAACCCATCAAAAAAATTGGCAGCTTTGTAATGGGATTTTGGAGTTAATTAATAAAAATGGAGTTAAATTAATTGAAGATAAGCTTTAATTTAGATCTGAAAGTGTCAGCTGGGTCCTGTGACAGTCAAGTGTTTTTGGTAGAAAATGGTTGTTGTTGTTGTGTGCAGCTGTTATGTTAAGTTAAGAGTTAGAGGGGAAGATGATTCGTGTATTTGTTATGTTCCTTGCTTTTTTCATGGGTTTTTATCTTTTTTTGGAGGTACAATTCTTAAATATTAATCAATGATCAGGATTTTATTCTTGTGTTTTGGGCAAATCTTGTCTATATTCCTTTCACTGTAAAGTAAAATTAAGTACACACTGATTTTCTTTTTATAATAAAATGAGGATGTTAGTGATGTACTAATATGCTCGTCACGGGAAAAATTAATGTTAATAATCGTTACATTTGCTTAATACTCGGGGATTGTATCAGGTGTGTAGTGTGTTATTACGGCATCTGTCTTTGATTGTTTACTCTATTTCTATAATTGAGTTAAAATCTATCAACTTAAATTGTGAATTCACTTGATTTGATAGAAAAAACGTACTCCTTATATATATAGACATAAAATTTAAGAATTGCGGTTATGATATGTACTTTGTTAGCTAGTTGATATAGGAGTACTAAATTTGTGTTATTTTAGGAAGCTTTAAGTAGTGAGTTAGTTTACCAAATTATTTTCAGCAAAAGAAATTAGGTAACCAAATTATGCTTTTCAATACAATCGTGCTGATTAATGCCCAATTAAATGGACTTCTTTTCCTTAATAAAATTAATTGGACTTCACCCTTTACGGCCTTGTACCTTAATGCAATCATATTGCTTCTTAATTAAGAGAGAAACTTTGGTGGCGAAAAGTTGAAAAGGTGATCTAAATGTCACCTATTTTGGGTCTCTTCTCATACGATTATTTTCAGTTCAGTTCACTTTAGTTCAGCTCTAATAAGTTCAGTTCAGGTCCTAATTTCCTTCTCTTATAAAAATTCATTTCATTTCAGGTCAACTCTAATCAATTCAGTTTCGTTCAGCTGAGTTCAGTCAATGAGAACATGCCCTAATGTATACTTCGTATATATGTACTTTGTATGTTCTTTCATAACTTGATAGTAGTGCGTCTTATATGCGGTTGGCCACGTGCTACTTGTAAAAGAACAAAATTAACCCATATAATACTAACTCGATAAACCCTGTAATATTGACATAGTAATCCTCAAGTAACCCTATAACACTGACAAAGTAACCCCTGTAAAACTAAACGAGTAACCCCTGTAAAACTAAACGAGTAACCCCTATACATAACACCAACGAAGTAACCCTCATGATAAATGACCACATGTCCACATCGTGTGATCAGCCACATATAAGACTTTGTGCTTGATTAAACGATTTAGGCTTTGATCTATTCACCTGAAATAAGATGTTCTGGTCTGAATTTTCTAAAGTCTAGCCTGGTATGGCCTGAATTCTTCTGGTCTTTTTTTTTTTCCCTAATTTGATTTGATTTTGACCTAAACCTGATTAAAAGTGGTTCAGCATAAATCTTGCCTCGATTTGGGGAGCAATATTGGGCCCAGCTTAGCCCAAAATAACCTTTTTTTAGCTAAAACTAGTGTGTGGCTCGAGTGATGCTCCGGGTTATTTTTTTAACACTTGTAATTGAATAGATAGGTTCATTCTTCATTATTTATTATTCATTATCTATTTATAATTTATAATAGTTTCTCATTAAACCTTTAAATAAATTATTTATGGAACAACTATTGAATAATTATATAAACATGTTCTTGTAAAAAAATTATATGGACATATCCTTTGTATATAATTTATAATATAATGAAAATAAAGACATAATTATTATCAAAATTATTAAATAACTAAAATTTATAACAATAGTTAATTTTTCTTGCTTGTATGTATAATCTCGATGATCATAATTAGCAAATTATAGGATCAATTTTTTGTTTTTAAGACTTGCAGTTATTAAATGTTCAGATCTCCATTCAATCCATATACTTATATATTTATGAGTCAAGTATAAAAACATGATTAATATATGGATGAGATGGTAAGACATCTAATGCATATTTTTGTGGTCGTGAGTTCAAATCTCATGATAGACCATTTTTATTAGAATATGCTCATAGTTGAAAGATGACATGGCGAGGGTGCCACATGACACATCAACGTTTTTAGAAACGCTTTTTAATATAGAAAGTATAGATAGATATAGATATAGATTTTTTGCTAACTCGATTGAAAAGGCCAACTATTTTGGCCCAAAGTAGTGTGTTAGGGCACGACTTTTCGATCCAAAGAGTTGGGCCAGTTATTTGAGGCGAAGCTCAACCCAATCCTACCCACGATTACCTCTACGTTATTTGACCATAATTATTCATCATTATATAAGAAAAAATTATTACTATGTATCTAATAGGATCTCGTTAGATACATCTCAACGTGTATTTTTCAAATATATAATTTTTATAAGATAACAAAGGCTCAATCTCTAAAATACTTAACATTTATAGGAAATAATAGGGTAAGGCCTTGTTCTTTTCACCTTAAAAAAATAATAATATTAAGTAAAAATAATTTCAATTCAGTAAAAATAAGTTTAGTTCAGTAAAAATAAATTCAATTCGGTAAAAATAAATTCAGTTCAGTAAATTCAGTTTTCTTAAAGAAGAATTATAATAGAAAATCAGTAAAAATAATTTCAATTCAACAAAAATAATTTCAGTTCAGTAATATTAATTTAAGTTCAGTAAAATTAATTTAAGTTCAGCAAAAATAATTTCAATTTAGTAAAAATAATTTAGTTCAGCAATTAAGGTGAAGAGAACGGGTGTAGACACCCATTTGTGTCTCCCCAAAACCAAACCTAGTGATGAATACCTTTCACGTCGAACCATAATCGAATGAGGTGAAAGTGTGAAAAGTTAAGGGTTCGTTTGGCATCGCTGTGGTTTTCTGTTTTTTGGTTTTTTGTTTTTTAAAAGTATATTATATATGTCATATAATGAATCAAAAATTATTTAGACTTATTAAAATCATGATAATTTTAAAAACTAACAACAGAAAAGTGAAAACACCTTTTTCTTGTTTCTTAGTTTTTGTTTTTAGTTTTCAAAAAAACAGAAAACTGAAAATAAAAAATGATGCCAAATAAGCCATAAGTGTTGCGGTTTAGTTTTTATTAAAATTCTCTTCTTTCTGTTTTTGAAAACAACCTTATTTTATTAAAAATGTCCAATCCAGTTTAGTTTGGTCTGTAATAAGGGTCCAATAATAGTGTAGTTGGATGGGGCTCGCAGAGACCTTTCCAACGATATATTATAAGCCCAATTTCGATGAATATTGAGAAAGTTATGGCCAAAATACTAAACTAGGCCCGGTTTGTTCTTTACTTACGGCCCAATAATCTAGAGGAGGGCCCAATGTTAATTGTTATTCCTAAAATTATTAGGATTAATTATAATTTTCTAGAAGTCTCTAGAAGATTCTTTTAAATTCTAATAGAGTTAGGATTAATAATTATATTATGATGGATTTTTATTTGGAATAAAATATTATTATTTTAATTATACGCTTCCGTACGGATTCCGTAGATCAAATTTGGTTAAAGATTGGATTCCGCGTGGAAAGCGCGTGAAAGCCAAGCTGTCGCCAAACGACAAGTCTATCGGACTATCGCCTCGCGACAGAGTGAATTTCTGGCGACAACGTGTAGTTTTATTCCTTATCAAATTCTATACTTTTCCGGACTATTTTTCTTATAAATAGGGTCCTCGACCTCCGTTTTTCAATCATCAACTCTCATCAAGGCTTACTTGATATCCTCTCTGTCTTTCTAAACCAACCCTTTTGCAAACACAATACTGCATACACAAGATCTAGAAAAACCTAGCCAAGTTCGAATTTGCCTTCGCCCTAGACGTGCAAGGTTTATAATTTTCTGAGGGTTTGGTCCCAAATCCAGTTTAAACCTTATTTAACTTATTTATTTAATTTAATTCTTTGATTTTATAATTTCATTGAAGTTTACTAACTTGTGTATTTTGTTATTAGAAAGATGTACGAGGCTTCGAAGTAAGTAGGTTAGCTTACTATTTATTTTATTGTAATGTAGAAAGCATGCTTATATTGTTTTAATTCCTAGTATCATGTTAGGATGATTTTATTGCTTTCTAGTATCATGTTTAGGGTGCCTCTTATTATTTCTAATATCATGTTATCATGTTAGTACCATGTTAGGTTTAAAGCTTTGATCTTTGATGTTTAGTGACATGCTAGGATTTGTTATTAATCTTGTTAGTATCATGCCTAGGATCTTGCTATTGTTATCAAGCTTTAATATGCCTTATTATTATGATTATTAATTGTTATCATGTTGCTTGATATTATATTTATTGTTATTGCTTGATTACGCCTTTTATGCTTGTTTAAAGGGAATTTGTACTTGAAATCACGCTTAATAAGATAATTAATAATTTGGTTTAGGCTAATATGATTTTAATTCAAGTGATCGCCAATAATATTTTTATTTGTGCATTAATATTCAACCAACATAAATTAAACAAGTTTAGGGCTAAACCTAATGTTTGCATGTTAGTCAAAAAACACACATGAATACGAGTAGAATAAAGTAGAGGCCTATTTTATAGAGCGGGTCCTTTCTTTTGTAGATTAGATTCGTACCCTCATCCCCGAACCCTATTTGGTTCAAGACCTTATGGAGTTGACGATCTCATGGATCGTTAAGGGGTGTAACCTTCACCTCGTGATTGGTTTACATGTTCCTAAAACTTGTTGGCAACTCTTTTGCTCCCTTTTCTTTCCCTTTGGACGCCACCATACTTCAGTGTATGATCACAGTGGGGTTCAAGATTGGGGTATGCTTGAAATATTCCCTACAGTTTTTGGCGACTTTGTTGGGGAGGATTTCTATTTTAATTCCTGAAATTTATTTTGGCAATTACTTAGAATGAGCGGATGAGACTCGAAAAGTTCTAAGTATTTCATGTGCGTAATTTTGATTAACATTATTGTCATATGCATAAAAAAGGTCCTCATTGGATAGACCATCCGAAATGAGTAAAAAACATAGGATTTTACACGTAGGAAATTTGAGAAATATCTTTCACAACTAGAATCGAAATAATACTGCGAAATCTGGAAAATTCTAAGAACACAGATACCTGCCAAGGCATATAGGAACTAGCGTCTAGAAAACAGGGCTTGTCGCCTATAAAGAGCTTTTGTCGCCTGGCGACAGAGGTTCTTTTGCGGCGACAGTCCCTGTAGTCTGGCGCCAAGTTCTTCCAATACCGAGCCAGAACTCTGCCTTCTTGTTTCGACCATTTCTAATATTGTTGGCTTACTTCCTGATTGAGTTTTTCTCACTTTTCTGAAACCCATATGTGTTCTGCATATGGACATAACCCTCTGGGGGTTCACGCTCCATCTATCCAATCGAACGCTCCTGGCAACGACGGGTACATCCGAGTTTGTGAATCCATCAAACCGTGGAAGCAAGTTTTTTTTTTTAACTTCCGGGGTCCCATCCATACGCGCCAACCCTTCCAAAGGTAAGGCTTTTGCGCGATGCATCCGGACTCATAACCATGGACCCTCTTTGACTTACCTATATCCTTGAACTTTAGAGAACTAGATCCATGGTTAGGTTGCAAACTCATTGCATCATATTGTGACTATATGAACTACTTGTGCATTTTTGCTTGTGCATACTTTATATGTGCTAACCGTTTGTTTGACTTGTTTTTAAGTCTAAATAAATCAATTAATGACTAAAAAAGACTTTTTCTAATTAATTAATTAATTAATTAATTAGACTAATTAAAGGCTAATAAATTAATCAATCTGACTTAGTACGACTTTAGGCATGTCCCCTTAGAGTAAAATTACTAGAAACAGTCCAGATTAATGTTCCAACAATGGCGCCAAAATTTGGGCTGTGGCGCCTCTGTTTACTGTCTGTCGCCTGGCGAAAACTCTGTCGTTTGGTGACAGGCTTTAAACAGTGGCGACAGTCCTGTTGTTCTAGCGACAGTCTTGTTTCTTACTCGAGTCATCACGACGAGTCTAATTAAACAGTCTACTAATCAGTTTCACCAGTTTATTAATGGTTTAAACCATGTTTAAGTCTTTAATTGAGTCTCGGCACTTAGTCCCATGGTCACACACAAGAGTCAAATCATGTCACTCACACACACTTATAAAGCACACACTTAATATGTTTGTCACAACCATGACCATGTCTAGAGAGTCTTGAATGCGTGTTTTCCGTCATTTTTTTTCGGGGGGTAAGTCAGATATTAATCCTTCAATTAACCACTTGTTTGAACCCATTCCCAAAAATATGCACCCTATTTTTGGCTTTTCTTTTTTTTTTTTTTTTGCTTTTTAAACCATAAAATCAAAATCAATTTGAGTCGAGTCATTGGTTTAATTTACAGCGCGTGGTCAAGAAAGGAAGGGCGTCTAATCAAGGACAACACTTTCGTTCAAGTATTACTTTTTGATAAGCCAATTGGTAGGAAAAGGAAAGCTAAGAAGATAATGGCAAGTCAAGAAGAACTCAATGAGGTTAAGGGACAGGTGGCTAACATGGCTAAGATGTTGAAGGGTCTAACTCTTTAAATCGATGACTCTGCAAGACAACAACAAATGGAGCTCATTCAGAAAAGTTTGAGCAAGTTGTCTAATGACTATAGATTCTAGGGGATTAGCTCGCAAGGGGTCTTGGTGGACAAGGACCTTCTTCCGCAGAAATTCAATGCCAACGACATCCCGAAATTCAAGCCAACGGATAACCCTTATTTTCATTTAAGAGCATTTGAAACTGTAATGAATATTAAGGGAATAGATAAGAAAGCTTTTCATTCTGTGTTTTCTTTATCTTTAGAAACTGTGTGTCAACAAAGGTACTTTTCTCTTAACAAAGAGAAAACCTCTAGTTGGGAGTCTATTGTAAGTGCTTTCATTGATAGATACAAGTGCAATGTTCAAGTTGAAATCGATCATAGGGAACTTGAAATACTGAAACAAAAGGAAAATGAAGGCTTTACTTCCTTATTTAACAAATGGAGGGAAATTTCCGCAAAAATGGTTGAGGTGCCTAGTGAAAAGGAATCTGTAAGGATGTTCATTAAGAACCTTCAGGAAAAATACTCAAAGCATCTTAAGTACCAAAACAATTTACACACTTTCAAGGCCGTCTATGACATTGGTATCAATATTGAAGATGACCTAGCTAAACAGAAAATTGCTAACAACAATAACTCCAACAGTGGCTAGAAAGGCAAGAAGAACGACGATCCTTCTTCTTCCAAAACCGCCCACTCAAATAATGTTGGCACGTTTAATCTAAATGAAGTCCTAGCTATGAATAATCAAGGACAAAATAAACCATTTAGGAAGAACTATACTCCTATCGATATGAGTTACGACACCGCGTTTGGTCGCATACACGAAAAAAGGTCTTATAACTCCTATTGGACCGTTTGGGGACCCATCTGTTGAAAGGAGAACGGCTAGATGGAACCCAAACGCACACTGTAAGTATCATCAAGGTAGGGGCCATCCCACGAAAAATTTTTGGAAGCTAAAGGAAGCTATCCAGGATCTAATCGATAATAACAAACTTCCATTTCCCCCTGCAAGCAAAAAGCCGAGCATCAACACCGTACCACTATCGGGTTCTTTGGCTATTTCCGATGAGGAAAATCAAGTTGACCCATCGAGTCTTATTAAACTCGTTGAGACTATTGAAGAAGAGGAAATCTTCGAAGACGCTAATGACTCTTTCCCTTATGGGCAAGAACCTGCAACTAAACAGGAAGTGCACATGCTTATGCAGGTTATGTCAGAAGCAAACAGATTGATGCACCAAGCCACGGAGGTTCTAAAAGAACGCAACGAGTTACTTAAAAATAGGCCAAGCCTCCACCAAGGGAGAAGAAACCCTTCTCCCTCCAAGTGATTGACACTCCCAAAAGGAGTAATAGGCCATACACTCCAATTGGGACGTCTTATGCAAACATGTTCAAAATGCTCTCCGAGAATGGTAAAATTCAACCTCTCGAACCGAGACCATTTGAGTCACTTAAAAGGACAGATAGGTATTACTGTTCATATCATCAATCAGGAGGACATACAATAGAAAATTGTTTTAAGTTCAAAGAATTGATCCAACGACTAATTGATGACAAGAAGCTAGTCCAACTCCCACGAGAAGCTACAATTAACGGAGTGTGGGACAGTGATGATGAGGATGTCTACCTCAAAGATGTCGAAGAAACTCCACTTTCGACGATATACCCAATAGGTGACATTTGGGACGAGGAGGATTCACCTATATATAGATGTCCTCACAAGATCCGGGAGGATGCAACCTCCCATCACAGCACAACCTATACCTACTATTCAACAAGTTCCCATACCTATTATAGAGGACAACGATGTTGTCAAACAGTTAAAAAAGACCAAGGTCGAAATGAATGTATGGAAACTTCTAGCTACATCCCGAGAGCATAAAGTTGCGGTCATGGATGCTTTAGCTAAAGTAGGGATAGATTCGGACACCACTCCTGAGGGGTTGGCTAACTTCCTCACGAGTGATCTCCCAAGTCCCATCAATTTGATCACTTTTTTCGACAAGGGTCTACCGCCGGAAGGTGACAAGCATAACAAGGCTCTTAATTTTACAGTAATCTGCAAGTGGATGAACGTCCCTATGACTCTTGTAGATAATGGTTCGGAAATTAATGTTTGCTCACTTAGAACTGCAAGGATGTTAGGAATAAGAGATGAGGATTTATCCCCATCAACACAAGGAATAAGAGCCTACGATAACTCACATCGCCAAGCGTTAGGTACAATTACCATGAATATAACGGCGGGAGCAATCGAACATGCTACTACATTCCAAGTAGTAGACATCAAAGCATCATTCAATCTACTATTGGGATGCCCTTGGCTTCATGACCTAAAGGTCGTCCCTTCATCTATTCATCAACAAATAAAAGCCATAGTTGGAGGAATACCGATTACGATCAATGCTTCACCTATGAGAATCAAAACGATAGAAAATCCAATAATTAATGTGGAGCATGATGAGAACGATGAAGATTTGTGGGGCTTTAATGAAGAGGTCTCCTTGATAGAGGAATATGAAAGGACCTCTCTTCACTATGACCTCCTCTCAAACATGGTGACTAACGCTATCTTGAGAAAACAAGGACACTTCCCTAGAATGACTCTATGAAAGAAGAAAGAGATAGCCAAGCATATGGGACTACCTGGCCTCCCTAAGTTAGACACTTTCGGACTTGGTTTCGAACCAACTCTCGAAGATCTTAAGCGAGCCCAGGAAAAATCAAAAGCACGTAAGAACGCTCACACACAAAAGAAAGTAATACCAATGGATCAATATCCTTTTACCTTAAATGGACAGTTTATAAGAGAGGGAGAGTATTATCCATGTTATGAATTTCTGGAACCTTTCGTTGTAAATGGCATAAGACAACCTGGGTTCGAAATATTTTTGGATTGTTGCTTTCTAGATGAGATCCCAACTCCTAACTATAAGGAGAAAGCACCTCCATGATTTGACTTCAATGTCATGGGACTCCTCTTTGGGCGAGAAAACAATAAGCCAAGATATGTAGAAGATAATTCTTCACTCATTCAAACGGTCCTACAAAGTGAGAACTTTGACCCTTCAAAGCTCATCACTCCAGTGGAAGATTTGGTGCGAGGATGGCGCAAGACAGTGAAGGTGACTACTGCAAACGGAAAGAAGATCTCCATAACTACAGGACAAGGACCAATGTTCGAAGAATAGTCTAAGTCAGAATCCGAGTCAGAGTCTTCCCCTATCGAGTCCTCTAAGTCTCTAGTTGTAGCACCTCCATCATCTATTCCTAGGATAGTTAGTAATCAAGTCCCAACGGACATCTCTTTATTTGATGTAATGATTTCAGAATTCAATAATATGTCTTCTTCCCCTTACTCTTCGTGTTTTTCTTTAACTCAAGATGACAAGCATTGCTTAACTAATGATGAAAATGACAAAGAAATTATTAAAGCAATGGAAACACTTGAAAACAAGACACCAATAATTGAGGATACTGAAACGGTTGACATCTCAAAAGATTCAACCACTAAAAGAGAAGTTAAAATCGGACTCACGCTAAACAAAGATGAAAGAACCGATTTAATTAATCTACTTAAAGAATTTATCGATGAATTCGCTTGGTCATATGAAGATATGCCAGGCATTAATAGAGAAATAGCTCAACACACCATACCACTAATCCCAGGAATGAAACCTGTAAAACAAAAGTTACGTCGAATGAAACCCGACGTAGCTCTTAAAATAAAAGAAGAAGTACAAAAACAAATAACTGCAGGTTTTATCAGGGTATCCAAATACCCCGAATGGTTCGCAAATGTGGTCCCAGTTCCAAAAAAGGATGTGTAGGGAATAAATTTCAAGCGTTAATCCCCTAGCTTGAACCCCACTATGATCATACACTAAAGTACGGTGGCGTCCAAAAGGGAAGAAGATAGAGCAAAAGAGTCGCCAACAAGTTTTAGGAACTTGTAAACCGTTCACAGGGTGAAGGTTACACCCCTTAACGATCCAAGAGATTGTCAACTCCATAAGGTCTTGAACCAAATAAGGGTTCGGGGATGAAGGTACAAATCCAACCTAAAAGAGATTGAACCTGCCCTAATAATAGGCCTCTACTTTATTCTGATTGTATTCATGTGCGCTTTCTGGCTAACATGCAATCAATAGGATTACCCTAAACCTGTTTATCTATGTTGGTTGAATATAATGCACAAACAAAACTATTATTGGCGATCACTTGAAATTATAATCACATTAACCCTGAACAAGATTATTAATTATCTTATTAAGCGTGATTACAAGTACAAAATTCCCTTTAAACATGCATAAAAGGTGTGATCAAGCAATAACAATAAAATATCAAGAAACATAATAAATAATCATCATGAAAATAATAATTATAATCGTAATAAAATTATAAAAATAATCATGAATCATGTTAAAGCATAATAATAGCAAGATCCTAGGCATGATACTAACAAGATTAATAACAAACCCTAGCATGTCACTAAACATTAAAAATCAAATCTTTAACCCTAACATGGTACTAACAATCATAAATATTAGGAAGAACATAGAAGGCATCGTAACAATCATATTTAGTATTAAAGTTACCCTAGACATGATACTAGGAATCAAAATAACAATCTAAACATGATTTCTATATCATAACATCAATAAAAACCATTAAAGCACTTACTTGGATGCCTCGTACCTCTTTCTAATAACAAAATACACGCGTTAGTAACTTCAAGGAAAATAATAAAACAACAATTAAATTAAATAATTGAAATAGAGATTTGGGACCAAACCCTCATAAATTAAACCTTTCACGTCTAGGGCGAAGGCAACTTTGAATATGGCTAGGTGTTTCTAAGTCTTGCGAATGCGGAATTTTGTATGTAAAAAGCTAATTTAGAAAAAGAGAGAGATGGTGAATGATTAGAGAATGAAAACTGGTTGTAGGTGAAATCTGGTTAAAATTGGTTATTGAAAACGGAGTTCTTAATACATTATTTATAGAGAAACTCAGCCAAAAAGATAAAATATCAAAACAGAGTATGGCGCACGCAAAACGAGATTGGCGCCAACGCTGGCCATTAGCGCCAGGCGCTAACGTTAGCGCCAGGCGCCAGGCTTAGCGCCAGGCGCCAGGCTTAGCGCTAGGCGCTAATGTCTGGCGTTAGGCGCTAATCCTGTTTTTGACGCGTTTTCTAAAATCAGATAAATATTGTCGTACAGGAGGATAAAATCGTATCTTTCCTCAAAAAATGCTCTTTGATTTAATTAAAACTCTGAAAAGTCAACAAAAGTCCATTTATCAATGCTAATTGAATTAGGAATGAAAAGAACCTTCTAGAAGAATCTAGAAGACTAAAACCATTCCTAATTGCATTAGGAATGATAAATCTATATTAGGCCCTCCCCTAGATCATTGGGCCGCATATAAGGTTCAAACCGGGCTTAGTTTAGTAATTTGGCCATAACTTCCTCAATATTCATCGGAATTGGGCTTATAATATATCGTTGGAAAGATCTTGTCAAGCCTCATTTAACTACACTATTATTGGACCCATATCATGGACCAACCAAACTAGATTGGATGTTTTCTTAAAATAAGTTTTCAAAAACAGAGAGAAGAGAAAAGAAATAAAACTCACCGAGTTTGGTTTTGGGGAGACACAAATGGGTGTCTACAGGATGGTAGGGTTCGAATGTGTGTCGACTATCGAGATCTAAATAAGGCAAGTCCAAAGGACGACTTCCCTTTACCACACATCGATATTTTGGTAGATAATGCAGCGAATCACGCACTTCTCTCGTTTATGGATGGATACGCGGGGTACAACCAAATTCTCATAGCCGAAGAAGAATGGAGAAGACAACTTTCATAACACCTTGGGGTACTTACTGTTACACGGTAATGCCAAATTGGGTTGAAAAACGCAGGTGCTACTTACCAACGAGCAGCGACTGCCCTACTCCATGACATGATGCACAAGGAAGTCAAAGTATATGTGGACGACATGATTGTGAAATCCAAAGACCGTCTAGGACATCAAGTAGCCTTAAGAAAATTCGTTGAAAGGCTAAGGAAATACAACATGAGGTCAAACCCATCCAAATGTGCTTTTGGAGTAACCTCAGGAAAACTCTTGGGATATGTCATAAGCTCTAAAGTAATAGAGATAGACCCAACCAATATCAAAGCAATCATGTCAATTCCACCACCTAAAACCGAGAAGCAAATTTGGAGATTTATTGGCCGGTTGCAATACATAAGTAGGTTCATATCCAAGTTAACCACAATATGTGAACCAATATTCAAAAAGCTTAAGAAAAATGTGCCAGTAATATGGGACGATGAGTGTCAAAAAGCCTTTGAGAAGATCAAAGCCTATCTCGCCAATCCTCCCGCATTAGCTCAAGCACTCCCAGGAATACCTCTAAGGTTGTACTTAACTATCACCAAAGAAACAATGGGAGCAATGCTTGCACAAGAAGTAAAAGACAAGGAAAACTTCATATACTATCTTAGCAAAAAGATGCTCGAATATGAAACACGCTATACACCACTTGAGAAATTGTGCCTCCCATTGGTGTGGGCCACAACCAAGTTAAGACACTACATGCTCGTTCACACAGTCTTTGTAGTTTCACGAATGGATCCTCTCAAGTACTTATTCAAGAAATCTACGCTTAACAGACGCATTTCAAGGTGGATAGTTAATCTAGCCCAGTTTGATATAAGATTCATGCCTCAAAAGGCCATTAAAGGATCTATGGTCTCGGATTTCCTAGCGGACTTCCCAATAGAAGATTCAACACCAATGCATGATAATGAATTTCTAGACGAGGATTTGATGGTCACAGAAGATGATACGTGGACTCTATACTTCGATGGAGCCTCAAACTAAAAGGGATGTGGCGTAGGAGTCCTATTAGTGTCACCTAAAGAGGAACACGTTCCAATATCAATAAAGCTAGACTTCGACGTTACCAACAACGCTGCAGAATATGAAGCATACGTGGTAGGCCTCGAAACATCTCTAGCATTAGGTGTGAAGAAACTTCGAATTTTCAGAGATTCCTCTTTGATCATCAACCAAATCTCCAAAAGATGGAAAGTCAGGAGCGAAAGCTTAGCTCCTTTCCAAACATACTTGGAAACTCTCACCGATCAACTGGAAAAGGTAGAATATACCTATCTACCTAGAGAAGAAAATCAATTTGTCGACGCCTTGGCAAGACTAGCCTCAATGGTTAGGATTCCTAAGGAAATTGAACAAATGCCCCTAACTATAGAGAAAGGGCATAAACCGGCATATATCCAAGCTATAGAAGACGACGAAGTGGTCCAAGAAGAAGAACATGAAGAAGAAGAACTGTGGTATACTGATATACTCAATTATGTCACCAAGGGAGAATACCCTCCTCATGCTGACAAAAGAGCAAAACGAGCTTTAAGACTTTTGGCTTCCCAATACGTACTCATAGGAGATGAGTTACACAAACGGGTACCTAAAGGTCGAGCTCTATTATGTGTAGGCAAAAAGGATGCTCAAAGGGCTATGAGAATAATCCATGAAGGAATACGTGGAACACATGTTAACGGAAAAATGCTAGTCCAAAAGGTAATGCGAGAAGGATACTATTGGACTACCATGAATAGGGATTGTCATCAATATGTAAAAAGATGCCCTAAATGCCAAATTTATGCAAACTTGCAACATATTCCTCCATCCCTCCTCTACACATACACTTCACCATGGCCCTTCTCAACATGGGGAATTGATATAATTGGAAAAATCACACCTCTTGGGACAGGAGGTCATGAATACATTTCGGTCGCAATTGATTACTTCACAAAGTGGGTTGAAAAACAATCATATGCTAAACTCACTGCAAAGCATGTAGAACTTTATCGAAAGAAACATAATTTGCCGATATGGAGTCCCACATGAGATGATAAGTGACAATGGAACTCACTTTCAAGATGAATGTGAAGAATTTCTACAAAAATATGGTATTCAACATCATCACTCTTCCCCTTATAGGCCTCAAGCAAATGGAACAGTTGAGGCAGCCAATAAAAATTTAAAAACTATCATCGAGAAAATGACTAGAAAACTACAAGGATTGGTCGGACAAACTCCATTTTGCACTTTGGGGTTATCGCACGTTAATCCGAACATCAACAGGAAATACGTCATTCGCCTTAGTCTACGGAATAGATGTCGTACAACCTGTGGAATTAGAAATACCTTCTTTACGCATCGCGTTAGAAAGTAAACTCGATGAAATTGAATGGACTAGAGCACAGTATGAATAGTTAATTCTACTTGACGAAAAGCGACTAGAAGCTCTACATCACACCCAATGCTACCAAACTCGTATGGCTAGACACTTCAACAAAAAGGTCAAGACTAGAAATATCAAGGTTGGAGACTTGGTATTAAAAGCACTAAGGAAAAATGTTTTGGACCCAAGAGGAAAGTTTAGCCCCAATTGGTCCGGACCATACATTGTCAAAACAATTTTGTCAGAAGGCGCAGCTAAATTAACTGACATGGATGGCAATGAATTTTCAAATATGACAAACCTTAACCAACTTAAGAAGTACTATCCATAAATACTTGAATAGGACACTCAAGAGAGCTACGTTTGGCATGATTCCTTAGGAAATGATACGTAGGCAACCCTTTAAAGAGTGCGGCCACTTTAATTTTTAAAAATTTTGCGTTCCAGCATCGACAAAAGCATAACTGCAAGAAAGCAAGTCTGTCGCCACAAAACAGACTCTGTCGCCAGACGACAACCTTGTCGCCAGGCGACAGAAAAAAAATCCCGGTGACAGACTCGAAAAATCAGCGCCAATTTTGTGCAAGCACCTGGGCAAGTTTGGTGCATTCTGGAAATTTTTCGACTTCCGTACTCGAAGAAATTTTCCAAAAAAAATATTTTAAGTTGTTTTCATTGCTTTAAATAAATAAAATGTAAAGTTAATTTAATTAAAAGCTAAAATTGCATTAATAAATAAGAAATTACATTATTGATGAAATAAAGCTTAAATAAATCAGAATTAACTTAACAAACTTAAATTGTCTAATAAATCATAAGAAGAGTAATGCTCTAATCTTTCTTTTCTTTCTTGATTCTTTTCCAATTCTTATATGCATCTTCTTCTTTGTAGACCCCCATTTGTGTCTCCCCAAAACCAAACCTGGTGATAAGTACCTTTCGCGTCGATTCATAATCGAATGAAGTGAAAGTGTGGAAAGTCTAGTGTTGCGGATAGTTTTAATTTCTTTTCTCTTCTCTCTGTTTTTGAAAACTTATTTTAAGAAAACAGCCAATCCAGTTTGGTTGGTCCATGATATGGGTCCAATAATAGTGTAGTTGGATGGGGCTTGAAAAGACCTTTCCAACGATATATTATAAGCCCAATGAAGTTATGGCCAATTTACTGAACTGGGCCCGGTTTGAGCCTTATATGCGGCCTAATGATCTAGAGGAGGGCCTAATATAGATTTATCATTCCTAATGCAATTAGGAATGGTTTTAGTCTTCTAGATTCTTCTAGAAGGTTCTTTTCATTCCTAATTCAATTAGCATTGATAAATTGACTTTTGTTGACTTTTCAGAGTTTTAATTAAAATCAAAGAACTTTTTTTGAGGAAGATATGATTTTATCCTCCTGTACGGCAATTTTCTATCTAATTTTAAGAAAACGCGTGAATTTCTGAGTAAGCGCCAAACGCCAGCCGCAGCGCCTAGCGCTAGCATTGGCGTCTGGAGCTAATGTTGGCGTCTGGCGCTAATGTTGGCGTCTGGCGCCAATAGTCAGCGTTGGCGTTAATCAGATTTTATTTGCGCCAGAACTCTGTTTTGATATTTTATCTTTTGGCTGATTTTCTCTATAAATAACGTGCTAAAAACCCGTTTTCATTCATCCCCAATCATCTACAATCAACAATCTACCAATTCTTTCTCTCTAAACTAGCTTCTCTCAAATACAAAATTCCGCATTCA
Organism: Chenopodium quinoa; assembly: GCF_001683475.1. NCBI lineage: Eukaryota > Viridiplantae > Streptophyta > Magnoliopsida > Caryophyllales > Amaranthaceae > Chenopodium > Chenopodium quinoa. Next base: position 5,326,781 of record NW_018744626.1, on the reverse strand, counting down.
TTAGATCTAGATACACCTAGCCATATTCGAAGTTGCCTTCGCCCTAGACGTGAAAGATTTAATTTCTGAGGGTTTGGTCCCAAATCTCTCTTTCCATTATTTAATTTAATTGTTTTGTTTTATTATTTTCCTTGAAGTTACTAACGTGTGTATTTTGTTATTAGAAAGAGGTACGAGGCATCAAAGTAAGTGCTTTAATTTTTTTATTGATGTTATGATATAGAGATCATGTTTAGGTTGTTATTATGATTCCTAGTATCATGTTAGGATGTTTTCCTTAATTTGATGTTTAGGGTGACAACAATAAATTCCTAGTATCATGTCTAGGGTTACTTTAATATCAAGTATGATTAAAAGTACGATGCTTCCTATTTTCTTTCCTAATATTTTTGTTAGTATCATGTTAGGGTTAAAGTTTTGATTTTTATTGTTAGTGACATGCTAGGGTTTGTTATTAATCTTGTTAGTATTATGCCTAGGATCTTGCTATTTTTATTATGCTTTAACATGATTATTTTAATTATGATTATAATTTTATAATTATGATTATTATTATGGTTATTATTATGTTGCTTGATATTATATTTATTGTTATTGCTTGATCACGCTTTTATGCATGTTTAAAGGGAATATTGGTACTTGTAATCACGCTTAATAAGATGATTAATAATCTTGTTTAGGGTTAATTTGATTATAATTCAAGTGATCGCCAATAATAGTTTTATTTGTGCATTAAAATTCAACCAACATAGATAAACAGGTTTAGGGTTAACCTATTGATTGCATGTTATTCAGAAAGCGCACATGAATACGATCAGAATAAAGTAGAGGCCTATTATTAAGGCAGGTTCAATCTCTTTTAGGTTGGATTTGTACCTTCATCCCCGAACCCTATTTGGTTCAAGACCTTATGGAGTTGACGATCTCTTGGATCATTAAGGGGTGTAACCTTCACCTCGTAAACGGTTTACAAGTTCCTTAGAAAACTTGTTGGCGACTCTTTTGCTCTATCTTCTTTCCCTTTGGACGCCACCGTACTTTAGTGTATGATCACAGTGGGGTTCAAGCTAGGGGATTAACGCTTGAAATATTCCCTACAGCGACAGATGTTGTCGCCAGGCGATAGCCTTGTTGTCTGGCGCTAGAGTCGGGTCTTCCCTATTTTGCTTGTGCTGCTGCTGTTCATTGCTCGGTTTCGCTTCGAACTTTGAACTTGGGCGTTTCCTTTCAACCAAATCCGCTAAAATTTTGCAAATTAAAGCTCTTCATCTCTAATTTTTGCTCAAACTCCTCTCATCTTGGAAGAATTTCATGCGGTCATATTCGCGGTTTTTTGGAAAAAATCCGGGAATGTTCTTGCTTGCTGGAATGTACCTGCTTTTATATTTTGGACTATAGGACTTTGATCATCTTTTTAATTATCTTAGGGGTGACCTAAGACTTAGTTTTGCTTGACTCATTGGCTTGACATGACTCGACTCAAAGCGTTTGACACCTGTGTTAGACTCTTGACTCAATGATGACTCACTACGTGTGACCCGTGTGTGAAGAGTGTTGACTCGTGACTCAATGTGTACATGAATCGAAAAAAACAAAAATTCTGTCATTTTGTGGAGGGTACCGATTTTCTCTCGAAAAAGAAAGATGCGAAAAAGAATCGTAGTGTTTAATAGTGCATGTTGAATGAGCTTAATCAAGTATATGCATTTGATGATGTCTCTCAAGGTGCAAGGATTAATTCATCCTAGACTATCTTATTTGAAAGTATTTAGGTAACCTAGGCATGGAGGCTAAGCACTTCATACTTTGTGACGCAATGATGATTTGATGAGTGATCTTGTTATGTCAAGGCATGCTTCAACATTGCGTTAAGATTTCATGACAAAGGGTTCCTAAGGGAAGGACTATTTAGTCATGTATCGGTCATGTGTGTGAAAGTGATACTAAGGTTAGGCTGCAAATGCTAAGTGTATGGAAAAATATTTTGAAAAGAGTCAAAAGATGGTGACTCTTAGGCTAGGTAGGCTAATGATGTAGGGATCAAGCCCCCAAGTATAGCTCTAATTAAATGGGGATGAGCATTGGAGATCCCTTGATATGATCATAGTGTGAGTGTGTGAATATGAATGCATTTTTATTATGGCTGCACCCCTTTGTGAGGTTGCCTACGTATTTGTTAGGAATCAGGCCGAACGTAGCTCTAGCCGAACCTCGCACAAGTGTGTGTATACCTCAAAGAGGTCTTTTAAGGGTTGTAACGTGGTTAGGCTAAAGGTTTAGAGAAGAAGGGGATAAAGGCTTAAGATCCTAGATAAGCCCCTAAGGTGTGCAACCTTGCTTTTGAATCTTTGTATATTTGTGCTGGATGTTTTCTCGCTTTTGAGCTCTCTTTTCGTTATTTTTTTTTTTTTTTTGCTCTTCTTTTTTTTCTTTTGCATTTTTTTTATTTCTTTATTCAATTCTCTTTTGATAAGTGTGGGAAATCCTGATCATGCAGTCTATCACTCACTTGGCATTCATGTTTCTCAGGCACGGTACCGAGCACTCGATAAGAAACGCAATCCGAGACATGTTCATATCAAAGATATTTTCATATCAAAGACATTGGAACACTTGCCCTTTTGCACACTTTCAATTCATTTATTATTTGCTTATTTTTGTTATTCTAATCTTTTGAATCACTCAAGCTTTTGTTCTTTGAAAATTGCATAAGTTGCACAATATCCCATCCCAAGGTTAGGTAGATATGGGTTGAAAAAATGAAAGGTCAATCGTTAGACGAGGCTCAAAGTGGTTTATCAAGAAAGGATTGTATATTTGAAGGGTGAAAGGTGTTGGACTTAATGATTTTGATGATGACACAACCTCACTTACTTACAAACTAATAAGTGCTTGATTGTTTAAGTGTGTACTCAGTTACAAAGACTAGGAGAATTAAGTGTCTTGTAAAAATACCATGAGGAACAAGAAGGCCAGAAGCAGAGCTATCCATATAGAAGAGTTCCCTCACAGGAATTGGCGCTTCAGAAATGAAGACTGGAGAAGAGAAGGTTCCCTCAGGGAACAGAAGTTTCAGAGAAGAAGCCTCATCAGAGAAGAGAAGTTCCTCCCAAGGAACAGAAGCCTCGGAGTAGAAGCTTCATCAGAGAACATGAAGACTAAATATATTTATATATTTTAGGATTTATGTAAGTATAAGATATTAAGTTGCATTCGAAATACTGTGTGGAATTGGTCTAAAAAGATAATTTTGTGCTAGCTAATTTTTAGGGAAGTTGTTATCTAAACGATTATCTTTTTAAACAAAAAGAGGATTTTATTTTTATTTCTGATTTTACAAAATATCTTCTGAAAATAAAATCTCCATGTTTCCCCAAACTTGCGGCCTACTCTCCCATGTTCTTCTTCAGTCATGGTTTTGCACATTGAGGAGTTCATGGTCTCTTAATTCAAGGGACATGATCTTCTTAGTGGGTATGAGTAGTGGCGTGATGGATTTGCTGCACAAAGAGGTTTTTCCAATATTCTTACTGCTCTATAAATAGTCTTTGAAATCTGGTGGAAAAACTCACCCTTGCTCACATAAGTTTTCAAGCTTCAAGTCGAGTTAAGTGTCAATTCCACACAAGTTCATTAGAGTGTTCTTAATGTTCTTATACTAGAGTTTGTTTATTTTTTCGAGTTGTAATTTGGGGAATGAGGAAGTTCGAGTGAACGTTTGTGTGTGAGAAAGAGAAGAGAAAGAGAAGAGAGAACAGAGAAGTGAGAAGAGAGAAAGAGAAGAGAAGAGTAACAAGTTGGGTGACTTGTTCCTCAGGGTCTCAAGTTCGTAAAGGAACTTGAGTTTGAGTCGTTAGCTTGTAATAGGATCATTTGCCCTATCATAGTGAAGATTTTTTTCCCAAAATCCCAAGTGGTCGTGGTTTTTCTCCTTGTTAGAGCCAAGGACTTTTCCATGTAAAATATCTCTTGCATTCTTTAGTTCCTTCAGTTAATCTTTCAGTTCCTTTGGCTAACTTAATTTTAATTCCGCAAAAAGTTTGGCTAAACTCTTACACTACAATTCAACCCCCCCTTCTTGTAGTATTCTTTAAAACAACAAAAGGTAATATGATATGGCTGCAAGGGGTGCCTCTAATCATTGGTACACCTTGTGCTTGATTCACCTTTTTTTTTTGTGCAATGTAATGATCATATGCAAGGAAATAAAATGCTTATTTTATTAAAAAGGGAAAAAGGAAAAAAACCTACAAAGTAGAATCTTACAAAATCAAGTCTAATGGAAATAAAAGGTGCCTAGGCTAGACTTATTGGGGAAAGGAATAAAAAAAGAAATAGAAAAAGAGGTCACGAAATCTTGTCGTTGAAGCTCGCCTCTTGTCTTGTGCCTGGTCTTCTTGCCGACTGGAGGTATAGGAAGGTTGTTATTGTCGATCAAGTCTTGGAAAGCTTCCTTAAGCTTCCAACAGCTCTCAGTAGTATGACCCCTACCTTGATGGTATTTGCAATGTGCATCTGGATTCCAAATAGGCAATCTCTTTTCAGATGCGAGATCTTGAATAGGTCCAATGGGAGTAATGAGTCCCTTAGTATGGAGTCGATCAAAGGCAGCATCATAGTTCATCCTAATAGGTGTGAACTCTTTCCTTAGTTGCTTCTTAGGTCCTTGGTTATCCATGGCTAAGACTTCATTGAGGTCAAAGGTACTAACATTGTTACTAGAGTGGGTGTTTTTGTAAGAAGAAGGAGTGTCGTTCTTCTTTCCTTTCCAGCCACTGTGGTTACTATTGTTAGTAGCTTTTTGCTTTGCAAGGTTATCTTCAATCTCAATGCCTATATCATACACTGCCTTGAAAGTGTTCAAGTTGTGTTGATATTTCAAGTGTTTTGAATACTTTTCTTGTAGGTTCTTGATGAACAACCTTATAGACTCCTTTTCCGTATGGGCTTCAATCATATTAGCTGAAGTTTCCCTCCACTTGTTGAAGAAAGAAGTGAACCCTTTGTTTTCATTTTGTTTTAGCATCTCAAGCTGTCTATGGTCAGTTTCAACTTGAATGTTACATTTATATCTATCGATGAAAGCGTTTTTAATTTCTTCGTAATTGGAGGTCTTTTCTTTATCAAGGGAAAAGAACCAATGTTGACAAACAGTTTCTAAAGATAGTGAAAACAAAGAGTGGAAAACATTCTTATCAATCCCCTTAATGTTCATTAAAGTTTCAAAGGCCCTTAAGTGAAAATAAGGATTTTTCGTTGGCTTGAACTTAGGGATGTCATTGGAATTGAACTTCTGCAGAAGAAGTTCCTTATCCACTGAGACCCCTTGTGAGCTAATGCCCTGAAATCTATAGTCATTGGATATTTTGCTCAAGCTCTCTTGCATGAGCTCCATTTGTTTTTGTTTCACAGGGTCATTGATTTGAAGAGTTAAATTCTTTAACACCTCGGCTATGTTAGCCACTTGACCTTTAAGTTCATTAAATTCTTCTTGAGTTGCCATTATCTTCTTATGTTTCCCTTTTCGACCGACTGGCTTATCAAAAAGTAGAACTTGGATGAAATTGTTGTCCTTCATTAATCGCCCTTCTCTCCTTGACCAAGTGCTATGGAAAGGGAAGTTAGGGATGAGTTTTTTTAATAATTATTTTGACTCAAGTTCTATTCAACATGCAATAGATGGGAAGAGAACATGGAAGAGAATATAGAAATGGAATGAACCCTCAACTCAAATGACGGAAAAGCGACTCATGCATGAACCTAAGACATGGTCATGGTGACATATGCACAAAGTGTGTGCTAAGACTAATGAGTGTAGGTGACATGTTAAGACTTATTCCATGACCATGTGACTAGAG